>NW_009647595.1:4786099-4804568 GCF_000708025.1 Charadrius vociferus
CAGAGATCATTCTGCGGGAATGCCTTATGTTAGCATTACTGCAAATGACATGATGTGCTAGTACAGATGTCAGGTGAGAATTTCACAGTTACGATAAAAATCAGAACAAAGCCTGTAGCTGGCCAGCGTACCAGGAAACCTCTGCGGACTTATGCAATCCTGTTTGTTCCAGTTACGTCAATCAAAATTGCGCTGGCCCAGGAAAATAAAGCAACTACAAACAATTATTTTCAAATAACAAAACTCCTAAAATGTAATTGAAGAAGCTCTGAACTCTGCTTTATTCCCGTATAAAAAAACATTCCATACATATCAGGGATTTGTCAGAATTCCCCTTCCTCCTTCTTGCCTTCTTGTAAAATTTACTTTTAATAACTGTCAGCTTCCTGAACCACAAAGCCCTCTCTTCTGTTTTGCTGTTATTCATTGGGGCAAAATAAAATGCTAAGGCAAGAAGAGAATGCAGGTGTGTTTATCCTGGGTCAGAGCAAAAGGAATTTGCGCTCCAGCAGGAGTGGAAAGGCAAGCAAGGGGCTAATGGGTTGTTTCCAGTGTTTTCCTGCTACAGTGGGAGGTCCCCCAGAGGGGCTTGCTAAAGGACACATGCCAAAACTGCACCTCCACCTGCACCTCTTCCTGCACCTCCTACTTCCATGTGCTGCCCACCGTGACGGCTTGTCTTGGAGGGAATGTGATCATCCTCTTCTTACCGTAGGAAGTCCCAAACTTGCAGAGAGCAGACGGGTGGGAGGCATCTTAAACCCTGCAATTTCCCCCTGAGAAACCACCCTGCTTCCCTCGCAATCTGAAACCTTATCATTACAATCAGGGAATAAGCACCAGGGAGAGGTTTTAATGCCTTTCATCCCGCCGGTGTCTCCGAACTGGGAGCTTGGAAATAAGTGCAGTGCAAATGTTACAGTTACTGAAAAAGTCTCCCTTTTACTGCAGTGCTCTTCTGATGAGCCACAAATGGCAATACCCTCACGGAAGAATATGATGGCACTGCACAGAGGTGATGGGCCAGGTTTTAAGCAGCATTGAGCTCACTACAGAAGTAGATAGACCTTGGGGAGAGATTTTCAATAGTGTTTAAATCCCATCAATTTCCATGGCAATTAGGTGTTAGTCACCTTTCAAAAATTCCACTAAGCACCACTCCTTCATTGGAAGGCTTTTAGCTAGCAATGGACAGTGTCTATAAAACCACATTTTCTGTGTGGGAAGAGGGTAGAGACAATTACTTTGCTGAGAAAGTACAGAGGCAAATGAAGCTTAAGAAACTGAAGCACAAAGAATTCTACGACGTAGAAGTCTATATAAAACATAAAAATACTGAGAATATAGCCGTCAGTTCAGGCAACTAGCATCCTTTTTGCTATACTTTATAGACTGTGCTATAAAACTCTTGTACAATTTCACCTAACACCCAACAGATTATTTCCCAGACCCAGCTCTCTATTTCTTCAACACACACACTGTGTGTCAGTGCAGGAACAGGCCATTACTGCTGCAGGATGATGAGAAGATACATCTTTGGTACATACATAGTGTCATATTGACCTGGAGTGTTGACTACAGATCCATATCGCATTATGCCAGGAGCTGCACAAAGAGTAGGAAGAACTGGAGAGCAATCAGGGAGGGCCCTTGCAAGAACACAGAGGGAAACAGAGCACATAGTGCTTTTAGAATCACTTTGCAGTTAGTGAGAGAGTGATCTCTTTCCAGTCCTGGGAGGAGGGAAAAAAAAAAGCTGTTGTGAGACCTGCTTCACATCCGCTCTCCCCAGCACTGACTGCCCAGTGGTAATTGTCCTTCTCTAAAGAGCTTTTCCAAGGTAAGCACATTTCCATAAGGCAGTGTAAGCACACAAACACTTACCATGCGTGCAGAACAAGTATCGTCCTCAGTCTTTAAATGTGTGACCAGTTAGAACGTTCATGCTAATACCTGGTTGCAAAAATAATCTTAAAGTATGAACAAAATACTGTGAAGGAATTCCTGTATAGATAGTAGATAAATATTAAAAACAGATGAGAAAGGGCTCTGTTTTCCAAAGTAAATCCAGTAGCTGGTTTTCATCTACAAACATGGTCCAATATTTTATTATATCACTTTGAAGCTCATTGCTTGATCTGTGTATATACCATATATAAGCTTATTCTAAACTGTCTCAGCATAGAGGCTGGCATTTCTGACCACATTTTTAACACCCAGTCTCCTCACCAGAAGATGTTTTTACTTGCTAAGGATATTCTCACACATGGATTTGTTCGTCAGGAACATCCACAGAAAGTTTTCTGCATATATAGGTGTTCAAGGCCAGGCTGGACGTGGCCTTGGGCAACCTGGTCTAGTGGGAGGTTGGAACTCGATGATCTTCAAGGTCCTTTCCAACCTAAACCATTCTATGATTCTATGATTTCAGAGTACTACATAATCAAAAGCCAGCATCCAGCCAAAGCAAAGACCTGGAAAACAGCATTTTCTGTGTATCCATGGGGATAGTTAGGACACTTATCAAGAAAGTGGGAGCTGTGGGCTTGTACCCTCTCAGGTTGCCGTTAGGCTAAATGGGAGAATCTTTCTCCTCTCGCCCAAATCACGCCGCTACCCAGGTACATTAGACATAGATCTGAGTGTATTTGACTTCCTATCAATACCCCCGGGAACGAACAGGAGCACTCACCTGGGCTCCTAGGCAACTTAACATCTCTGTTTTCAACAATCAATTGATTTTAAGGTTCATTTAACTTTTGAGGGCACATGAACAGCCCAAATAAAGACTCAAATTAAGTGTCTCAAGTCATGACTGGGTGGAATTTAAGTCTAGCGTAGCTCTATATATTCAATAGGACCAGTTCAAATGTTGATTGCTAAATGCTTGTAATCAATTTTTCACATCAAGGAGAGAACTGGTAGAAAAGATTTAATCAAAATGTAAAAAAAACCCCACCAAACAATAAATGAAGTGCAGAAAAATGTAATCTACTCATGAACAACTTACAAGTAGTAAAGTTACTCTGTAAAAAATTTGACAGGACCCATAGTGTGAATTATGCCACAGATGCCCTCAAATGCTCAATTTTTTTCCCAGCTAGACCAAAACACCCTTGGTTCTTTAACAGCAGAAGACAAGTGAGTGCTCTGTAGACAGAAGTGAACTGTACCTGACATGAAAAATCATAGCCTGCAGAGGCAGACAGAGCCATTCAAAGGTTTGTTTGGTTTTTTTTTTTGTTTGTTTGGTTTTTTTACCACGTCCATCTGCTGGCTGGTGGGCTCAAAGGAACATGCAGCAGCCACTGAACTGGAGCCACATGAGTTGCCCTCCCATGAAAGCCAGGATGCAGAGGACTTCTGCCTTCTGGAGACGGTCCAGGCACTTCTTCCTGCTTCTCCCATGTCACTGGGAAGTCCCGCGCAATCCTTTTTCCCCATCCCCTTTGTGAAGCACGAAAGCCCTGAAGGAACCCAAGTCTCAAACCTCCTGACTATAATACACGGACTGAGGCAGCAGCATGCCTGAGTAGGCGTATGCGTGACAGGAGAAGGCAGCTCAGAGATAGGGGAGGAGAGGACTGGGACAAAGGCAAGGTGAGTAGGCTGGCAGCAGCAAGACTGGGCAGGCCCAGCTGTAGCAAGAGTATGAAGTTCAAACAGGGTGATGCATAGAGAGGTGCAGCTTCTGGCCTCCTATACACACTGTGTGGTGGCACCAAGGAAGAGTGAGGCCTCCTGAGATACAGCAGAGAGACAAAAGCCAAGTCAGGAACATGGCCTGTGAGCAAATACTTTCTCAAGGTTAGGGCTTTGACAAGAAGAGGGTGATCTGGCAAAGGTGGTGGTTGATGGGGAACAAAGTGGACTCAAAATCTTTTTTTATGCCTTGCTACAAAAGTACCATCAGTTCAACTACAAACCATGTCTCAGTTCCTCTTTCCAGGCATTAACATTTATAGACATTTTAAAAAAACCCACAAGTTCCATCACATTATCTATTAGGATATAAGGAAGCACAGAGAGGGGGATCCATCATTTCCCTGCCTGCACTTCTGTGATCAGAAGTATTAACTCAAACTGTCTAAACAATTATGGACTCTCCAAACAACATTTCTCCTTTCATTAAAAGAGTTAAGCAGTCAAATGGCAAAACCCCTAAATTCATTAACATAATGGCGACCTTTTCTGGGGGTGCCTTGGCCCTCAGAAGCTGTTTTGCTAAACTGGACATTAAAAAGATAGAGAAAATACATAACTAAAACTTCCTGGGCAATGGTAACCTGCTCGTCTCTTTCTCTGCCTCACGTCGATGCTGACCAGCTGCAGCACACCGCTGCCAAATGGACATGGCCCACTGCTACAGCCCTTGCACAGTATGCACGTGCCACCCTGCAGCGTTAGGTTTTTAGTTCCCAAGCAGTAAGGCCACAGGTGGGTCTCTCCCACTTCATGCCCCGTCCAACAAGGCAGCTGTGGGCCTGTGCTCTCTTTATTTCCTGCATTTTCAGCAGTTTGCAGAGTTAAAATATACTCAATTGCTTAACCAGGGCCATCATCTGGAACACAATCAAGATTAGGAAATCGGCACTTTGTGTCTTTCTGAACAAAGTGCCTTTAGGTATCTTGAGATAACACACTCATTTTCAGCTCTATGTCAGCAACAATTTTGTCTCACTCCCTCTATTATTTTTTTTTTTTGTTTTAATATGAAATGCATTCAAACAGAATCTAAATCTTTCCAAAGCTAACAAGGAAAGGATTTCTTCCTCTGATTGAAGCTGAGTTAGCAAGGTTGTGATGAAGCAGTGCATGCTGAGACCTGTATGTTGCTGGCAAGGAACACGTATTAAGATGAGAGGAGTCATTGTAAAACTCTGGGCAAAGGGGTTAGGCCCATCTCTCTGCAGCCTGATGTGCACCTCATTATTTCAACAGCAGACAAACAGCAAGACCAGATTGTTTACAAGAGTGTGGAGGTAAATCTTGACAGTATTTTGTTTCTTCTGTAGTTAGTGATGACAGAACAGGTGATTATGAAAAGCAATTGAAGTATTTCTTCCCAGATTGGATGATTCATAACACTGTGTTCATGCCGCTGTCTCCAAACCCAAAGTTGTTGAGGATGGTGAGAGGAAGAAAAGGGAAGGCATGAAGAAGTAACATGGTGCACTTACAGCAATCTCTCTGCAATCCTGAGCCATCCCTATGTGCATTCCTTAAGTTGCACAGACAAATGAGCGTGCAGTCCAACACACAGGTAGGAACAGGAGTAAAAAACAAAAGTAAAAAAACAACGCCTATGTGGAAGGCAGAAGATTAAGTGCAAGCAATAGTCTAGACACTGGGTCATGAACTTAAAGCCCATTCATCATTTCTGACATTAAACCATCACTCACTGTACCCCGAAATGAATAAGGCTGAGTAAAGCTCAGAAAAGTCTTTGTCAGAGCACAGGGACCAAGGAAGGCGTAGGGTAACATGTGCTACATCCTCACCTGCCTTTGTCAGAATAACTAGAACAAAGACAGTGCAGCTGTGCCAGTTTACACCAGCTTAAGCTATGACCTGTTTAAACATTTTTGGACAGAGTCCAGTGATAGAGTCTAGACATTGTTATTCAGAAATAACTTGATCTTCATCTTTTGCTTTTGTACAGAAAGGAAGAGGAAATCTATGTCACAAAGCAACACTTCACACAGAACAGCAGGGAAAGACAGGATGGTAACCCAATTAAAAGCAGATCAGAAATCTTTCAATGCCCTCTAAAAGAAACAAACTATCTCTATTCTCCTGTGACTGAATGAAAAGAGATTGCACGGAGCAAGAAATCAGGTGATCTGCCTTGCAAAATCTTCTTCGCCTCAGAGAACAAAATTCAAGAGCCCATTTCATCAGCCTTGCCCCTTTGGTCACTGCTGCAATCTTCTGCTTTTATCTTCCTCAGCACCCGATCTGGTAGACCCAGCACCCAAGAAAACAAGTCTTGCTACTGTCTGCTATCTCATGTTTGCAAGGAAAAATCTAACGAGCTCAGAAGGTCCTCTGTGTTTAGGGGCTAGGTCAAACAGCACTGCTTTATTTGCCCCTAGTTGCTTACTAGAAAGATTGTCTGAAGCAAAATACCTTCTCTCATTCTAATATTTTGTATCTTTCTGGTCTTCATTGCCTCTAGGTCTCCTGGTCACAAAGTTTTATTTTTAGCTTACTTCTCTTTATGTAACTTCCATGGAAGAATTCAGCATGCTCATTCCACACGAATATCTGCACTAAGAGCAGGGAGATGAGGGATTCTTTGAAAGGAACATCTGTGAAGTCTTTGTGCTCCAGCTTCCCGAAGGCCCTGACATTCTGTCTCTTCCTTTGCTTCCACATCAGCTTCTTGTCTCTTCGTATGCAGCTTTTAAGTATATTTTTAGATAGCTGAACAATTCAAAGTTTGCCTGGAGCCAGCATTTAAACTTAGACCTATATTTTCAGAAAAATACATTTAAAGTTAGAATGATTATTTAGAAGTTTCAAAAAGGTCAATCTCCTGCTGACATTTTTACATACCTTATTTTTGTAGCTGCTTGTACTTCAGATGAAAAAATTTTACGTTATAAAGAAACATATCATCTGTTTCAAGAGAAAGAAAAAGAGGTCACTAAATTCTATCATAAAATGGCAGAGTTTTATTTGTTTACCTGTCATTCTCAGGTTAAGCTCAGCGGGGCTACTTTAGTACAACCCAGACTGCAATTTGATGAGATGCTGAAGCCTGTGTTTGAGGTTCTAGTACCGTTCTCATACAACATGACAAGCACCGGTTGAATAAAACCCCCTCAATTTGCTAGTTCTTTTTTATCAAAAACATTTTTGTAGATTAATGTGGCAGGGGTAACCAGTATGCTGCACTGCGTGCTGTCTATTCTCCTGTAGCTGGCCAAAGCCAGTATAAACCTCTTATTGGGAGCCTTTGAGTTGAACAAAAGCATGCTCATAGTCCACACACTAGTCTCATCCAACAGGGCACAGGTCCTACTTGCAACTGAGGAACCACAGCCTTAGAAGACACATAGAGATGAAAAACAAATGATCTCAGCAGCTATCAGAATGGATACAACAGTTGGGTATCTTTTATAACTGTGACATCTGTTAAAACAGAGCCCCCCATCTCACCGGTGTGCTCCATCTCAGATTGCAGGATTCATTGGAAGGCAGCAACTGAGCTTGACAGACAGACTAGTTCTCCTTTAAGAGAACTCCAGCTATCTCCACCACAGCTTGTCTTCCAGTTCCAGGGAACCCAAACTTCCTGACCTTACTTGGGTATCTGTTGAGAAATTGTCTCCATCAGCCATCTGAAGACACTAGAGAGACATGAAAGATGGCAAACTCCAACGTGTTTTGCCTAGAGAAGAAAACGGTGGTTCCAAGGACCTAACCCCTTCCTTGACAGACAAACCTGTCTTAGGTACACAGCTGGCCTCTGGATGATCTGATGATACCAACCACAGAAGCTGAAGACCTGCTTTCTCCCACAGATGAGGTCTATGATCAGCCGCAAGGTTGGGATTTCTGCTGTTATCACCTGCCTACCTGCTCCCCCCTATTGCTGCTATTTGATTAAGGCTCAGACTACTACTATAAAACCAAATAAAACCAAACATTGCGGTTCCTTGCTTTCTTCTGGCACCTCTCCTGGCCTGACTCATCCACCAGTCACCTCTTCACTTTATACTTGCCACCTCTGCTGGTGCTTCATGTCCCTCTCATGCCCCCCATACAAAAATGATACCAGCTACCATCCAAACATCAGGATCTTCAAACTGCCACAGCTGCAGTCTTGATACTGGGATACTTCCCCTCCCCACACTGCTAGCAGCACACCTTTTCCTAGCAATCGCTGTGGATGTAGCCTATGATGTTGAGTTAGAGGAGACTGAACAGAAGGAAGACCAGAACACCAGTGGGGCAACTTGACCCACTGGAACATGGTCTGAAGTTGCCTAGTGAAACTGTTAAAGATGATCATTCAGCAGACATCATCCCTTTTTTGCACTGAACAAAGCAAGCATCATATGGAAAATACAGCATGCAGTCATGCAATAAAAGCCTGTATCATAATGCATAGAAAAGGTATAAATTAAGGTAACACAGCAAATGTTAACTCTAATAATTATCTTCTGAGTTACTGTATTTGTAACTCAATTTACTTCTAATACAGCTTCTTGGATTAAATGTTGGTATAGGCTAGGAAAAAAGAAATTCAAACCAAACAGCTGGATGTCATTTTTTCCCCTCTAAGGAATGTCACGTTTGGAATGGCCCAGTGGGCAAAGGCGAATACATAATGGTTATTCAGAAAGCAATTAGATTCTGACCGCAGGGAAATGTTTTCTGAATGGATTGAGCTTTAGTAGAATAGACCCAATAGTCTTTTTTGTTCCTCTGTTTCTTATATAAGGAATCCTTTTTCCTTAGAGTTAAGATCTGGGTTAACGATGAACACATAATTATACTCTTCACACAGTTCTTCACTATGAACTCATATATATATCTTAATAGTTACAACAGCTGCATTCTAAGATAGTAGTCAGTGCTTTGGGCTGATACGAACAACAAAAGCAAGTAGGAACCCAAGCCAAAATTAAAAAGAATTTATTTGCCTTTGAGCAAATTCTAATGATTTAGAAATCTCACATCTTCTTGTGCTGTTGCTTTCAGTTCTAAGACATGAGAAGTTACACTGTATTTAGAAAGCTAATAAATAAAAGGCCTAATTCTGCTCTCAACAACATGGGCAAATCTCAAAGCAAAGGCAAGAGGGCTCAGGTAGGTTACGTAAGTCAACACTGCTACCAGATCTCATCAAAGGCTAATCAGCAGCAGAAAACAATAAGGCTGCTATAAATCAGTGTTTGGTGCTTGACAACATAAGAGAAGTTAAGTCTTTACAGTATCTAATCTCATACCTCTCTAATGACAAATTGTAAATATCTACACTACCTGAATAACCATCAATAGGCAAGATTAGGTAGTAACGCAGCACAGGCAGTATAGACTCTGAAGGGAATAAGAGAGTTCATTCTTTGTTTTTCTTCCCGACATCCTCATACCAAGGATAGGTTGACAATTTGCCCCAACCTAAAAAGTACAAGGCAAGACAGCAGAGAAATAGATTTGCTAAGTAGCTACAGAGCAAAACCCGCTCTTCTAGGCAGTGAAGTCTCACCAGAGCAGCTATGCTTTTTTTCTGCATAATTTACTGTTACTGGTTTTGCATTATTCCCAGTAACCCTTAGAGGCTCTACTAAAACAGCACGTTACTGTGGCAGCTCAAAAAGCACTGATGTTTTTTTACGGGGTTTGTCAGTTCTCAGTTCTGGCAATTATGTACACCAGGGCTGCTTCACGCAGGTTTGAATATACCAGCTGTTGTTGGTTTTCAGACAGAATCAATTTCAAGTGTCTCTAATTAGCCAGTGAGATCAGGTGCTCTCATAAAAGATTGCAGTGTTGGCTCAGCTTCTTGGTGCATCAAAGCCAATCTTCTGGGTTTGGTAGTGATCAACAGCTGAGGTGTGAGTGAAAATGCCTGAGGTTACATCATCTCCTTTTTTGATGCCAGGTGTAACATAAGGTAGGTAAACCCCTTTTCTTCCCATTTTATTATCTTGTTTCTTCTTTGCAAGTGTGTGTGGGGGGGAAGTGTTTGTCATTCTAGTGGAATGTGTCCCCCCCATGGCAGGGGGCTTGGATGCAGATGATCTTAAAGGTCCCTTCCAACCCAAACCATTCTATGATTGTATGTATAATTCAATACAGGTCTATGTCTGAGCAGCCAGAATACCTCTGGATCTGTAGTACAACTCAATTTTGATGTCTGTGATGATTTAAAAGAAAAAAAGACTTCCTTGATTTGGTAGCAGTATCTGTGAGAATATTTACTCTGTAGTAAACAGTATCTAGCTATTGAGTAGAAGAAAGGGCTTTTTTGTTATTAGTGACATGCAAATAGTGAATTAATTCTAATCGTGAAGGTTGTTCATAAGAACGATAAAACACCTGCTTGGATAGACACCAAAGTTAAAACACATGAATGATATCACAAGTCATCAAGTGATAAGATCTTGATCTTACAAAGTGTTTTTCACTGGTATGCTCAGATTGTAAAGCACACTGAAATTGAAATCAATACTGCAGGAAAACAATTGGGAAGCTGTTAGACAGAGAAGTAAGTGAAGGAAGTATTCTGCCAGCAAAGAGGTCAGTGGGAGTCATGGGAAGAAAATCCTTGCCTCTCATTTCTCTGATCAGACTCTATTCCATGCAGACTGCTGTCGTTTAATGTTGTTTTTTTAAGATACAGCATTATAGAGACAAGTGCAAAAAGACCAAGAGAAAAATAATCCTTGTGGACTGTCCTTTCAAATTACTACGATACTATAATGCGAGTTTGTCCGCTGAAACCCAACATCCTCCACACCACCAGTTCAGACTTCCAGGAACACATGGGAGAACTATATTTTAAAATGTTCAAAAAATGTGTGAAAGAAAACATATATTGTAAATGTTTTTACAGCTACTCTGCATCATATAACCACCTTCAGAAAGAATTATCAGGATTACGCTCAGGTATTTTTGAGACGTTTATATATTGTTGTCTTCTATACAAGTAATTTTTAAGAAATGCTGGAAGAATGTGGCAACTGTGTTTTCATTTATTTTCTGGCTCTGTGAAACTGAATGTAATGGTTTACCGCCTCTTCTTTCCCTATAATGGATCATTTAATCAGAAGTTGATAGTCTAGTGGATGAAAATGTTGAAAAGCCCATAGAAACATATTCAGTCTCCTGTCCTTTGCAGGAAAAGTTGTGAAGATGTGAGGGCAACAGACCTACAATTGAAAAGACTGAACTTCTCAAATATTTTTGACTCACAAAATATCTGTGTATCACAGAACGGTCAGGGTTGGAAGGGACCTCTGGAGATCATCTAGTCCAACCCACCCGCCAGAGCAGGGTCACCTACAACAGGTTGCACAGGACAGCATCCAGGCAGGTTTTGAATGTCTCCAGAGTGGGAGACTCCACAACCTCTCTGGGCAGCCTGTTCCAGTGCCCACGACCCTCAAAGGAAAGAAGTTCCTCCTCGTGTTAAGATGGAACTTCTTGTGTACAAGCTTGTGCCCATTACCTCTTGTCCTATCACTGGGCACAACTGAAAAAAGACTGCTCCCATCGCCCTGGCATCCTCCCTTTAAGTATTTGTAAGCATTAACAAAATCCCCACATTTTAAAATTATATTATACACATATTATACACATGTTGAAGTTTACCTGTTTTACGATCTTCCCTCTAAATCTCTTTGTCTGAGCCCATTGTGTTGGATCTGTGAAGGGCTATAAATGCCTGAAGCCACACCGAGGTGGTGTTTAGGTACTAACTTAAAAACATACAAATCTCGAAAAATTCACTTAGCGCTACAGACATGTGAAGTCTGTAGACATCTAAACTTTCACTCATAAACTTTCCTAGCAACTTAAATTTCTGCTTCTGGGCCTGCTCAGAAACACCAGTCAAGCTCTACAGTGAGGTTATCCCCCTGCCTACAATCTTCTGAAGGTCCTGATCCAGTTGCTGTGTTCACTTGATGAACACATATAGCATTCTTTTCCTCCTGTGACAACTGCCGCTTTTGTTTGGAAACACGACTAGCAGAAACCTTCCAGAGCTTATATAACTTGTCTTGTAGTTTAGATGCTCTCAGGGAAGGGCAACAAGGGGTTGCTAGCAGACAGGAAGAAGAGAGGGGCAACCTTTTCCTTTCTCCCCAAAAGTACATCGGGGTATTCCCACAAAGAATATTGTCAATAAAGAATTGTTCTATATGGTCTTAAGGGTCTCTTCTTTTTCTTTCTTTCTTTTTTTTTTTTTTTAAGCTTGGTTGCAACATAAGTCATTTCTTTATTTCCTTTTAGAAAGAGCAGAACAATATTTCTATTTGAAATGTTTTCATCTTTCCTGGACACAGTAGGGAACATCAGTGATGTTTCAAACCCTGTATAGAGTGTTTCTTAAATGTTCTCTGTGGTCATCCAACTCTCACAAAGTTTCTTATTAAACAGAGAGAATAGCAGAGAAGGCAATTTTGTACACAGGATATAGCTATGCAGCATTTTATTTTTTTTTTAAATTGCTTGGTACTGGATGCTACAAATATAGACAGATTTTAAGAAAGTGTTGTTTTAAGAAGTACATGAAGCTCATAAACCCGTGTCCTCTCTTCATTCCTATTCCAAGCTAAGTCTCAGTTTTTCTTAGCTGTCCCAGGATATGCATCAACAATGACACTTAAATTGTATCTGTTTTGAAGACAAGGAAAATCTACAACCAACAAGTCTATTGTCTCATGATATGTAAATGCATTAGCTGAGTAACTACACCTTCATCTTTGGTATAAAACTTGCTTACTGTTTCTGACTCTTCTTTCTCTAGCCTTCCTGACTTTTACTGTATCTTATTCTTAGGTAAAATCTGAAATTTAATGGAGTCTTTCAGTATATTCACATTTCCAAATTTAAAGCCAAAGCTTGCAGGTAGGTTCTTCATAGATTATAAGCTGCCTTTTACTATTTTATACACAGTAAAATATTAAAATAATTTATTGTAAGAAGATATTGCTACAAGAGTTAGCCTTGAAATCATGGATCATCAACCAGTCATCATAAATTAGCCATCTAATGGACTCTGTGGGCTTTATCTTCTGTGATAATCCTGGAAAATGTTTTACAGTTAATTTTAATGCACTCCTTGGGTCAATTTTGAGCTGTGATTTGTCATGCATCGTTAATTTACAAGTTTAAATGAGACCTGATATTAATACTTACTTCACAGCAGCCAAACATTTTATAAAGCTGTAGTGATATTTCTGTTCTTCATCTCTACCTGTAAGTGTCTGGCTGCTAAATATTTGGTAGTCAGTGCTTATTTCTTCTTGTACTTTGAATTTTTTAGGCTGTACTTACTAGGAAAAATACTACAATATAAAGCATGCAATTATGGTATTCGTTCTTTAACCTTCTGTGTGGTATTTGACACCCACAGAGATTTTCCCAGCTCTAGGAACTGTTGAGTCAATGTTGTCTCAGCTACAGACAAGCAACCATAGCAAATGTTTTCAAAGCTTCAGAAGCTGCACTCTTAAATCCATTATTTATACCCTTAGATAAAAGTGATTTGATTTTTAGAAACATAAAAAACCCCAATAAATTCCCAACTGAAATCAATGAAGAGTAATTATTAGCATTCCCAATTAGCACATAGAAATAATAATCTGTATATATATTCTCGTGTATTTGTGTCTAGTCCTACCTCCTTCACCAGGAGCAGTTTGGCCCATTAAACATCCTGTTACATTAGAAAAGCAGTTCTAAAACTCCGGATTCATATTTCACAGCAGTGACCAAAGAGACACCGTAATTCAGGTCATACCAATAAACGAATTGCAACCAGTATCTCAGAGAACAGAGGTCTAAGAAATTTAGAAAAATCTATTTAGAAATGAATGTGAGTGGATAAAAACACCTAACTATAACATGGGTCTAAAAAATTTTCTTTACATACTTAAAGAATTTGAGAATGTTTTAATTCTAGAGCAAACAATAGCTTTGTAAAGGCTGATAAACAAAAGAAAGAGGGAGAAGACTATTGTCAAAAAGTTTTCCCTCAGAGAATGGCCTGGAGGACATGGTGGGAGAGGTGAAGACTTCTTCCAGCTAAGAGGTGGAGGTTTCTTCCTTCACAGGCTCTCCTTCCTGTCACTGCAGGACACTCAGATGAAGGCTGCAAGTGCGACGCTGATCTGCCAGCCCTGTGAGCAAGAAGCTCTCAGCCCCTGCTGATGTTGCAAGGGGAAGGGAGGGGAGGAGGAGGAGGAGGAGGAGGAAAGCACCCCGCAGTCGGGTGGGGTAACAGCAAGGGGAAGGCACAGTCGTCTTTACCCTGTATCCTAACAGCACCTGGTAGGAGGTACCTTCATCCTGCCTTGGAATTAGGTCTCTGATTTAGCCTATCCCACCTATTTAAGCTGCCTGGGTTTATGTTTCCTTTGCAGCAGTAATGCAGCTTCTCCGGTCTGGCTGACCTCAACTGGCAAGGCTACAGCTGCAAGTCTCATTATAGCTCATGGAGATATGCTGTACTTTTATATCAAGAGCTGAAATAACAAACTCGGTTCATGCAGGGGGCAGAGCTTTGGACTCATCTCTGCTTGAGAGGCCTAGTTATTTATTAATTATATTTAAAATTTTATAACAGCTTAAAAGGAATGTGAGCCAGAGGCAACACTTCCAGTGAAGCCTCCCTTGTGCAATGCTTGTGTAATTCTCTTGTTTTAGTGCTGGTTTGTGCAGCTATGAAAGGCTCCAGTTTGTTCCCTTCTCTAATGCCTCCACTGCTGCTGGTGATTTCTTCATCCTTTGACATGGGAGCGTTCCGATACACACATAGACCCCCAAAAGCACTACTTTGTTGTGAAATCCTAGTGCATGAGAGTCCAACGGGCAGACCAATGCAAAATCTTGCCCAATCACTTTCTAAGGAAAACCTGTAAGATTCCTGCCTTTTGATACCCACTCAGTGAGACTGGAGAGAATGCTTTATAAGCCACTTCCCTTCTCCTTGAAATCCCACTCGCCATAACAAGGTGAGTGTGGTTGGTAGACTGCAGGATCCAAGTTTCTGATCCAGAGCCTGCCAAGAATTAGAGTATTAAAAGTTAGTCTAAGTGATCGAGTTCAGTTTAGTTAAGAATTGATGTATACTGGCTTATGGAGTTGGGAAAGGCCTTCATAAACATAAGTAAGATTTGCCATGGCCTTTTACTTGGTGCAAAGCAACCGATCACTCAGTAGCAGGCACTTCTGAAGTAGAAATCCCCTGGTGGGAGTGGTCTGGACTTCAAAACACTGCATGGAGCGGGAACAGGGAAAATTGATTTTGGCTGAGCCTGTTTGGGGCATGGATAACTAAGGACTGGACTCTGCCATAAGGCTGCTTGTAAAGGTACCTGTTAATCACTTCAGTGAGCCTACTCTGGGTCTCCTCTGGCTCCAGGGCAGCTGCTGGCATCTACAGCCACCTGCTGGCTTGTGCCTGCATCCTGAAGGCTCCTGCACTCCCTCCTGCAAGGCACAACAAGAAGAATGGGTGTCAATCTTTCATACCACCAATGTCTTTTTAAACAAACTTCACCTATTCAATCTGAGAGCAACTTCTTGTTCTGAACAGATCTTTTGAGATCTTTATTGCTTTGTGTTCTCTCTTTTTTTATATACATTCCCTCTCTCTTTTATATGAGCCAAGAGTTACTTCTAGACACAGTGCTAATGAAAACATGGTGGTTTTGCAAAGCAGATTAATATAATTATGCCCATTTTGCAGCAGAGAGTACTGAGAGGTAAGTCAGGTGAAGGTTCAAGGTCCCTCAGCAGCATTATTGTCTGGCTGTTCCTGCCTAAAGTTTGCTACTTGCTGGTGTTTCTTGAGTCTCTGGCCCCAAGGAAGGACAGGCTGGGAGATATGATGTGCTGCACCCAAATTTCAAGGCCAGGCTGGACGTGGCCTTGGGTAACCTGGTCTAGTGGGAGGTGTCCCTGCCCATGGCAGGGGGGTTGGAACTCAATGATCTTCAAGGTCCTTTCCAACCTAAACCATTCTATGATTAGGAAGTGTATGAGGAGTCCCTAGAAATCCTTTCACCCTCTGTCCAGCCCTACCGCTCAATTTAGCTTTGCAGAAGCGCAAGCAGGGAAAGGCAGGCCTAAGAAACCTGACAAATTCAATGTATTGCAGATGAGCCGTGGGTTGTACTTTGATTAAATGAATTTGCATAGTCAGTATTAGCTATATCCTAATGTATTTAAAAAGATGTTAATCAATTAAGAAGTGCTTAGAAAATGATATGCAAACTAAATAATATAAGGCATAGGAAGGCATGCTTGAGGGAGTGGTTCCTGAGAGGTTTCTTCAGCTTGCTGTCGGTGGATAAGATGCCCTCCTGCTTCAGTGAGGTCTTATCAAGATAAGCCAGTAAGTGACTGCTTTGATTTTAGTAATAAAGATAGTATCTGTGCTTCCTGATTTCTTTTAAATTAACATGCAACTTTCTGTAGTAATGTTACAGGTTTCATAAACAAACCCAGCAAAGGTAACACGTTAATTGGGCATACTAACCTCAATTTAATATGATAATAAAGATCTTTTGTTTTTTCCCTTCCTGTGTTGCTGACTGTGTAATTTCTTCCCTATTCCCCTGCTCAGTGCATTAACCCTCCTGTTACCCCGTTGATTTAATTTTTCCTAGGAAAAAGACTTCTTCCTGGCCCATTATGAGTCCCTTCGCATCTCTGGCCTTTGGTGCTATCAAAATGAATAAAACTGCAATGCCTTGTCCTAGAGCTCTCGCTGCCTAAGACTGTTACCAAAAAGAAGTGGATGAACAAACTGACTGGGGTGGCAATAAAGGAATGAAAAAAGATGGCCGTGATCTAGAGTCTCAGACCAGTTTCGGTCTCTTCCTGCTGGCTCCCCTTCACTGATATCCTCCAAGTAATATCACTGAAAATCTTCTTCCTAACCAAGGTTCAAGCCTGTACATCACCCTCATCCTCTCTGATGTGTCTGTTGCCCTTGATACTGCTATTAAATACGTGTGCTTTGATACCTGTCACATTGGACATCCTGACTTTTCTGTGCTCTTTTTCTCTCAGTCTAGACTTTCTCCCAAGCAGTTCTCCCCAAAGCTTTTCCTTCCCACCTCAAAGTGGAGCTCCCTCAAAACTTCCTGGTGCCCCTTCCCCGCAACCCCGTTCTCTGTCCTTGGGTGACCTCTTCTGCTGATGTGGATGTAACTATTGCCTCTATGCCAACTACCTTTAAAATACTTATCTACTGCTGATCATCCAAACATAGGTTTCGCATCTCACTGCCTCTGCAGTGCTACATCCTGACAGACAGCTTGCTACCAAGCTCACCGAGATCCAAAAAAGGAGCTTATTAAAAAACAAACCCAACAACACAGCTTTCCCTAACTCTCTGGCCAGCAGCCAGTGTGTGTGTCAATTTAAATGTCTTTGATATTCAAATTTAGCTCTCCCTTACTGCTGATACCATTCAGCAGAAGGTGTACTTAAAATATTATTCCCAAAGCTATTCACCATGCATCACTGCTACACTCAAACCTTCCCAGGAATTCACTTCTGTGAATAAAAAAATGTAGGGATGAGCAAATTATCAGTGCTGTCCTTAATTGGCTAAAGGGATTATTTTCTTGTTTTCATTCTCTTCTTTCTGCTCACTGTATGTTTGTAAGCCATATCAAATCTTCCCTTCTAGCCAAAGACTCTCCTTAATTGTTCATGACATATGTTCAGGTTTCTTGGAAAATTAATGTGTGTTTGTGTGCTTCTTTCATAGAATTACGAGGAATAATAGTGTTTTAGTAACAGGACAGTATGACTATACAGCTGCAATGCTGAAATGTGGTATCAGAAGCAGACGTATTATCTGCCTGAGAATGTTGTACTTCTAGATCAAAGATTTGACACTAGTTGTGCAAGGTAGTGCAGATTGGACTGAAGCTTTTCACATGTTTAATGTTTTGGTTTGAAAAAAGAAAAAAAAACTAAGTTACCTGACAGCTAGACTCAGTAAGACTCTTTTGATTCTTTTTTTTTTTTTTTTTTTAGGAAACTTCAATACTTGTGCAAGTATTTCCTTCATGTATTTCTCAACTTATGAATTATTCTTCATTGAGGTTCCTAATTTCTCTTTTGTGAAGGACCTGTAAAATGATTACGTTTGCTTTACTATGACTCAATTCTGTAAGATTTTTAAGAAATTACAGAACATTGAAGCTACACAACTGAAATTCAGGTGATTCTATATTTTAGGTGGTTTTGACCAAAATCTAGATGCTATTGGTTGTGATAAACAAGTAAATAGATTTTTTTAAAAAGAGAAAATTAGTGACAGCTACTCAGATCTTCCCAAAACATGAAGATGTTTATCGTGCCTTGATACCAACATCTATGTCATTACAGCACCCAGACACTTTGAATTTAAACAGAAACCCCACTAAGATTCAGGGGACAATTTTTTTGCCTTTTTTGTTTCACGTGCAGGATTTGATATGATGTATATGCTGACATGCAATTCTATACAGCCATGGCTGAGTCTGCCTTTTGACCATAATAGCTCAGAAGTGAGGCATTCACCTAGACCTAATTCTCCCCTGAATAGCTGAGTGATTACAGCACTTACCGAGACACTTCCAATGTCCTGGGATAAAAACTGGAGAAGAAGTTCTAAACTCTGTTTTCCATAAAATGCTTAAATAATAATAAGAATTGAACACAACACCCACTTCTTGAATGCTCTAATGACCATACTGTAGTATCATGCTCATTTGCTTTCCTT
>NW_009647595.1:4804596-4811351 GCF_000708025.1 Charadrius vociferus
CAGAACTTCCACAGGAGACCAGAATATCCTGCAGCAGACAGGTAAGATGACAGCAAAGAGGAGGGAGCTCTGGATTTAAACCTTCTCCAGAATAATGCCACTTGGACTTTGGCACCCCACATCCTGGGTGCCTTACCCAGGCAGTTAGCTGATTACCCTGAGCATTTAGATAAATGGTCAGTTCCTGGCTATCCTTTGAAAGGGTTGATGACCTTCATTCTGTCTCAAAGGAGTTGCTGCTCAGTATGTGAAGAATCAGAACCCCAAGTGCAAATAGTTACAAAACAGGAGGTACTGTAAAGCTCCCATTGATAAAGTCTTGTAACTAGATAATTAAACTTTTATGAATGACTGCAAAAAAGGTCTCCCTTCTCACTTGCCCCCTAGCCCTTTTTTGTTCACAAAAGCCTTATTATTAATCTGTAGAGAAGACCTGCTCCTTTTAGCTCTTTAGAACTACCCAGCAAGAACTTTAGCAGTGGATACTTAAAAATGCAAGCTACATTAATTTTATGCAGTAAATTTGGCAGATATAAAAATTCATTCGTTTCTCCAGCAAGAGCTCAAGAATGGTATTTAGCTGTGAAGTCACCTATGACTTGTTCTGTATTGCATCTTTTTCTCACACGGTTTTTGTTTGCGATATAATCCAAAGCCTGTTAAATTCAGTGTGAACTATGTTGTTGCTTCTGTTCTTCAACTGGAGAGTTTTTCTCATGGTGCTTTAAAAGCTCTGCAGAAATCCAAGCAGGAAAGTTTCAGTCTGAGAAGACTGCCTGACGTATATTAATTATTGAACACATATTAATATTCATAAGGGACCCAATTATCTGGGAAAGTCATAGTGATCATATTTGCTGATTAGCAAAGAAAACACTGACATGATATTTTTCTTAAGTTCACCTTGTTGACTTAAATTTGTGTCAATGAGCAAGTGCAAGGTTAAGATGGAATAAGAGGATAATGACTGGTGAGGTAATAACTGCTGAAGTAAAAGTGATAGAAATGCAACTGAGTGATTTTTCAGCAGGTAAGAATCACAGAGTTACATGATAATTTAGTTTGGAAGGACCTCTGGAGGTAGGTTGGTCCAACTCCCCCATCAAAGCTGGGCCAAATTTAAAGTTATTTTCCTCAGGGCCTGCAGGGGACACCGCAGTGTTAGCAAAACATGAAATGGGAAATGCTTGAGCAAAGGAGGTAGATATAATTAGGTATAAAAGGCATCCTTGAGGGTGGTTCTTTGGAGTTCCATCCTGGAAAAAATGTTTTTTGAAGTCATCAAACTGTCTTGTTTGGCCAGGCAGTGTTAAAAATAAGTGAGATAAATGGCCGAAACTTTGTCTAAAATGAATTCTTTAATCCTGATCCCAATTTTTGTTAAAATAAACCTCAGACTTCCTAGAAAAATGACAGTGTCTCAGGACAGCCATGAATGTAGTAAGCAGCAGCTGGGCCTTATCTAACAATTTAATTGAATAGTCAGCACCCCCAAAAACTCTGGATCACTTACTGAAGGGCCACTGGCTCACAGGAGACACGTGCTGCAGGTCCCCGGGGACGGGAACAGAGCTTCACAGCACAAATGTGTAGGGAGAATGTCCAAGCTGTAACAGCGTCTTCCTGAGACGCACTGTATGATGAGGAGCAGTCCTACACTCACAAACATCACTATGTAATGAAGAGCAGCGCCTCCTGACGCATACTTACACTGCTCTCCATCACCTATATTAAAGCCAGAAAGTACTAGTTTATTCCCATTCCTGGGAAGGGTCACCACCTTGAGATTTTATCCAGGATGTATTCAACCTTGTTACAGCTCTACCCACTGCTGTTTTTCTGACTCACGTTGAGGGTGAGAATCAAAGGCAAGTGATGTTCTTGCAGGAGCTGACCCCTTGTTCAGTGGGGCTCTACCATTAGACAATTTGCAGGTTGCCTCTATGCAGGAGGAAAAGGCTGACTCATTTGGTTGTTATAATGCAAAAAAGGTACTCCGTATCTTCTGGGAACTTTAAAATTTGGATTTTGGTTTATATTATTTCCACACTGAGAATATTGCCGTTTTTTGCAGCTGAGACTGGGCTAATTTGACAGCTGGAGGAAAAAAATTATAAAGATTCTCGCTGAACAATTTAGATTTTTTCCCCTTATATCACTTACAATTTTTTTTTTGAAAGCCCCAGAATTAAAAGATTGGGAAACTTACTAACTTATGTGAGACTTTGTGAACGCCTAATTTCTCCTTACATTTGCTTCTTATTTTTTTCCCCATTGTTTGTTTTCTGTTTTGAACTGCCCATGCCAGCACAGCCTTACTGACTGTGGATGTTTCATTTTTCAGGTCTGATGTGTCAGTGTTGACATTTTTGGGATCAGCCAGCTATTCTATTGTCTCATGAAGTGCTGTAACACTTGCTTTAATTTTGCAATGAAGGATTAAAAAGACTGCCTGTCAGAACAGCATGTAGAAGTCTGATTAAAAGGTGGTCTTTCCAGTAGCAGCTTTTGGATTTATGTAAGAGACTGAATTTTTTTTTTTACTTTCTGAAATGTTTACCAAAATGTACAATGATGATTTTTGTAATGTGACCTCTCCAACACAAGTTTTATCAAAAGACTACTGTGGGTACAAAGGGAAGATTCTGAATATATTATTTATTCATAATTAATAATATATTATTAATTATTAATCTCAAATAGTGTCTTCTCCATACTGTTTTGAATTTTAAGCATGAGAAGTTCCAGATTACTTCCTTGAGACAATCAGCTTGAATAGCTCCTCAGTCCAGATCTGTTTTCAATTGAACAGGAACGTGCATAGCCAGAGCTAAAGAAGATAAATTCAGAAAGGTTTTAGCAGTTGAAAATAAAAGAGGATGGGCTATGGCCTGTAAACTATGAACATTAACAACAGAGGAAAGACTTACGGATGTGATCTTGAGAAGAAGTTGAAAGATGGTCTTTCTGGTCCAGGCCCTGGAGTCACACACACCCACTTTTATGGGCAATGAAGATTCCTACTGATGTTTGCTGCTTCTGCCTACACGGAAGCAGGATTTATGCACATTTTTTGCAAATGAACAAGATTATTGACAAATTTGGTGGCCTTCTACAAAGGGGCTACAGCGGCAATGGACAAGGGAAGATCAGCTGATGTAATCTACCTGGGCTTAGCAAAGCGTTTGACACTGTCCCACATGATATCCTGGTCTCTAAATTGAAGAGACATGGATTTGACCAATGGCCCACTCGGTAGATAAAGAACTGGCTGGACGGTCGCACTCAAGGAGTTGTGGTCAACAGCTCGATGTCCAAGTGGAGAGCACTGACGAGTGGCGTTCCTCAGGGGTCGGTACTGGGACCTGTACTGTTCAACATCTTTGTCGGTGACATGGTCAGTGGGGTCGAGTGCACCCTTAGCAAGTTTGCCGATGACACCAAGCTGTTTGGTGAGGTAGACATGCTGGAGGGAAGGGATGCCATCCAGAGGGACCTGGACAGGCTGGAGAGGTGGGCCCAAACCAACCTCATGCAGTTCAACAAGGCCAAGTGCAAGGTCCTACATCTGGGTCGGGGCAATCCCAAGCACAAATACAGGCTGGGTGGAGAATGGCTGGAGAGCAACCCTGAGGAGAAGGACCTGGGTGGGCTGATTGATGAGAAGCTCAACATGAGCCAGCAATGTGCGATCACAGCCCAGAAGGCCAACCGTATCCTGGGCTGCATCAAAAGAAGTGTGGCCAGCAAGTCAAGGGAGGTGATTCTGTCCCTCTACTCCACTCTTGTGAGACCCCACCTGGAGTACTGCATCCAGCTCTGGGGTCCCCAACATAAGAAGGACATGGACCTGTTGGAGCGTGTCCAGAGGAGAGCCACGAGGATGATCCGAGGGCTGGAGCACCTCTCCTATGAGGATTTTATTAGGGCATGTAGCGATAGGACGAGGGGCAATGGCTTTAAACTGGAAGAGGGCAGGTTTAGATTAAACATTAGGAAGATATTTT
The DNA here is from genome assembly GCF_000708025.1 of Charadrius vociferus. Taxonomy (NCBI): domain Eukaryota; kingdom Metazoa; phylum Chordata; class Aves; order Charadriiformes; family Charadriidae; genus Charadrius; species Charadrius vociferus. The sequence continues at coordinate 4,808,604 of NW_009647595.1, forward strand.
TTTACTTTGAGGGTTGTAAGGCACTGGAACAGGTTGCCCAGAGAGGTTGCTGAGCCTGGAGGCCAGGCTGGACATGGCCTTGGACAACCTAGTCTAGTGGGAGGTATCGCTGCCCATGGGCAGCGACGTTGGAACTCTATCTTCAAGGTCCTTTCCAACCTAAACCATTCTATGATTATACTAAGAACATGTCTAATTTGTGTCAGCAATTTTTATTCAAGTAGGAAAAAAAAATCCTCGCAAGGCCTTGCAATTTGATGATCCACTTGAGTGAAAAGGGCAACACCAGTCAATAACATCTCAAATGCAAAACTCTTCAATAGAACTTGAAATGCTTTGAAGAGTTGACTTTCAGTTAGCTTTTTGCTCTGCAACAGTCACAAAGTAAACTAAAACATCAAACTGCGTTTCTGTTTTTTCTCAAATACTGCGTAACAAAGTGTGTGATTATGCACAGTAATACAAGACTGAAAGGAGATTGCTCAAACTGATCTTCAAAGCAGGCAAATCTGGACACAGCAGACAAGCAAAGAAACTGAAAATGTTTGGGAAAGGAATTAACTAAAATCAGCAGAAAGTCTGAAAATGGACTAGAAATCTCAAACACGTTTGGTACTGCTGCAGCAAAGGTAGGACTTTTCATAATGGGAACTTCTACAGAGCTAATTGGAAATGCAAAAGAAAATTTTAGGAAAACAAATTTCTGAATTCTTGACATTTATGAATACTTGACACTTGTGAGATACTGAGAAAAATCTTTTTTTTAAGGCAAATATATACTTGTGTGTGTATACATGTATGGTTTATTTATAGATGGAAAATTTAAAACTGTGCAAAGCTAATAAAATGAAACATCCATTTACTTCAGGAAAACAGGACTGATACAAAATTTTCATTTATGACAATAAATCAAATTAAAACCAGATTTTCTTGCAGCTGCAGATTCACCTTTAGGTCTCTGACACATACTCAGTGACAGATTAAATCTGGTTGGCTGAAATTGTTGTGTCTCTGGCTGTCTGCCAAACCTTTACAGCAGAGCCAGTGCCACGGTGTTTTAAATCTAAAATCCAAAAGTGAACTAACCCCAAACACAACTTGCCTTATCACAGGATCTTGAAAAATGCAGCAGTCCAAAATCTGCTTTACTTGCCATTTGCTTATCCCACGTGGGGGTGAGGCACATATGTGGGGTGGGCTGAATCTCCCATCAGTTTTAATCTGCCATCACGTTGTGTTCAAGCATTAAGTACAGTTCTGCTGCTGCCAGAGAAGAGGAAACTTCAGCCAAGAAATGTCATTGGACAAGACAAACTTGAGGAAAAAATGTTCAGTCTGATCTGTGAGGAAAAACATAGTGAAAACAAGAGCCAGAGAAGCTGAAGTTTGTGGGTGAGATCAGTTCCGTAGAAGGTGTTAATTTATCTTTAACTATGTATCCCGTCACCTGTATCTTGGAACAGGATATAGAGGAAACAAGAAATACCATTATTCATGTAGCTAACTCTCTTTCTTTAAAGCACAGTAGCATGAATGTGGCCAAAACCATTTCGACCTTAGCTAATGACTTCTTTCACAGCAGAACTGCCCACTAATTCAGACACTCCTTGCATGGTCTGCTTGTCATTGCAATCCCTCGCATGGTTTTGAATGCAAAATCAGGACTTCTCTGGGACCTTCTCTTTGGCTCTGGCTCCAAATAACAAGAATGCCTGCTGGTGTCCCACACAGGGGAAATTAATGGGCAGACCTCACTTGACTTGACTCTAATGACCATGTTTTGTCTTTGTTACTCTCGCAGTAAAGTCCCAGCACTGTTTTCTCAGACCAGATATCCCAGGAATATTTGCATTGCCACAGCCCATTAGGTAATTATAGACCAGGATTCCTCAAATGCCAGAACATGGTCTGTGTTCAGGCTGTGAGTAAATCAGCTTATCAAAGCCTGGCAAGACTGAGGAACAACCAAGACCAAGGGAAAGCTCAGTTAGCAGCACAGTAGGCACTGTGCATAGGAGGACAGGCTGCTTGGGCAGCAGGGAGCATCCTGTGTCCGCTTCCCTGAGAGGCAGGCTCTGTGATCCCTCCTTGTCCAGACCTGGCTCTCCTGTCAGAGCACCCCGAGCCCCTCTCTCAGTCCCTCCTGGCGCCTGTGTTTGGCTCTTTGGTAAACAGCAAAGGATGAGGCTTATCTTACTGAGACCCACTTTTTGTAGAAGTACTTCAGCTTTGGCACAGAAGCTGCTGTCACAGAATCACTGAATGGTCAGGGTTGAAAGAGACCTCTGGAGATCATCTAGTCCAACCCCCCTGCCCAAGCAGGGTCACCTACACCAAGTTGCAAAGGACGGCATTCAGGTGGGTTTTGAATGTCTCCAGAGTGGGAGAATCTACAACCTCTCTGGGCAGCCTGTGTCAGTGCTCTGCCACCCTCAAAGGAAAGAAGTTCTTCCTCATGTTAAGATGGAACTTCCGATGTTCAAGCTTGTGCCTGTTACCTCTTGTCCTATCACTGGGCTCCACTGAAAAAAGACTCCTCCCATCCCCCTGGTACCCTCCCTTTAAGTATTTGTAAGTATTAATAAGATCCCCCCTCAATCTTCTTTTCTCTAAACTAAAGAGACCCAAGTCCCTCAGCCTTTCCTCATATGATAGATGTTCTAATCCCCTAATCATCTTCGTAGCCCTTTGCTAGACCCTCTCCAGCAGTTCCCTGTCCTTCTTGAACTGGGGAGCCCAGAACTGGAC
>NW_009647595.1:4812795-4825167 GCF_000708025.1 Charadrius vociferus
CTGCAGCCCAGTCTGCCCCCAACCTTAACATCCTCCACCAGTCCCCCTTTGTCAGTACTAGGTCCAGTAGTGCACCTCTCCTTGTGTGCTCCTCCACCACCTGAGTCAAAAAGTTATCATCAATGCACTGGAGGAACCTCCTGGGCTGTACGTGTCCAGCTGTGTGGCCTTCCCAGCAGGTATCAGGGTAGTTGAAGTCCCCCATGAGAATCAAGGCCTGCGATTGTGAGGCGATTCTCACCTGTCTGTAGAAGGCCTCATCAACTTCCCCATCCTGATCAGGTGGCCAGTAATAGACACCCACAACAGTGTCTCTCCTGTTACCCTGCCCCTTAATCCTTACCCACAAGCTCTCAACTTGCTCTTAGTCTGCCCCCAGGGAGAGCTCGATGTATTCCAGTTGTCCAGTAACACATCTCTTGCTTTCACTCTTGAAGCATCCTAGCCACCAGCCAACAGGACTAGAGGTGGCATGGGTTAACAAAATATTGAAAAAAAAAAAAAAAGAATATATTAAAGTTGGAAGGGACCTCCAACGATCATCTAACCCAGCTGAGTCTGACTATCTTCTTGACTTTAGCAGGCTTGAGCAGCATGCTCATGTGAACTTCATGAAGTTCAACAAGGCCAAGTGTGATGTCCTGCACTTGGGTTGGGGCAATCCCCAGTATCAATATAGACTAGGAGATGAAAGGATTGAGAGCAGCCCTGCCAAGAAGGACTTGGTACTGGTAGATGAAAAATTGGACATAAGTCAGCAAAGTGCACTTGCACTCCAGAAAGCCAGTTGCGTCCTGGGCTGCATCAAAAGAAGCATGGCCAGCAGGTCGAGGGAGGTGGTTCTTCCCCTCTACTCCCACCTGGAGTACTGCATCCAGCTCTGGAGCTCTCAGCACAGGGAAGACACTTGGAGGGAGGTCCAATATACCACTTGGAGCAGGTCCAGAGGAGGGCCACAAAAATGATCAGAGAGCTGGAACACCTCTCCTCTAAGGACAGGCTGAGAGAGTTGGGGTTGTTCAGCCTGGAGAAGAGAAGGCTGTGGGGAGACCTTATTGGGGTCTTTCAGTACTTAAAGGGGGTTTATAAGAAAGATGGAGAAAGGCTTTTTACTTGGGCTGTACTGATAGGACAAGGGGCAACAGTTTTAAACTAAAAAAGGGTAAATTTAGATTAGACAGAAGGAAGAATTTTTTTACTATGAGGGTGGTTAAGATGCTGGAACAGGTTGTCCAGAGAAGTTGTGGATGCCCCATCATTGGAAGCATTCAAAGTCAGGTTGGCTGGGGCTTTGATCAACCTGATCCAGCGAAAGATGTCCCCGCCTACAGCAGGAAGGTTGGGCTAGATGATGTTTAAAGGTCCTTTCCAGCCCAAAGAATTCTATGATTCTTCACATCCAAGCCCAGACTATAGCAATAGAGAGTAGATGGAAAACAGATGTTAGTAAAAGGGAACAGCTATACACAATAAAATGGAAGAAGCCCCCTTTTTCAAGTCTCTTATTTGTCCCTCTGATGTATTTGCTTCAGACTTGCCCTGGTTTTTCTTGTCTTCTTGCAGTTACTGTATGTTTGGGAGTTCTCTTTACAAGCTCAGCTCAGGTACTTGCTCACAGAGGAAGAAGACCCTCCCTTTCATTCCACTGGTAGAGTCATACTCATCTTCATTCCATTATGTCAGCTATCAAGAAGTAACAAACTCATTTTTCCCTCTGAGAGGCAAAGCTGCATTTTGCTTTAAGGTTGCCAGCTAGTATTTTCAAGTAGGATGTTGTAACACTCACCTGCTACTCTGCTTCTACCATCAAATCTGGCATTTACACATCTCTGCTACAGTCAAGTACTTAGGTTTTGTATTGGGATTTTTCCTAATATTTCACTTAATTAATATCCCTTGGCATTTTATAGATGCTGACAGGGTATCTCAGGAGCATGAGGAGAACTCCTTCCTTTGTTAACTCTACTTCCCTCTCACACTGGTAAACAGATGGTTTTGTAATCACAAGAGAACACAAATTCATAGAATTAAGTTCCAGGAGGGGCACAGTCATTTAAACTGTCACATGTAATACAAACCATCTTGCGTCAACCATTTATCTCTGTATTTAACCCAATTACTTGTGTGAATAAAAGCATAGCTTGTGGTTGGCTAAAATATGTACAATGTGACACCTGATTTACAGACATAAAGAGATGGCTCTATCATCTCTCCTGAGAGTCAGTGACAGGCATTAATCACTCTCAGCATTAAACATTTGGGCCTTATTCCTCATTTGAATGACTCTGGGTCAGTTGGCAGCCACTGCTTTTGAGCCACTGCTGTTTGATTAAAGAATCCATTGGTACACAGGATATTTTTAACCTAAAGGTGTTTCTCTGCTATAATCCAGTCACTTTTCTCTCATTTATTTGACAAATTCAACACAATGAATTTCTTAAACATCCTAGTGAAATGCATTTTCTCCAGTCTAAAAAATCAGGTGTGGTACTCTTCTGTTCATCTCTTTTTCAATTAATAAGTTTGATTTTTGCCCGTAAGACCATAAATTCCCACAGGCCATTCTGGTAGCTTTGTCAGCAATGCCAGATACCACAGTGAAATCATTTTACTTTTCCTACTCACTCTGCTCATTTATACATCCAAAGATTACAACTTTAATACCTCTTGCTACAGCACTCTCATGGACACGCATGTTCAGTGATTTTCACAGTTGTTTCCGTGTGTCTTGGTTTGAGGACCTAAACCACCATGACACAGTCCCTCATTTTATATTGACTGAAGTGTCAAGAGAGCTTCAAAGATGCGTGACCTTAAAAATACATAAAGCATGAGACAAGCCTCAAGTAACCCATTAGTTTTTCAAAAAATTCTGCATCAAGCAGTTAAAACTAAAAAGCAGGAAAAGCTAAAGATGCAGATTGAGAAATCCCAATAAACAGAAATTAGTAATTAAAGCGAAAGTAAGTTAAGTTGCTCTACTGAAATCAACCCCTGCCTAGCTTTGGCCCATTTTATTGCAAAGTAGCACATGCAGGCAGCAGCGTGGCTGTGAATCAGGCCCTGGTTTAGATACAAAATACGGGAGAGTTTTGGCTTGTAATTTAGCAAAACTCCACAAGAGGGGGGTACTAGCCACAAGCAAAGACTGCTCAGGAAATGTAACCGTGATCTGACTGGGTTGGTCATAGAATCATAGAATTGTATAGGATGGAAGGGACCTTTAAGATCATCAAGTCCAACCCTCAACCTAACTCTGACAAAACCACAACTACACCATGTGCCTAAGCACCATGTCTACCCGTGGTATGTTTCTGTGCTGTCCAAACAATAGCTTATTTATTTAGAAAAATTCTAATAAACTCCAGCATCTGAAATAGGTTCAAAAGTGCCTTTTCCAGCATCACAAAAACGTTAATTAAGAAAGCATCACTAAATTTTAAAGTAGCAGATACAGTTAAAAGTCTAAGTGAACATAAACTAAAACACTGTGGTCCAAATTCTACGAACAGATCAGGTACGCAAGACGTTTTGCCTGCGCAGAACTGGACTATATTTTTCCTCAGACACTTAAAGAGGCAACGACTGGAAAAGATGGAGAATTTAGCAGCTGCTTAAAACAGTTCAGCAGTGCAAGTAAGTGTACATTTCCTTGTCTGGCTTGAAGATCACTTGGTAGGTCCCTGAAATCCTGTGTTTTGTTTTACATAACGTAAGCAGGCCCTACAAAAAAAGTGGAACTGTATTTTAAAGAACTTTCCTAAAATGTTCTTGATTCAATGCATCCATACAATCCACAAAAGAAACAGCTCAGTTTTTTCTATGTAGATTTAACAGAATATTATGTTTAGAATCTCAAACCACGTAAGCATCTATTTGCACCTGCTTGTAATTTTGATGGTCAGCAAAGGGTTTTGCAGAGAGGCTTAGCTTGCACGGAGCGCTTCTGGGGGCTCTCTGGAGATGGAGATCCAGCCCCAGTGTGGCTGCTGCTTAGACAGCCCTTCCTCAGCTGTTTTTAGGATTCCAAAGTAGCTGAAATACTTTCTATAGAAAATAGTTGACAATTGCATGTGTTGAAGTAAACATTGATTGAAAATATCCTATTGGTCACTTCAGCTTTTGAGGTAATAGGAAACAAAGTCTGACTGTAGAAAGAAATACAGCAGCACCTAACAGTAGAATTCATTCCCATGCCTTCATAAGAACGGAAAAAAAAACCCCAAAGATCCCTTTATTTTACAGGGAATGTTACTGAGTCAAAACTGCAGATCTCATTTAAGTCAGCACTGTTCACATATAACTGCACCATACAGAGCCATACTTAAATCCATATTTAACCCCTTTTCTTACCTTTTGGCCCTAGATATTCTGTGTTGTTTTTTTCCAAACTTCAGAGTTTGAAACAAGGAAGTCTGAAGCTTGAGTCTTGCAAAATCTGGTTTACATGTTAATTTTCAACGCAGCTCATTCTCTTTTTCTTAATGCTGCATGCTTAGTAGAAAAGTACTTCTGTAATCGGGACACTGTGATAGCTGTGTGTCTGCAGAATAAAACGCTCAACCTTGGGGTACTGTTGGGCTCATTTCTGGACAATCCAGCAAGTATCAATTTTTCCAGCACGGATGGAAGCTGAAAGCAACCAGCATTCCTGAAAATCATCCCAGTTTTACCTAAGAAAAACAAACTTGAGATTGTACCTGAAAGAACCGTTGGGGAAACATGTGCAATTTCGGGCAAATTCAGTGTGTTTATGTTTCTTGATGTTTATGTTTCCGCTGCAATAGATTTGTACTCATTATGCACTCCTTTCTCCTTTTGAAAGCTACATGATTGCTGGTTACCTCTGCTGTTGTCCTGGAGATTAAGCCAACCCGGAGCTGTTGTAACTCAGACCTGTTACAAGAGAATGCAGTGGAAAATGCAGTAACTGTAGTCTAAACTCCCAGTCTGGAGGAAAGGGACACAGCTCTTGTCCTACTAGAGGTGACTATCGGCTCATCACAGGTCCTGTAGGAGGCCACAAATGCTGTTAAAGTGCTTCCTACAAGGGCTTCATGCAGCAATATTCATCTACACTTTTACAGCAGAGCTTGAGAGCATCTAGAGAGTCACCAAGCTCCACCATGGGTAGACCACTTTTGGAGACACTACTCATCCCACCAGTCCTTGCTGTGTACCCGCTAACCACCATGTTTTTCTCCTTGCTTCCAGTGAACTAGCCAGGGAAGGGAGATTACCCAACTAGAGTCCAAGCACTCTTGGCCTTCCACCAGTCCCTGTGTTTGTGGCTGGTTGTAGTGGGCAGCTCGAATACAGACAGCAGCTCTACAAAGCCTGCCCTCCTCAATGGTTGCACAGAGGATGTCCATCACCTACCCCACACATTATTTGTGAGGGAACCATCCTCTCCCTAGAGGAAGAGGCAGGCCAGGAAGGACCATCAGCTAGCCTGATTCCACTCATCAGCTTTGACTGTGCTGAGACGCTGTCATTCTTGAAAATCAGCCTGGTCCTAAATTCAGAAGAACAAATTTGGGAGCCAAGGACCTGCCCTAACCTAGGGGAGACAGAATCCACAGGACATGGACTTGGCATTGACAAAAACATGTGGAAGAAGCTAGAGCAGAGGCATAGTTAGGACATTCAGCAGTACCCATTTAGAGATGGAGAGGTAGACAAGAAGGGCAGATAGGCTGCAGTTTTGGCAGCCGTTTATAATTATAGCAGCGAAGCAGGCTTGAGCCATGGTTGTGGGTATCTGAATTGTCCCACCATAGAGCGACCACGTAGTGAGCTTCCTTTGAGGTAGAGGTAAACACCCCTCTGGTGGAGGAAGAGTAAGTTAGAAGGCAGTGCAACCTTTCATCTAAGGGTTCCTCTGTCTCTCATCCAAGGCCAAGTTTGATGTAGCACAGCTGAGTGAATTTCAGTCACTTTTATTGAGAAAATTGTTAAGATGTGAAAAAATACATGAACTAAAGCCTTGCCAGGTAAGAAGAATAAAAAGCAGAAGTGAAGCTGTTGAAATTGTAACAGTTAGCTGCATAAGGATTAGAGGGGAATTCTGACATGAAAGATATAAAATCCTAAAAACCAAATCAGATCAGAAGACTGCAGCTCGGCAACGCTGAGGATGTCTCTGCTCCACAAAGCAATGGAGGTCAGCCTCTCCCCACTTGACTGATGATCTTATAGAAAGCAGAGTTGTAGGGTGTCTCACCTAGGGCAACAAGCATATGCTTAGCCCAGTAGCTCATTATACAGAGTTATAGCTCTGTATTTGTTTTATGTTTTGGCCAACAAATCTTTTGGGTTTTGCTTTTCACTTGTGTTTATCCTGCTTGAAGAGTTTTTGCTTAGACAGTAAAGTTACCTGAACAAAGCGGCCTCTGATACCCTCATCTGGTCAGGGCTCTCATGGTTTGGTCGGAAGGACAGATGGTCTCCCCCACCTCTCTCTTCAAACAGAGGAGGGAGAGAGAGAAAGAGACTTCGGAGTTTAGAAGGAACTAAACTACTTTAATGAAATATTAATAATAAAATAAAAGGAAATAATGAAATATATACAAAACCATATCAAGCTCCCAGGATGACAATCACATCACCAGCTGGCACTGGGGAAGTCCCAGACTGGACTCAGTGATGGACAGGAACTGGATTCTGGATCTGCATTCAGGATCAGGATCAAAGGCAGATGAACAGATAGAGTCCTCCTCAGACACTGAACCTTGAAGAAAGAGGGCTGACTCTTTGATCCCTCAGCTTTTATACTGAGCATGAGGCAGATGGGATGGAATACCCTGTTGGTCAGTTTTGGGTTACCTCTCCTGTCTGCTCCTCCCCACAGGTGGGACCCCTCTACGCTTTTCCACTTCCAACTCTCCAACGGGGCAAATAACAAAGTGAGCTGCCCTTGGGTGTTACAGCAATTAGTATAAGCAAGAGCCTCTCTGCATACCATTCCTTGGCATCAGCTATAAACATAGGTCTTATCACTCTGAGAGCGAACAGCGTCTGCACAATACGCTGCTAATTTCAGTAGTTAGAAGAGGCCCAGATAAGAAGTAAAATTAACTGAACAGATAATTGGTTCTGTTTTACCTCAAACCAGGACAAGGGTGAATCACTATAAAAAACAGTATCCTTAAGGAGGTGAAATAAGAGATTAGTGCCACTAAATTAAACTTGGACTTCAGAGGAAAGTATTCAGTTATCCAATCCAAAAGATTATTTTGTCTAGGAGTACATTTTCCAGTTTTTAAATATTAAGAAGCAATTGCACCTCCTAGTGAGAAATTAGAGTAGATGCAAAAAAGACTGAAACGAAACGGGGAAGATGGATAGCAGGGAGAATACATAGAACTTAACCTGCACCTCGAGATGATGAATTATCAGTTGTTTATATTAATTGTAAGTTTTACCACACAAAGAGACAATATTTGGTTTACAAAATAACCAACCAAACAACCAAAAAACCTGCTAAATGGAACTTGCCAGCTGTGTGGATTCTCTCCATCAAGTTTTGTAGGTCGGGCATCTTGCTGTAACGTGCCCCTCCAGAGCCTGCAATTACAAACTGTCCCCATTTTTACTGACAATTCCAACCCATAATTTTCAGTCATAAACTTCACCCATCCTTGACATTTATAGATGTCAAATGACTTATATGCAAACCACTTTTATTGGCAAGCAATATTTTTTCTCATGAAGTCATGTGGAACTTAGTATGTGGCAATTAACCCTCTTGGGAAGTAAGTTAGCTCAGCAGCAAGAAAAGTTCACTCACAGCAAAGTCGATGTGGATTAATTCCTGTCTCATAAGATTATTTTTGTTGTTGTTGTTGTTATTTGCTAAGCTCTCTCTGCTGTTCCCTTCTGGTTGTCTGGCTTGTCGCTTCTATCTGCCCTCAAGAGCTCACCCGTTTTGAAATTCTAGTGCGTGGATGGATGATTGTTGAATTTGCACTTCCAGTTCATGGGATTCCACAAATATGAGCTGCTTTTCTGTTTATAGAGTTAGTGCATATCCAGCTTCAGCACTGCTCCATACTGAACTTGATTGTCTTGTGGGTGAATCTGAGTTCCAGCTATGCAGAAACAAACTGGTCTCTGAGCAAACGATGGGGACAAATGGCCTCTGGGATCCAAGTGAGGTCTGCTGTAAAGAGAAAGATCCATTTGGACTGCATGTGGAGAGAGACACTACAGAGGCTGTTAAATGCTGTGTCACTGCAAAAAAAGAAAGATTTTCTTAATAAATGTCATTGCGACATTGATTTGTTTCTCTACCCTACCTCTATCTCCTGGTTCTTTAACCTCTTTTACCATTTGTCCTGGTTTGAAGCAAAACAGGTTCTCAAACCTGGATGCCCTTCTCGGTATCTGTAGTCTATTTATTAACCCTATTCCCACATCGCTACCGTCACACCTCAAGCCTGAGGATTGCATATGCCCGTAGGGCCTCATGAAAATATTTTGCTGTCTTCAGCAACGCATGACTAGGAAACGCCTATGGAACAAAACTTCAAAATCAGATTAAAACACAAAACTCTGTCTCTGCTCGTGTGAGGATTGTAATTTTTTTTAAATAATGAGTGAGCCTTTCCTTTTCCTTCCTTCGGTTCCAGTCAGCTGACTTGCGACTGTGGGTTTCATTGACTGAAAACTTGCCCACTCTCTATAGTAAGAAAAAGGGGTAAACACATTGATAATATATTAAAAAGTCATGACGTGCAATCTAAGAGACAACATGATAGAAAAATTGACAGCGTAATTCCAATCTTATAGGGAAAACAGAACCAAGAAGGGGACAAGTGCTTATAGATGTAGGTGTTGGGGCTGACACATGGGGCATGTGGACACTGGCCTGTATGTTGCCTGTATTTCTCAAGCCCAAATAACTAAATTACAGCCTGGACTCCCCAGGTATTACAGCTTTGCCCTCAAAGAGGTGCCCTCAAATGTTTTGTACTATCAGACTGCAAAGAACATAATAGCTACTGGCTTTAATTCCCTAATTATGCATTAATAACAGACAAATTATTTTTTTACAATCTTCCTGCTGGGCTAGAGAGAAAATAATGCTAAACATCCCTTTGAACACGTTATAAACACAGTATGGCATCAGGATGAACCTTCATGATGTGCTGTGTAATATTTTAAACTTCTCAGTGGAATTCCAATTCATGCATTACATATATATTGGATAATGGGTTTACCGTTGCTGAGACATTAAGCTGGTTTTGACATTTATTAAAAACATACTGAAAACATCTGCAGAGTTCTTCATTGTGATCAGTCTTGAAAATATCAAACTGTACTGCACTGCTCTGTTAGAAAAATGAATTAAACCACCCAACTTCTCAATATAATGAAACCTCTATATGAAGGATAACAGTTTTGTATTCCTTCACACACCCACCAATATATATGCAATGATTACAGCTTTTTAAGCAAATGGCCTCTTGCTCCAAAGCGTCTCTAATTCTGAATAACTGCAGTTTCATTAACAATCCTTCTCAATTTTCAGAAGCCCTACCACCTTCCTCTTCCAAACATTTACCAGGCTCTGCTTCTTCTCATGATGATTAATGAAACATATGGACAGATATTTTTTTTTTCATCTTTTAGTCTACACACCAGACTTTTTCCATCTATCTACCAGTGTGGGTAAATGACCATTAACCGGATGCCCAGTGAGACCAGGCTCTACGTCACAGGTAGCATGCCCACGGACAGCGAGGCTCAGTCTCACACAGCACATGGTGGTCAGATGTGCAGCATATAAGCAATATGTCCGATACCTCAGATATCTGCCCTGATACACATACTGCTAGGGTAGTTGTGACGATGAACTGGGGGCATGTCTGGTGTTCTAGGAGTCTGCATTTTAAGACAGCATACATATGATGCTTGCTTCTGCAAAACCAGCAAAGTCTTCATCAAGTGATTTATTTTTTATACCCTGGAGTTCAGCCAACCATTTCTGGTTATTCCAGGATCACATCGCTGCCCTGCCAACTGCTGGCTGTCTGAGCCTGAAAACAGCATTTAGCTGAGTGAAGCTGCTTCTGGAGAAGGGCTAAGAGAAAAGTCTGCTGAACTCCAGCCTCTTCTTGGGTGCCTTTGTTTCCTGGTTGTGAAGTTGTTACGGAACTTTAGAAATTGTTTCAGCCTGTTCATATTTCCCACTGTGAGATTTAAATCATTAAAAGATGTTTCATCGTAGTCATCTTGACAGTGCTTCACAAGTGAAGCAAGAAGTTTCTTATTCTAGAAACAAAATTCTTAACAAAGTTCAAGAATGCACATAAATACAAAACAGAAAAAAAACCAGGTTGTTTCGTAAAGTTGGAAAATAAGACCATAGCAAAAAATCAGTAGCTCTACCTAACTAGCTACAGAAATACCTTATTTATAATAATGTAAGCAATAAAAGATAGCTCTTACAGTGAACAAAGAAATGCAAATATGTTAAGATCTTCACCATAGCCAGGGCAGTGAGAGTAAATGAAAACGTAGTGGTGAGCCACCCACTTTCAGTGTCTTGGCTGGAAATATGGAAATGTTGTGATGACATCTGAGCCTCAAACAGATGCTTCTGTGAGTATTGCATTCAAAACCAGAACTCTGTAATTGCTCCAGTTCCCAGCGCTAACCACTCCGAATACAAGTATCAAGAAAAATGACTCATGAAGTATATAATCCTGAAAGACATTTTGCATGAGTATTTCACCAACAGAGGGTGATTTCTTGGGGTAGAAGAAGAACAAGCATTTTGTTGGTTACCTAACAAGATCTTATTACAGCCTGCAGCTGAAGAGACACCCACACTCATTCTGTAACAGCCATGTATTATTGCCCTCTTCTCTGGCTCAGACACAGTGGCTACAGGGTGACTTGGATGAGACAGAAAGTTGATGTTCTCTAGCAGGTTACATTTACATGTTATCACTGAGTTAATGCAAGTAACCTTACAGCTGCGTAAAGCACGATCCACTGGGAGTGAAGAGGGGTTTTGGGTAGTCTGCAGTAAAGCAGAAGATGATATTTTACTCTAATCTTGAAATCATCATACCATTACCTTCATTCACATAATTCTGCTTTAGTCTGTTTTCTTAAACACTGTTCTTCTTTCTATTAGCCACCTAAGCTTGCACTCATCCTTGGTACAGTTCTGATTATGCAGTTGGTATTATTTTCAGTAGTTGTTGGTTCATGTTGACATATTTTCGTCCTCAGGAGGTTTATGTTGGTTCCAGTAATTTAAAATCTTTGGTTCTTCTTATGTTCGGTCTCTACCATGAAACTCCCAGAAGGGTTAAACATGGTTTAATTTGCTCACACCGTACTCAGTGACTTTGCGGAGCTCAGTCCATTAAAAAAGGCACTTTTAGCAGGCACAGGTCACATTAGTAAACTGAACATAGGAAATCAAGTGCAGATGTGTTTAAGAGGTTCAGTCTCAAGTGGTCTAAACATAAAACTTGCTGACAGCTGTAATGACCCTAGTTCAAACTGGGGAAAAGCAGCTTCTGCTGTGAACATGTTTTTACAGGTAGATGCTTGTGATTATGAATGCCTCTGCTGCACCAGAGTTTATTTCATCATTGTGGGAATAACCATAATCGCTGGATGAGACCCGTGTCTGTACCATATAGAAAAACCTGTGCTTGACTCCTTTAGCTGACAGGATCTTGACTTTTAGCCTAAACTGACTGATCTGATGAATGAACCAAACCCCCTTCTCTTACTGGCTCCTGTTTTTGCCTATATTCATTCAAGTCTACCCATTTGTTTTCAGTCTCCTTTTTCCCGCATGAGAAACTACTAGTCTTTCCCCTCTTCAAAATCCACTCCATTTTGCCACCACGAGGATCCCCTCTTTCTTTCTCAAGCCGGAGAGTGCCACTCCATTTGCGTGTGATTCGTTTTGCTCATTCTTTTACCAATTCTGCCTGCGGTGAGGTCCTGACGTGTTACATAGCTTCATCGCTTTTAAGTATTATTATACTGTGACAGAGAGACCTCTTCAATATGGTTGCGCTGCAACACGTACACAGCCCGAGAGAAGCCCCCCTCTCAGAGAAAAAGGAGGACCACACGTGGGCGCCCCTGAGGATCTCAATGTTAAAAAAGGATTATTTCGGTTTTGGTGGTTTTGTCCAGCCATTCAAATCATCCCAGGGGCAAAACCTCCAAATTCCCCTTGCCATCGGCTAGCCTGGGGCACAGCCGGCCCTTTCTCCCATGGGTTTTGCATTTCTGGGCCCAGTTGGCGGCTGCCAGCCTGCCCCTGCCCCTCTGGCTGTCCTGCAGCCTCACCCTTATGCCCTTCCCTCGGAAAATGTTTTAAAAATCTCCTCAGGC
>NW_009647595.1:4826097-4853990 GCF_000708025.1 Charadrius vociferus
GCTGCCTTCAGCTGCTGTGAGGAGCTCGGGGATTTTTAAGAAGACGTTTTACATTGATTTATTTATTTATTTATTTATTTTTGGAACCTCTCTCTGGGCCCCTGTAGCAGCCCGGCGAGGGGGTGCTTGTTCCTCTACAGGGTTTTGTGGAGCTCCTTGTTTTTTCATTGAGATCTCTCTCTAATTTTTTCCATCGCAAAGGGAGTCTTTACGTTTCTATACGTATATTTTTCATACCTTTTGCTGAAACCCGTTTTGGACAGCGTCTGTCGACAAGAAAGCTTTGGAGGAAGCAACCAGAAACAGTGACCAGTCCTGTCGCGATGTGGACCTTTCTGGGTATCGCCTCCTTCATATATGTGTATAAAAAGTGCGGGGACCTCATGACTTACGCTAATAAGGAGGTGCTACTCTCTGTGTTAGTGTTTTTCTCCCTTGGCTTGCTGCTGTCGTACAGGTACCACTTCAGGGGGCCCAAGCAACAGCAGCAGCAGCGGAAGACCCACCTGGGGGTGCTCTCTGATGTTCTCTCAGCTTTGCCACTTGTTGGCTTCTTCTGGGCAAAACCCACCCCGGGATCTCAACAAGTCGAACAACCCAAATCCAGAAAGGTAGGTTCAATTCAGATGTGGCATGTGGGGTGCAATGTCCTCCTGCTGTTCCCTCTGGCCACTGACTCTGTGCCCTGGTGAGGGAAAGGAGCTAAGAAAAGGTTGGAGAGGGTTTGTCTTTAGATGCTGGATGTCTGATTTGTCATGATTTGCATTAGTTTTGGATGACAAAAGAAATAGTTAAACTTACTTAAGTGATAGATCAGGGGATTTGTAGAGACAATCAAATGTAGATGTTTGAAGAAAGAATTGTAGTAAAGGATTATTATACTAGCAGAAAAACATCTTCAATTGCCAGTCGGACGTAGAGATGAAGGACTGGAGTGTCTCTCCTTTGAGGAAAGGCTGAGAGAGCTGGGACTGTTCAGCCTGGAGAAAAGGCGGCTCAGGAGGGATCTCATCAATGTATATAAATAGCTGAAGGGAGGGTGTAAAGATGATGGAGCCAGGCTCTGTTCAATGGTGCCCGCTGACTGGAGCAGAGGCAACGGGCACAGACCGAAACACGGGAGGTTCCCTCTGAACATCAGGAAACACTTTTTTACACTGAGGGTGACCAAGCACTGGCATAGGCTGCCCAGAGAGGTGGTGGAGTCCCCATCCTTGGAGGTACTCAAAACCCAACTGGACATGGTCCTGGGCAGCCTGCTTTAACTGACCCTGCTTTGGGGGTGGAGGGTGGCCTTTGGACCAGATGACCTCCAGAGGTCTCTTCCAACCTCAGCTATTCTGTGGCTCTATGGTCAGCTGCCTGCTATTTCTGGATAAAACACATTTGTCTAGACAATTGCGGGTAGACTTATTTGAAAATTATTGCTAAATTATTGCTTGTACAATAGCTACAGGATGTGAGCTCAGATAGTCTGTTCTGCTGAGCCCAGTGTGAGACTTGCAGTGAGACAGTGGAGAGAGCTGTAGTTCATGGCTGGAGCTTAGCTGGAGTCCTGCCATCTAACATTACCAACTGGACATGCATATTCAGTGCATCTGTGGGTCAGCACTGTGTTGGCTACTTTCCTGTGTGCTTCTGGGCATTTTCAGCTGGGCACTGACCCCTTGCACAAAAGAACTGGAAGCTATTTTTGGCTGTAAGTCAAAGGTTCTGGATTTTTATTTTGGGTCGAGGTTTTTTTTTCTGGTAAAGCCTGCCTTTACACCAATTTCTTGTATTATCTGAATTCAGATAGTTTTGCACACCCTTGCTGTGTTGTGGGTATAAACACAACATTGCCACTAGAAATCCTGGTGTCAGTGTTGTTCGGGGCATTTGTTTCACTGATGCAGTTGTATTTTTACCACTGTCAGCACTGCAGTGCTGTGGCATTTGTGAAAGAGTGAACTGGACTCTAGCAGCTGGAGAAATGACTTGCAGGTTTGCATTGGAATTGCCCTTACAACTTGTGTATGTATGTGATTAGATGCTATTGGAAAGGTACTGTAACATAGTTTGTCTTCAGGTACCAGCTTATATGTTCATGACATGTAGTTGATTTATGTTAATTCTCGACAGTATTAAGTGTAATCATGGTAATTTTGCCCATATTTTGACTGTCTGAAGAGTTTTCATTTTAGGAATGCTTCTTTATAGCATTTCCCAGGTAGCTGCTTCTGCTGACACTTTTCCATGCTAAGTATTACCATAAGCTGGGGGTTTTTTTTTTGGTAGGTAGGTTCACTTACAGTAAAATTAAACAGAAATCCATTTCCCGGTGAATCTGATAATTTTTTCATTGCAAAGTGCTAAGGCCTTCATGTAGTCATGGCTCACTGGTATGAAGGCATTGTTATGTTACTTTGTAGATCAAGAGTATGGGACAGCCTTGACATACTGCCTTTTATAGGAGTTTGACTTTCAGTCTATCTGAAACTATGTTAGTGGTTTGTCTTTGATCAGCAGGACAGTTTTAAGCAAGCATTTGGATTTTGTTTGGGGGTGTGTGGATTTTTTTTTCTTTTCTCTGCTTGTTGTGTTTTTGTTGCATTGTAGAGTACAACTGGCTTCATTTTGGACAAAACTAAACTGGAAGATGCTATCCAGCTACCAATGTGCTCTCAGGCCCCTGGGTCAAAGTAGAACAAGTCCAAAGTTGTCTCTCTGATGGGACTATGGTACAGATACATTGGCACGTGTGACTTTGTTGGTTTTCTTTCCTAAAGGGTAAAAGAGAAGTAAACTTCTCAGATGTGTATCTGACAGAGACTGCTCCAAATACATCATTACCGCCCCAAAGCTATCCAGAAATCATCATTGTGGGATCAGGCGTCCTTGGTTCTTCCTTGGCCACGGTGCTCTCGAGGGATGGAAGAAAGGTGACTGTGATAGAGAGGGATCTTAAAGAACCTGACAGGATAGTTGGAGAATTGTTGCAACCAGGAGGTTTTAATGCCCTTAGAGACTTGGGTCTTGAAGGTGAGTGCATTTCAAAACGTAAATACATCTATAACACAACAGTTACTACACTAAATTATGTTTTTAGAAAAAGCATGTGTAAAAGAAATACGTTATCTGTGCTTAATATTTGAATTATAATTGCTTGCGTATTTCCAGTCTGCCATTTTGAAAATATTCATCCTTCACCTTGTGTGTTTTGATTAAGAAAATTGGACTTCATGTAAAGAAATACTTTTAATACATAATAAAGCTTTCTTAAAGACTTTTTTAAACTCATCTATTGGCTTATATTTTGCAGACACAGTAGAAGGTATTGATTCACAAGTAGTAAATGGTTACATAATTCATGACACAGACAGCAAGTCAGAGGTTGAAATTCCTTATCCAACATCTGAGGATGGCCGTGTGGCGAGTGGAAGATCTTTTCATCATGGCCAGTTCATCATGGGTCTCCGAAGGGCAGCTATGGCAGAGTCCAAGTGAGTCACCTTGTGAACGTCACAGTTGGGATCTAGAGATTTAGAAGCACTGTTCCCAGCATCCGTGAGATTCCTTAAGCATTTCACTCTGTCCCAACACGGAAGGCTGCAATGAACAAGACTGAGAGAATGTAACAGCTGCAGTTACTCACTCTGACTTCTGTAGACATGTTCATGAGTTGTGTATACATCATGTGTTAGCCTTTGGGACAAGTTAATCTTTTAAACTATGGGAATATGGGCTTTAAATGTTAGGCAAAGTACTGGCCCATCCGTGTGAGAGAACCGTTCAAGGGTAAAGGGTTGATTTTCTTCTACTGTTTCTTGGGTTTGGCATTTTACAAAAGTGACCTCTTCTCGGTGAGCAATGCGTAGAACTTCTTTGGTCAAGAAACAAGTGGCAAATCCGGTATAATTTCTTAGAATCATTTGGTCATCTAGTCCAACCCTCCTGCAATGAGCAGGGACATTTATTTTTTCCACTGATCTTATCTACAATGCCAGAAATCAAGCTTCTTTTACATTTGCATGTTATTCTGCTTTTTCTGATAACAGGTAGTCAAGCAAAGTAACTAGAAAGGAGCATTAAATAGAAGTAGCTTTTCCAACAGTTATTAACTTCTGTTTTTCAGAATCTTGAAGTCGTTTTCTCCTCCTAATGAAACAAAAATTAGTGTTTGATGTTTCCTCTTTAATTAATTGCTTTCTTTTACACAAGAGATGAGAGAAAAAGTTTTATTGAAACAGAATAGCTTCTAGGTGCTGTTTTTCGTGGCGTGTTTTTTGTTTTGTTTTGTCTTTTTTTCTCTCCCCTAAATAATGCTTATAAGGGAAACACACATGTCATTATCATCTTTTTACCTTGCATGTCTTTATTCTGAACTGGAACATTGCTTTCCCCTATCATATCTGTTATATTGTCTGAATTATTAAAATTGGCACTAAAAGGTAGCAGCTCTGTAGAACAGTTAATGAAAACCACGTTTACTAGCTATAAAAGCTAAAGCCGCCTTATTGAGGCTTCAAGTTCAGTGAAATTTGGGTACCAGTTTGTTCAACTTACGGGAAAGCTCCAGTAGCTGTACACAGTCTTTGAAACAGAAACTTACAAAAGCCGATGTTTGTGATTTGAATTCAATTCTTTCCTCTTTTTCCATACTCTCTTTAATGTTTGGTTTGTGTATGTTTGCTTTCCACTTTAATTGTAGCATAGAAAACTGCATGATAAATTAAGGTGCGGGAGAAGTCAACAATTCTTAATAGTGCCATGAGGCTTTGTCTTTCATCTCGTAACTTGTGAAAATGTAGGGGATAATTATTACGGATTAATATGTCCTCTTTGTAAGTACTAGGCAATATGAATTGATTTCAGATGAGTAAAATTAATTTTGCAGAGGAAAGAGGTAGAGGATGATTAGTTCATTATTTTCATAGTGGGTGAGAACCAGAAAAAGAAGGGAGCACTTACTTAGGTAACTGAAATGATGACTATAAAAGAAATTTAAAGCTGATAGGATCTGCAGAACTCTGATTCACCTACTATTAACCTGACATATTGGTGCACTCCCTTGCTGTTGAAGTTTCTGTTAGTGTGCTTACGCATAACCATTCATGTTTTGATACAGCCAACCCTCCTGTTGCCTGGCAAATTAAGGCAGTCATGATCTGCACTGAGATTTCTGTGCTAGCTGACAAGTGGAATAAATATGAATTCAATTGCTCATGTTCCCTCTGAGAGCCTAAAATATCAAACTGTTAGATTTTCATATGGACCTTTAGCTCATTTCCCCAAGTTGCAGAATTCCATCTGGATGTGAAAATACGTGTGAGGGAGAGAGATTCTCTGTTTCGACCTGCTAAGTCTGAACTGCTGGGATCAGGTCTAACAGCTCGGACCCAACAAGGGATATAAGTTTACAGATATTAAATTTGTGAACCCCAGATAGCTCTGGTTGGGAGGTAGAAGTAACGGGTGCTTAGTTCAAACTCCAAACATAAGCATTAGCATAACTTTAAAAACATAAATAGGAAAAAAAAAAAAGTGTATCCCGAATTTCTGAACTGAATAGCTAGATGTCTCTGTCCTAAACAGGTTAGATTATTTTGGACTGCCCTGAGAATTAGGTACCTCACTTCTACGTACTGTAAATGCTAAGTGTTGAAATGCTACTTTGGATCTTGCTCCCGAGTTCTGCTTGGAGTTAGGTCTCACCTGCATTGTCAGCATTTCCCATTGTTTAGCAGAGATGACTCAGTCAGCTGCTTGATTTCTGACCGCTATTAGGTGTCATACTCCTCTCTGCATCTCTCACATGGCGACGGAGCACCTGAAGTACAGCTCAAGATTCTGCTTAGTGATAGCAAGTTTAAGATAAGCGCTACCATTTTAGAATATTCTCAAGTATCAACCCAAATGGTAGTATTGAACTCCAATTAATGACAAACACTTTTGGATATTTAATGTGGCTTCTGAAAGTGGTCAAGAACACATCTTTGTCTGTAAAGTTTAAACAAAGTGTTTGCATAGGCAGAGACAAGATCAACGAAAATCTGGATTTCCTTCTGTGCCTAGTGCCTTGAAATGTTTGCATCATCAATCCACTTCCATTCTGTTCTAACACTTCTATTTTATTTCAGTGCAAAATTCATTGAGGGGACTGTGTTACAGTTGCTTGAGGAAGATGACTGTGTCGTGGGTGTTCAATACAAGGACAAAGAAACTGGAGAGACTAAGGTGAGAGTTTTCTGGTATGATCTTTGTTAAACTATTCATAGAATAGGGCATTTATATATACTTGTGTGTGTATATATATTTTTTTTTTGAAATCTACTAGTGCAGAAATAATGCAGTTATCAACAATGCGAAAGATTTAATAAAGGGAGATTACTTTCTAGTGGATACAGTCCCAGCATATGGGAATTCTTGTTATAACTTCTTGGGCATCTTCTTTCATTGTCTCTGGAGAATTCAGTTCATTATTTATTTCAATATTTATGTCTGGATTTTAAAACCTTTTGAGAATTGCCAGTGAAAAAAACAATATATTGAGATTTGTGCTTTGCCTGTGTATAATGGTCTACATTTCCACTTATGCTTCCACCATTGACTGAGGCGTCTGAAAGTAAGAAGATAGGTGCCTATTCATAGCGCTGTCTAGTTATTTCTTGGCTCACAGAGAGAGAGTTCTGGCCTATTTTAGTTGCATCACTGATTTGATTAATGTTCTTTGCCTCAAATGACACTAAAGTGTTGGGTAAATGCAATGAAACTGCACAAACTTACAATAAAAAGTTTAGTAGAGACCAATGTAGGTAGTATCTGTGTGCCAAAGTTCTGGATATACTGCCTATTCTCTAGAAAAGCCAAACTTGAAATCTCTACCTTTGTTGGCTTTAAAATTGCTTTGCTGCCTAAAGTTACGTAGCCAGTGCGTTCAGATGTGCTCTGACAGGGAAGATGGGAATCTCCTGTCTGCGCCCTTCTGCCCTCCATACAAGATTGAGAAAGTTCCTGAGTAGTTGGAAGATCCTGCTCTGAGCATTACTAACAACATCTCTCACCTTTAGGTCATTTAGGAATGGAAATGGTGGTATAAAACCACATGTAAGAGAGGCTTTTAAAAGTACTTGCCCAAGATGTAGGAGAGCTGGTTTTAGATCCTCCTCAGGCTAATGGCATTTCAGCCCAGCTGATGGCAGAGTGCTGTAAGTTGGAAGCTTCAAGAGAGTTGAGTGGAAACAACATCCTTGACCCCTCAGCTGGAGGTAGTGGGAATTCCAAGTCCTGTTCCTTTGTCTGTCTTTAATGTCATATAAAGTGAATAAAACAACATTAGGGAATTCACTCTAGTGCAATAAGCCATTAGAATCACACACGGGTACTGGAAAGATAGGATGTTTGGCGGGGGGGGAGGCTTTGGGGGAGGGGTGTTGTTTGTTTGTGTTTGTTTGTTTGTTTTTTTCCCCAAATCCAATTGTCTTAATCATCCAGCAATATAGAAGGCGGCATTTTTTGTTTGGGTTTTTTTTTTTGTTGTTGTGGTTTTTTTGGGGGGGGAGTGTGTATTTTGCTTTGAGACTTGTTTTTAAGCTTTACACATTTATGGATGATGTTGCAGTGCTAAGTATGACTTATATGACCAGCAATAATGTGAGCACTGTTTTAGCCTACATCTTTCCTGATAGCATGGATTTTGTCCTTAAGGCTTTGAATTTCCTATCTGTGTAAGAGGATAAGCAAATTCATGTTCTGCTTTGAATGCTGAAGTTCTGTGGCTGGAAAGAGCTGTATTATCTGCTGGCCCAGATCTCCTTTGATTGTAGAAAACTAGTGTAAGAAATTTCTGCTAAACATTTCTTCTGTGTTTCCCTACTTGTGACTTTTTACAGCTGGGAAACGACTTAAGAAAACAAAATAAAAAACAAAAGCAGAGTCTGTTTGCCTTCCTTAGTCTGCTTTCATAAGGAGAGGAGGCTGATCTTGCGTTTTGTGTCTTGCGTTTTTCTATTCTCCCCGTCCCCATTGTCTACATTACCTTTGAGATTTTTATTCTCTTAAATGAGGTTGAAATTAGCCAGTATGCTAAAAGTAAAGTTATAAAATTTATCAAAACCAGGCAACTGAATAGAGGAAAGGTCTTAGTATGTTGACTGGAAAAAATGTAGCATGAATTAGACACCAGGGAACCCATATGGGCAGATCACCTTGGTCTAATTGCAGGAATAATTAGAGCTTGCAATCGTCTGAGACAGGAATCCATAGGAAAGAGGTTTCGTTAGCTCTGTTGTCTCTTGAACTGTTTCTGAGCTCACTTCTATAAGCTCAGAGACTAGAAACGTATATTATTTTACTCAGCTCTATGCTCATCTGATTTTGTCTGACTTCCTGTCGATGTAAGGATCATGTATCATAAGTGACTGAGTCCCATTCCTATGCAGGAGAGAACTGTTTGTAGAGGAACCCGTTCCAGCTGAGGATTTACTATTCACTTACTGCCTCACCACATGCTTCCATCCAATAGTAAAATATTTTCTGGTCGCGCTCACTAGATGCCAATCCAATCTGATCCAAACTGGATCACCAGATCCAATAGTAAAATATTTTCTGGTCGCACTAATGAAACACAGCAGGCTTTTTTGCCTTGTTACTTACAACCTGAAAATTTAAAAGGAAAACCATTTTTTCTGCTCATGCCAAACATATGAGATTATTGAAGGCCAAGGACTAATGCTCAGTATAAATCTATAGTCATTTGCAGTTAAATCACTGAATATACTGACAATGAGAAAGCTGTAGGTAGAAGGAAGCCTCTGCCTCTAAATGCTTTCTAGTATAATAATGTTGTTATGTTACCATAACGATAAAATGCTTAAAAATATATTTTAAAGATCAGAATAATTTGCTTTTGTTAGAGCACAATGCACATGTTAAACGCTAGGAATTTGTGCATACATTCAGGTGGAACCCAGTTTACTCAGGTTATATTTTGTATTTTGCCTATATATGCTGTTTGTGCTTATAGTTCCTAAGTATACTAGGAACTGCTCAGAGTTCACTGCTTGACCTTTTAAAGAAGGTCTTGGTACTCTTACTGCATTTCAGTTTGTTACAGTTTGTTTGTGTTTAGTTGCTTATGCACGGTTCTTTCATTTAAAATGTCTTTGTTTCCCTTTTTTCTCCTGAAGAGCAGGCTGAAGGGAGCAAGTATTCTACTTTCTTGTCTTTGTTTTATCTGAGTTCCTACTCAGTGACCATAACTACGTTATCTGAATGCATGTCTGAAAAAGCTGGAGAGTATTGTTAGGCTAATTCTTAGAGGAAATAGAGTTAAATCAAGATGAGGAAAGCAAAAAGCAAAAAAAAAAAAAAATTTCAAGTATTTCTTATTAGGTATATTAGAAATTTGGTTTGTGATCCTCTCATTATTTTGTAGAACAGCTAATGTGCAATTGAAAATGAGGGCTTGGGAGTTGTTTCCTACTGTTCTGAAATAAAATTGAAAATGTCGTATCTCTTTTTTCCCTTTTTTTTTTTTTGTTTTCTTTTTTCCATGCTGCAGGAACTTCATGCACCACTTACTGTTGTAGCTGATGGACTTTTCTCCAAGTTTAGAAAAAACTTGGTCTTCAACAAAGTTACTGTTTCATCCCATTTTGTTGGCTGCATTTTGAAGGTAACTTTTATGTATAGTACCATATAAGCCAGTATGCTACTGTGTCTTACTGCTTCACTGATTTCACTGATTATGTTGTAGTTCATTACCTTTGTGCATATGCTTTGGTATGTTGGCTGTTTGTGATCTACACTGAGAAATGAGAAGTACTTTGCAGGGTTTGATGTCTTAGCGAGGCCTTGCAGCATCTAAATGTTCTTGGAAGGATCACTGCAAGGTGATACCAAAACCTACTGTATTTAATATGTAAGATTTGTAAATTGCTTTTACTTTAAAAGGAGCTTGAGTATCTGTGCTGGCATGGGACCAACGGGCAACAATCAGTATTTCTTAGCGCATCTTTTGTTCATTAAGCTGGTGTTATCAACAGAATCATTCTGCAATTATTAATGATAGATAAGTACTCATATAGCTGTTGAGTTATTCACACCCTTCACAGCTGCTTACTTGGGCAATCCTTGGGAGGCCAACCCTGACTATATACTCAGGAGAAGCAGGTAGTAGCGATATTCCAGGGACTTCTAGTTGGTGTTTGGAGAGTGCCTCAGGTGTTAGTGTAATCCTGCATGCTGTGTTCTCTGTCTCGTACAGCAGCCACCACCCTCTTGGTGGTGTCACACAAGCTGTTGCTACTGTGGGCTGGTGGCCTTGTACTGATTCAGCAGACTCTTGGTGTCCTAAGTTTATTAGCTCTTCTGGTCTCCAGGGCTTATCAGTCCTTGCAAAACTTTCACGTGCTATCTTCTCAATATGTATTTTTTTTTTCTCTTTGCTTACTGTTTGGTGGGGTTTTGTTTTGTTTTCCGTCCAAATGTATAGGTACCTATAGAACCTGTTCATATGAACTCATATAGAAGAGGCTTTTATAGCCTGTGGGAGAGAAATGTTCAGAAGTCTGTGGAAGGACATTTATGCAAGAAAGACTTCTCAAACATAACTGTTAATAGAGGGCACACAAGTTTACTTAGAGAATACGTCTGTATGACAGATTCAAGCATTTCTTCTGGGTTTTTTTAAGCAACTATTGACATTTTGTTCCAAGGACTGTCTTGAATTCTAATATTGAATGTTTTCCAACAGAATCAATTAGAACTATGCTTTTAAATATTTATCCAGCTGTTAGATTGGTTTCTGTGTCCCTTTGAGGAGTGCTTGGAAATTTTGGCCTAAGTTTTTAACTTCTAAATTACTGATGCATACACTATCCCAGCTCTAGAGTAGCTCGATTTGTTATGTCAGATTCGCATATTTGGTACAGTTAAAGATCAGACTTTCAACTCTTAAAACACTTTTACGTAACCGTGAGGCAGATGTAAAAAACCCTTTTGTTACAAGTTAGATTTCTGCTCTTAAGAATAGAATACAGTGTTAATCTTAGCATATAGTTCAACAAGGGAGGGTTTAAAAAATGGATTTAGGATTCAACACAGCTAGTTTAAACTGACCACTGGACTCACTGGACCAGTTCATAGAACATAGTTTTGGGGTTTTAGGAATAAAAAGTTTCAGCATCTCATATAAGGTAGTGCTATGTGTGCTATTATATGTGTGCTATATAAGATAAAGCACTACTCTCTGGATTAGAGGTAGAAACCATTGTAAAGTTAGAACCAAATTTGTTATATTATTTCCCTGGATATAGGTGCTTTGACTGGTTTGTGCTAAGATATTGGTAGCTAAGATGATGATGCTTGTTTTTTCGCCATACTTATGGCACTTGTTCAGGGAGCGGAAATCTTGAGTTTTAGATGATCCTAGCAGCTGTGGGTCAAACCACCTATTGTTATACTCCAGAAGAATACCCAAACCGTGCTTCTGCCTGAAGGTGGAGTACCTTGTAACCAGGTACATCTATACCTGCAGGACCTATAAACTTTAAGAGAGAAAATGAGAATCTAGATTGGTAGCTGGATGGGTGGAGAACCCAGGTAGGAATGCTGGCTGGGTCTTGCCCTCTGCAGCTGCTGCAATAACCATTGGATTAACAGCAAAAACAATTAAGCAGAAGGAACCAAAACTACAGAACTTTCACTAGACTGGGAACACTGACTTGGAGGAACTCGAGCAGTTCTTGGGTCCCTGCCTCTATAGCTATCACTGCCCTGGTGCCTCCTGTTTCTCTACTTTTGGAAACTTGTTTAAGACCTAGTTAGATAGGATCCTGTGATTCTTCCTCAGTTGATATCTCCGTATAGTTGTATACAGACTAGTGTATTTCTTTCCCTCATGCCACTTTCTTTGTGAAAAGAAAACAAAATGGTCTTATTGAAAACAACTACATCGATTACATTACAGGTTTTCAAGGGCATGTATTAAATATTAGTGAGGTATTCAAATGAAATTTATGACTCTAACATATATTCTAGTAAATATTAAAATGTATTACCAAAAGACTTGTAACTACACTGAACTTAGAGAAAACTAACACAAACTTAATGTGACCTTGTAACTACACTGAACTTTCTTTTGAAAACACTTCTCTTCTTTATTTAAAGAGAAAACTAACACAAACTTAATGTGATATGGGATTTCGTTTCAAAGTATTTCGGAAAATGATTTTGTATATCTGAAGTTTTAATATTCTTTCATTAATCAATCTTAAACTTTCTCCCCCTTCTTGTATTTTTAAGGATGCGCCACAGTTTAAAGCTAATTATGCTGAACTTGTTTTAGCTAAAACTAGTCCAGTGCTAATCTATCAGATTTCTTCAACTGAGACTCGGGTCCTTGTTGATATTCGAGGGGAAATGCCAAAAAATTTAAAAGAATACATGATTGAGAACATTCATCCACAACTACCTGGTAAGCCTAGAAAGATTTCCATCCATAATTGTCACAATTAAATGTACCAAAAAAAGCACCTTTCACTGAATCCGTTGAACTGTGTGGGTTTTTTCCATGTGAGCAGTTACTGTTTCAGTAACCATTCGCTCTTCTGCAATTCTATACCAAATAGCAGTTTGTTCAGCTAACATCTCTGAGGTTAGAAATTCTCTATATTATATCTCTAAGAAGAGGTTAAAATAGGTTATGTGCAAATTATTGTAGACTCTAAGTAGCGTAACTAAGATATTTGGTTATTGCAGATCACTTAAAGGAACCATTCTTAATGGCGGTTCAGAATGATCGTTTGAGGACTATGCCAGCCAGCTTCTTGCCTCCTTCAGCTGTTAACAAAAAAGGTGTGTATTATGAAATAAAAGGAGGGAAAAAGGCATTATAAACTTCTGGGACTTATGGCTTTGTTGTCATAGATATAAGTCTGTTGTTCAATAAAACTGTCTCATAATTCTTCTATGAAAAATAATATTTTGAAGATGTGCACCTTGGGCATAGTTTAAGTGGAATGTTTATATTGACACCAGACTTCAAATCAGTGCCTGCTTTATTTTTGCGTTTAAATCACTCAGTTGCTCAAGCTCATACAAGTGTGGTCTTTTTAAGGGAAACTTGATTAAAAAAGGAAAGAAATTACCTTGAAAAGTGTGTGTGTGTTTGTGTTCTTCGCCACACATACATGCATAGCTATAGGGAAAAAAAGATTTTGACCTTGGTCATTTTAAAGCCTTTTTAATTTCAAGACATCCTTTTTTTTTTTTTTTCCTTTTTTCTTTTTTAATTTCTAGCTGTTATTCATCTTATTTTCTGGTGGGAATGAATTCTCAGTAAGTTTGATTTTTTTAAAAAATTGAGGGTTTGAGTTCTAAGATTATGTAATGGTCATGCAGCATCCCATTAATTTTTCTCTTTTACTTAGGTGTTCTTCTTTTAGGAGATGCATATAATATAAGACACCCTCTAACTGGTGGAGGAATGAGTGTTATTTTAAATGATATTAAAATATGGAGACGTTTGCTCCAGGATATTCCAGACCTTTATGAAGATTCTGACGTTCTTAAGGTAAGGCTTTATTCTGGCCTTATTTTAAGCAGCTTTTGCTGCAATTTAGTGAAACACTTAATTTTGGGGCAACTTAGGGACATGTAAGTTATTAGTGAGGCACAGCAGTTTTCAAAGCTTCGGATAGATAAATCATATATTAGGCATTCACCAATAAGTGGAGCTGTGATTTGTGAGTGCTATGGCTGTGTGGCGAAAGCCAGATTCAAAACTGTGCTTAGTGACCTGTCTTGTTTTGCTCAAGGAGACTGGTATGCTGTGTCTAGTCAGCATGCTTTGCCAGTATAATCTGATATTCCCGTATTAGTAGTGTATTTGTAATGTAGATTGCTTTTAAATGGAATGGGTTTGAACCATTACACTGGTGTGAGTGGTACTTAGAGAATATTGAGCATGTGTACTGAGTTTTTCAAGACGCATCTCAGTGCTCCACTAGCCTCTTGGCTGCTGCATTAATCTCGGAGTAGTAAATTAGAAGACATCTTTCTTTCCCAGGAATCGGTACCATCAGTGTTATGCTGGGTTTACTGTCTCAGTGAGATTTACACCCAAAATTCTGATCAGTAGATAAGATTTCTCATTTCGTTTTTTTTTTTTTTCTCTTTTACTGCTTTTAATCAGATTAAGCATATTGACTTGGGTACATGACAGCTAGCATAATTACAGACTACAAGTAAATGATTCAGAAAGTGTATTTGAAAAGTGAGAAGCACTTAGAGAGACCCTGAACGTTAGGATAACACAGGACTTACCTGGCCAAATGCAGATACTTACATCTCAGCTAATCACCTCAGACTTTCAGTGATTTCCTACTTAATTCTCAGTCAACAGAGAGGATTAGGTGACTGTTATCCTTCAAGTTTCTGACCTACACCAGTCACCTACTCTAGGTTGAGATGAAGCACACCCGGGAACTACCTTTTCTTTTTCTATATTTAGTGTAAGAGGAGCCTGGAGAAACCAGAACTGGTTTGACAAGTTTCCGAAGTTCCTTAATGACCTGGTTTAGAACCCATCTAGTCTGTCGCTAAATCCACTCTGTATTTTCACAGGAGCATGACTCTTACCACCTCTTTGCAATCTTTTGAATGCTCTTCTCTTCTGTACTTACTGACAGAAATACTTCTTTTTTCTTTTTAGGCAAAAAAAACCTTTTACTGGTCAAGAAAAAAATCTCATTCTTTTGTAGTAAATGTTCTTGCCCAGGCACTTTATGAACTCTTTGCTGGCACAGATGGTAAATATGTTTTAAAGATAACTTCTGACTAATTACAGCTTGGTAAATAAATATGCCTGGGGAGGGGATGTGTATGTGTATGAGCATATATCCATGTGTTTGTGTGTATATATATGTGTATGTATATATGTGTATTGATATATATGAAAAATATATAAGTCAAAGGATTTTAATGAGTTAGCTTGTGTTCTCTACCTAGTTGTTTAGTTCTAGCGTTATGTAAGCTGAGTTTTAGCAATGTGAAGGAAAGTCTGAAGTTAGTATTTAAAAAAACAGACAAAAGCGGCACCAGCAAAGAAAAACAGGAAACACTTATTCTGGTGTCGGTTAGCATTAAAGAATATGTAGGTATTTGTAAGACTATATTTTACGTAACTTAAACTAGCTCAAAATCCAGCTGAATTTAACAGAACAACAGCTATCAAAGTCCTGGATTTAATATCACTGTTGCTTATACTGAAAAAGATTTTGGTATGTGTTGAATATATTTGTTGAGTGATTTTGATTCATTTTGTAGATTCCTTGCATCAGCTAAAGAAAGCCTGTTTCCATTACTTCAGACTTGGTGGAGAATGTGTCTCGGGTCCTGTTGGACTGCTATCTGTGTAAGTTCAGTGTGCTGGTAATAGTTAATGTGAGCTGAGTCAAGTGTTGTGAGCCTCTGTGAGGATCTGCTTTGCTCTCTGCACAGGGAGAAAGGTCCACAAGAGCCTGTGTTTTTAGGATTATACTAAAGGTTGGAGCGTTATTAGAAGCTATGTCTTTAAATGCTGAGTCTTTTTTTTTTTCTTCTTCTTTTTTCTTTGTAAAAAGCGCCACTAACAGCTGGAGAGAAGTTAATGTAGGTGGCATGGGAGTTTGAATGAGGTAGAAGGGTCTGGACTAGCAGAGGAGCTGGTGGGGACATTTCATGCTTGACAAGTTGAGAATAGTGAAGGATGAGGTCTCCCATAAAAGAACACAAGGAACGGGGAAATCGGTAACTATCAAGGTATTTTGAATGGCCCCCCAGAAACTAGACAATGCACAATAAATCATACTACTTCAAACATGTGAGAATGTGTCCTTTTATATTTCTCCCTTTTTGGAATGAGAGCTAAAACTGATAGAGCCTGTTGAGAATAATCCCCTCGGGGTTGATAAAGGCAGACACAGACTACTGGAAATGAAGAGAAAGCAGCAGTGTGTGATTGCTCTACTGTAGAAAGGAATACGGGGTGTGTAGCAGCTCCAAGACAACCAAGTTCATATTTTTTAGTTGAGATGGCAAGACTGGAGCTGCCTAAATCGGAAGACACTGTGTAATCTTGAGTGGAGATGTCTATTCGTAAAATGAAAATTTGTCAGGGCTTTCTGATTCTATTTATTTACATGTTTTATCTATTTATTTTCAATACAGGTTATCTCCTAAACCAACGGTACTGATTGGCCACTTCTTTGCTGTGGCATTATATGCTGTTTATTTTTGCTTTAAGTCAGAGTCCTGGATCACCATGCCTCGAGCCTTTTTCAATAGTGGATCTATCCTTTACCGGAGTTGTTCTATAATATTTCCACTTATTTACTCTGAAATGAAGTGTTTAGTCTATTAAAATCCACACGGAAATAACTGGAGGAAGAAAACATGAAAATCACGATGCCTTCAAAATCTTTGGACATGTACTATTTAATATTGTATTGTTTTCTTCTCTTCAAAATGCAATTCCTTGATAAGGATTTGACTTAATTTTGGGTTTGTGCTTATATACATATATATTATATGTAAATATTCTTTTCTTTGCAATTAAAGTTCAAAAAGGAGTTAGCTGTTTACAAGGACCATAATTAAGTGTTGACATGTGGTAGATAATTGCCAGTTTTGTCAGAATTTCATTCCTTGCTTTATCCATTGCTGAGTGCACCACTAATATTAATAAACTGAAAAGTGAAAACTGTAAACCATATGCTGCTATTATGCTTCAAGTTTTTTTTCTGTTCAGTAGATCCATAGACTGTTTCTATGGAAATAAGGGGATGGTGGATAAGGGGAGAGCAACAGATGTCATCTACCTGGACTTGTGCAAAGCATTTGACACTGACCGCATGACATGCTGGTCTCTAAATTGGAGAGACATGGACTTGACCGATGGACTACTTGGTGGATAAGGAACTGGCTGGACGGTTGCACTCAAAGAGTTGCAGTCAACAGCTCGATGTCCAAGTGGTGAGCAGTGAAGAGTGGTGTTCCCCAGGGGTTGGTACTGAGACCAGTACTATTTTGCTGGCGACATGGACGTCGGGATTGAGTGCACCCTCAGCAGATTTACTGACGATACCAAGCTGCGTGGAGCAGTCAACACACTGGAGGGAAGGGATGCCATCCAGAGGGACCTGGACAGGCTTGAAAGGTGGGCCTGTACAAACCAAAGGAAGTTCAACAAGGCCAAGTGCAAGGTCCTGCATGTGGTTTGGGGCAATCCCATGCGTAAATACAGGCTGGGTGGAGAATGGATTGAGAACAGCCTTGAGGAGAGGGACTTGGGGGTATTGGTGAATAAGAAGCTCAACATGAGTCAGCAATGTGCGATCACAGCCCAAAAGGCCAACCGTATCCTGGGCTGCATCAAAAGAAGCATGGCCAGCAGGTCAACGGAGGTGATTCTGCCCCTCTACTCTGCTCTCGTGAGACCCCACCTGGAGTAGTGCATCCAGCTCTGGAGCCCTCAACATAAGAAGGACATGGACCTGTTGGAGCGGGTCCAGAGGAGGACCATGAAGATGATCAGAGGGCTTGCGCCCCTCTCCTGTGAAGACAGGCTGAGAGAGTTGGGGTTATTCAGCCTGGAGAACAGAGGGCTCTGGGGAGACCTTATAGCAGCTTTCCAGTATCTGAAGCGGGGCTACAAGAACACTGGAGAGGGACTTTTTACAAGGGCATGTAGTGATGGGACGAGGGGGAATGGCTTTAAACTGGAAGAGAGTAGATTTAGAATAGATATTAGGAAGAAATTTTTTAGTCTGAGGTTGGTGAGGCACTGGAACAGGTTGCCCAGGGAAGCTGTGGATGACTCATCCCTGGAGGTGTTCCAGGCCAGACTGGATGGGGCTTTGAGCAACCTGGTCTAATGGGAGGTGTCTCTGCCCATGGCAGGGGGGGTGGAACTAGATGATCTTTAAGGTCCCTTCCAACCTAAACCATTTTATGATTCCTTATTACTGTGAAATGTTGTACTATTCTTGGTTTGGGTTATTTCATTAGGATTTGCCTCTGTTCTTCTTCAGTTGCGGCTAAGATACTAGTCTGCTGACACTTAAAAGGACACTGTAAACGATTTCAGATCTTGAAGCGTCACTACATACAACTTCAGTCACTGTTGAAAGTGCCACATTGCTCTTCTGAAATCATTCTTTACACCAGAATGAATTTAAACGAGTAAAAATCAAATCACAGTTTTGGCTACTGCACTGCGCTCAGGTACCGAAAGCACATGTTTTTGAAACTTTCTTCCTATCTCACTTTCTTTTCAAAACTTTGGGGGGTTGTTTTGGCTGACTTGGTGTGCGTGCAACTGAAGTTTAGCACTGCCGTGAACTGAAGCACAGCAACAAACCACATCTACTGAAACAAATTCAGTCCAGGCTATTTACAGTAGACAGTAAAGTGATCTTTAATACTAAAAATTCATGACAAATACCACGAAAGTGTCCTTTTAATACTTGGAGTGTGGTTTGGTTCCTGTAGAAATTACTGCATGCTACTAAAGAGGAGTTAATGTCTTTTACCGTTGGTGACTGTTCCTCTCAATGTTCTATCGATATGCTTTCCTTTGGTCTCGTCTATTTTCATTTTTCCTTACCTTTCTTAGGATTGCTTTGTGTGTCGCTGCATGGCTCTCCTGTTTTGCCTTCCCTAAAGAATTGCGCGTCAGTGCAGCCAACAGGGTAGAGAGCAGGAACAGATCACGTTTTTCTCTACTGGCGAAACTTTAACTGTATCTTGAAAATGACAGATTGCATAAGCTGTATATAAACATACGTTTTATGTTGGACTGTGAAAAAAATTGTGGAGAGGCTTTTTTCAATATTTTGTTTGGTGGATATGTCAAATGAGCTGTTCTTTTCCAGAAGCAAAAGTATGTATATTTTTCTAACCATATGCCTTTTGATACCCTCTTGAAATTACACCCATCATGAATATGTCTATGTTTAAACCTTAGGGTAAAGTACTAATATTTTAAAAAATCATTATATATGGTAACTAAATGATGCCCCTTGAAGGGTATACAAAGTTTGTGGAATTTATATAAGTGTTTTCAAAATTTGTGACAATTTTGAAAATATTGATTAATTTTACACTTTCTATTTTTTATATTATTTGCAGTCAGTCTTTAAAGTCAAGGATAAACAATCCTGAGCCAAATACACATCCTCAGCTAACTTAAATAAAAAGTTATGATACCTGTAGATTTTTTTTGTTGTGTATCTCTGGTTAATGAGTTTCATTAGGTTCTGATTTATCAGGAAATACCAGTGTGCTTAAATTTACATATATGTTTGAGCTCTTTTTTTTTTTTTTTCTTTTCTTGACCGCCGTGCCTGGTTAAGCATCTTGATGATGGGGGCAAGGAGCGCTTGTTGGGAATTACCGTGGGGGAGAGAAAAATCTCGCGTGTACATGTAAGGAAGAGCGACCTGAAAATATGACTCATGAAATGGTTACATGCCTTGTCCTCAGGACAGGATGAAGGACTTGCTTTGAAGTATCAAACAAACTGGGAGGATTTGGACACAGGGCAGCACAGGGTGTGGGCTTCTCACTGAAATTACGGGTGAGCCAAGTGTTTGGCAGCGTTGGCTGGGCTCCTGCTGCGGCTGGTCAGGGGCACGCAGCAGCGCTTTGCCCTGGTGAAGAACAGCGGCAGGGCAGAATTTCAAGCTCTGTTCTGTAGTCCCCGACTGCAGTGTGTTTCTCGAGGACGCAGAGGGAGGTTGGGGAGTGAGGGGGAAATGATGAGAGAAGCAGTTCTTGAGGCAAACGAGAGCAAGAAGGGTAAAGCTGGCAGCGAGTGGGCAATGATGTCTATAGGTAAAATGGAATCTGACGCTGCTAGCCGAGGTGTGCAGTGGACACTCTGAGTCCTGCTTTTCATTTTCTGCGTCTGTATGCAGCCAAGGGAAGCGCTATGCCAGGAGAGGTGTGTCGCAGGCGTGATTCCGAATCTGAGACGAACATGATGCGCACAGAGACAACTCCTGAGTGGCATCAAATATACATCTGCAAACTCTAAAGAGGTGAGTTCTGTGGATTTTCACACTGCAAAATTCAATGCCATCCTGCACCCTTAGCAGCGCACTTTGGTGGGCACGTGAGACATGCATTGTGCGTGTGGGGTTGTCCCTGCGTGCCGGGACCATTGACAGCCACGGTGAACCATGAGAGCAGGAACAAGAGAAGCGGCAATACCTAGTGATGAGATTGCAGATGTTGATGTGGTGCAGGAGCATGAGAACTTGCCAGTGGTGGGGGGAGGAAGAAGGAAACTGTGGTTGCCTTCTCTGCCAGTCTGGTGGTCCAGGGGCTTGTCCATAGGTGGGGAGCTGGTTCATGCACGCAAGTGTCCTGTTTCTCGGGGCTTGTTTGAGAAATTTGTATCATGTAGGTGAAGCGTTCTTGGTCTTCTGTTCTTTGGGGTTTGTTTTGTTTTGTTTTGAACAAGCCCTTTACTGGAAAACACATGGGGCAATGAGAGAGTTTTTTTATTCCAGCTTTAAAACGCCTGCTAGTGCAGGCATGGGCTGTGGGATTTCATGCGAGTAGTGATACTTGCTTGGTCTGTGCACGTGTGTCCTGGTTTGAGGTAAAACAGAACCAATTTTGGTCAGTAACTTCGCTTCTTAGCTGGGCCTCTCTAACAACTGAAATTAACAGCATATTGTGCAGGCAATGTTCACTCTCTCAGGGTGATAAGACCTATGTTTATAGCTGATGCCCAGCCATGGTATGCAGAGAGGACCTTGCTTATACTTATTGCTATAACAACCAAGGCCAACCAACTTTATTTGCCTCGTTGGAGGGTTGGAAGCGGAAAAGCATAGTGGGGTCCCACCTGCAAGGAGGAGCGAACAGGACAGGTGACCCAAAACTGACCAACGAGGGTATTCCATCCCATCTGCCTCATGCTCAGTATAAAGGCTGAGGGATCGAAAGGTCATCTCTCTCTTCTTGCAATGGCCGACGTCTGAGGAGGACTCTGTTCATCTGCCTGCGATCCCGATCCTGAATGCAGATCCGGAATCCAGTTCCCGTCCGTCACTGAATCCAGCCTGGGACTGCTCCAGTGCCAGCCGGTGTCGTGATTGTCATCTCGGGAGCTTGATACGGTTTTGTATATATTTCTTTTTTTTTTTATTTTATTTTATTATTAATATTTCATTAAAGTAGTTTAGTTCCTTCTAAACCCGTAAGTCTCTTTTTCCTCCTCTGCCTCTCTCTCTGAAGAGGGGTAGAGGAGAGCATCTGTCGGTCCCATCTGGGGTCCTTCAGGTCCCCAGTAGCCGATTTGGCCTAAACCACGACAACGTGCTTCATGCCTCCTAGTTCCAGAGCAAGCATGTGCAAGGCAGAGAGGTGGTGGTTTTCCTCCCACCTCCATTTTAATCACCTGGAATAAAGAGAAAGCATTTGATTAGTCCTGGACCAGCTGATGGATTTTGTAATTTATGACTCGATTGTGCTTCTGAGTAGTATAATGGGATGTCAGACATCTCAGGCGTAAT
The DNA here is from genome assembly GCF_000708025.1 of Charadrius vociferus. Lineage (NCBI taxonomy): Eukaryota > Metazoa > Chordata > Aves > Charadriiformes > Charadriidae > Charadrius > Charadrius vociferus. The sequence continues at coordinate 4,847,646 of NW_009647595.1, forward strand.
TACAGTGCCTCTCTGGGGAAGTGTATGAATAGAGACTTAAATAGTCTGTTCTGGAAGCAAAGAAAAGAGGAGATAATTTTCTGTAGATGTAAATGATTCGCTAATGATGTCTGAATAGCACTTGGAAGACTTTACACTTAAAACTATCACATGGATACCTGCAGTACACTCAGGGGAAAAACAACCACCAGTCAGAGGGAGCACGTGCGATTCCTCACCTGCGTTGCCCCAGCTCCGGTTCAGTTGAACAGTGATTTGGTTTGGAAGAACCACACTTGGGTTTGGTTGTAATCAAGCTCTTCCAAAGACCGTGCAACATCAGTGCTGTTGCTCGGGTTTCCAAACATCTGTGGAAATTGGAAAAAAGGGGATGATTAAAACAGATTTCTCCCTCCCTGATGATGCCATTCAGTTCCTGTGTTGTCTTTCTCCCTTGTGCTTGTGTTGTACACCTGATCTCGGCTTTCTACCACTCAGTTTTCTGGTCCTTGCTCTGTGTTCACCACCAGAAGTGTGCTGCAAAATAGGACTTGGCCGCTGCACTGCGGAAAGGTTGGACAGGAGCGGTGTGCTGGGCGTGTTGCCTGTACTGGTTTCCCATGTGGAAGCCATGACTTGTGCTACTTCAAAGGCTGCTCACATCTCCTCAAACCTGCATGTTGGTGTTTACTGTGATCCTGTTGATGCACACTGGTTGCTTTGTGTCAGTAGGGCAGTAATTTACGGTTGGCTCATGGTGCGCACACGTATTGCTCTCCGGAACCAGCTTGTGTGTTCTGGACAAAAGCAAAATCCATTCAATCCAGAATCAATCTAAGCAGTTGATAAATTATGCATCCTGAAATTCTGGCTTGCTCAGCGTGACATTACTACATGGAAAACAGCGTCAGCAGTTTCTAAATTGTTCCCTGTGGAGCTCCAAAGAGCTGTGCAAGCTCTGGTGCTGTGCATAGTGAACAGCAGCATGACAGAGTTTGCTGAGATAAAGTTATTGAAGCCACTGAAAAAACACCTGACAGGGTGTTTTAAATGGTAACTGAAATCCACTGTTAATATAAGCAAACAAAACCAGGAAAAATAATCCTGATGGAGGAAACCAGCTGTGAGCGTCCTGGAATTGCCACGACTGGTCCTCTCCAGACTTCCACTCCCTTCACAGAGGCAGTCAAAAAGATATGCAGGGTGTTGGAAATTGTTAGTGAAAAACAAGATAAAGCGAAAAACCACAATTCTGCATGAGATGAACCTTTGCACCAACTGCTGCGTGGCAGAGCAGGAGTAATGCTTTGGGCAGAGGCAAGAGAAACTGCAGAGTGAAGCCCTTTGGGCCTTCGCTGGTATCTGAAGGTGAAGAGAGAGTGGAGAGCCATAGAAGAAGGGGCTTCTGGTATCGCAGCCAGCTTTTAGAGCTGGTGTCCAAGCACGGGTTGCCAGGCCAGCCAAACACAAACAGCCGAACCATAGCTCAAATACTGAAATACTGGATAAGGTTAAAGCAACAGGTGTATACACAGTGAGCAATTCTGGAGAAGCACCCAGACAACTTAGTGGGGTGTGTTGCATTCTCATACACGATTTTAAATGGTTCCACCTATGCTGTTACGGTGGCTAATTTATTTTTGCATGTGAACATTGGGATTTTCTTGAGCTCAACACCTTGCTTACCTGCGGGTCACTCTTAGGCAACTACTGCTTTTTCAGGTTTCTGTGATGCAACTGGTTTCCTTCAGACGCAGATTCCCATTCTTCAGGCAACAGCATCTTAATGCTGTCTTCCCAGGTGGGGGCTTTGATAGCCGTAATATAGGGTCTGAAAATTTATATATGGTTCTGAAGATTTACATTGTCTAGTAAAAGTATATAGAATTGTATGTACAAATATCAACAACTTCTCAGTACTCTGCTTGTGGCAGTACTGTTGGTGTGGGTTTGACGTTATGGGTTCTTCTAGGCTGGATTCTCCAAGGGCAGGACAGGAAGGGGCACCTTGCAGTGGGGTAAGGGTCCATAGTGCCCACTATGGCTTGTTGGTGTGAAGGCTGGGAGACACACCAGGACCACAGCTGGCTGTCCCCCTTAGCTGGTGGTGCTCCGGGTGGATCAGGCTGCCCTGTTTTGGGTGGGAGCCGTGCTGTGCCAGGTGGTTCCTACACCACAGGATGGGTCCCGGCATGTTTTATGGAGTTGTGGAGTGAATACTGAGATTCTGGACCCAAATATCCATGTGGGGCTTCCTGGGCACGGTGCTGAGCCCAGCAACAACTGCTTCATATACTTTTAGTGGGGGAAGTACAGCATAAACTTATCCCTTGCCTATATTTCAACAAAAATAAACCCCTGCTATTAAGGTTTTAGATTACAAAGCTTTACTGCATTCTTTATGACTGGATATGTTTGCTGCCTCTGCATTTTCCATGCCAGGACAGTGGTCGTTTTATCAAGGGCTTTGTCCTTGTGTCTGCTGGAGGAAACTCTTGCAGAAGAGGACACTGGTAGCAAGAAATTGTTGCTATTTTGAGAATGTGGTGGACGTGCTTTGACCTTGGCTAATTTTTGCTTTGCTTTTTGAAATGGTGGATTGAAATGCATGTTGTTGACGATGATCACATTTTGATGCACATCCCGTTGCAGGTACATAAACCCCTCAAGCATTTGAGAGGAGAAACCTTCATGTGCAGGAAACCTTCTCAGGTGTCCCTGCCTCCATCTTCTCTGGAGTCCTTATTACCACCTCCAGTGGTTGGAAGAGATTTTGTTAACCTTGAGCCTTATCCTACTTTTTCTAGTTGAGTTTTCTCTCTCAAGTGGGAAACAACAGGAGGCGGGAGAAGCTTCTGCTGCAGGCTGCCTTCGGATGCCGGGGGTCACTTGTGCTCCCTGGTAGCTTGCCCCATGCCAGAAAGTGTTTCTGACTAATGACTGCCACCTATATTGCATTTTTCTCCAAGGTCTCCATTTCTCCTGCCATCACCAGGCACGAATCAGATCCGGTACCTGAGTTTTCAACTCCTGTTGCCTTTTATCTCCGTCAGACGTCAGCTGTAAAGTAGCACTGTCGCAGTTCAGGTTTGGCCATAGGGTAACTTGGTAACCACAGGTAATTACACAGTGGTGGAAACGATGTTGACTTACTGTGGTGTCCTCTGTACACGGAGTACACTTGCTAATTGCTATAGAGCATACACAGAGCTGCTCCATCTCTCAATAATGTATTTGGTGTCTGCATTTTTCATCTCTTCCAGAGCTATTTTCTCCTGCAAATGACATCTGGAAACAGATAGTGCATATAGATGTTATTTGCAAGACCAGCTTGGGGCATTTAAATCAGAGGTCCCGTGTTTTCACGTGTCTGATCACATCAGCATCACTTGGCATCATTCTGCTCCATATAGTGCCTACGTAGTACCTGTCAGCTACTGTATTTGTCACCTGCCATCTTTAAAACCACAGAAATTAAAGCCTGTAACGGGAAGGCATTTCTCATCTCAGACTTCTGCTTTACCACCCCTCATTGCCCGATGCTGCTGAGGAGACTATTCCCATACCCTGGAACAATACTCTGGGGTACTGTGCACCTTAAAAATATCCTTATCACCTGCTTTTAAGGACCGGCATACCTGTAGAAAGGACCACCTTGATTTTATTCTGTTGTATTCGGACAAGTAAATGCAAGTGTTTATTTGCCAAGTGCGAGGTGGAGAGAGGAACACAGCATTCAAAGGTTTAAAAGACACAAGTGTGCAGAAGTGAGACTGTCTCTGCGTTAGCCTGGTGTGTCACACTGTCTTTAGAGGCCCTGTGTGACTCAGCCAGGGAGATGCTCGAGGCCTCGAAATCTTTTATCCTGGTACAGCCATCGCGGCGCTGCGGAGCACAGCCAGGACACATTTCTGTTTTATTGCAAAGAGAGAGTCTTGATGGAGAGTTGTCTCGTATGGAGGTGCCTCCTCTCCCCGGGAAGGCATTCCAAATGCCCCATTAACAGGCGGGATAAATAAATGCAAGCATCCCCTGGGCAGATCTGGGTGCGAGTCTTGCATTTGAGCTCACCTGAAGTCAGTTAATGAGCTTTCTTGGGCCTCGTTAACCAATTAAGCAATGGATAATGATACTGGGAGACAATGCTGTCTGCCACTGTCAAAGGTAAAAGCAGTATATCGGGTCTATCGTTTCATGCCAGAATGTGAACTGAGAATTCTGTTTTAAACATACTACTAACGACTTGCTCTTAATTCCCACCAATGCTAACGGGAACCAAATAGCTTGTGGTGGAGTTGGCTGTCGTCTGAGCTGGCAGCTCTGGGTTCTGGGCAGCAATGGGATGTGACCCCCTGGCTGGAAGGCTCCTGCCACCGCTGCCAGCTGTCCTGGGGACGGGGTTGGCGGTGGCGTGCGGTGACCGGCACCCTCTGCCCAGAGCAGCAGCTCGGTCCTGAGTCGCTGCGTCGGAGGGGTTTCCTGGGGGACAAGAACTTCGGGTTTGGTTTTTTTCTCTTCTTGCCTTGTACTTAGTTTTTGCATTACAAAGATTTATAGATGGGGAATTTGAAGACGGAGGACATTATTTGATGCTGCTTCACCTGTATATAACTGGATTTTCATTCATGTCTTATTTGTTGTTATTTTCTAAAAAATACAAAACGTGAAAGCTGGAAGCCTTGTTTTCTGTGGATTTCTACTTATTTTGATTATGTGGAAGGATGATAAAATATCATGCATATAATCAATAGGTTTCTGCTAGAATTATACCTCTATAATTATTATAAATATCATTTTTTCTGTTTTTGTCTGAAGAGCCACAGAAATTAAAATTAAGCGTCATAATTAAAAAGGCATAAGTTGCGTCTTTACTTTTGTAGCACGCTACGTACTGGTTGGTTTTGTACCTGCCTGAAGTCAAAGGGAATCCCCACGCTGGTGGTTTATACGCGGATAAAGCACAGGATGGTGATTTCCAGGGAGGAATGCCAGTTAACTCCGGCATTGTGGAAATGTCCCAGAGCAGATGAGTTCAGAGTCTTAATGCTTCATAAAGCATTTTTGAGACTTTAGGTGGAATATAATGTTTTAAAGAAGAAATGCAGGGATATGTTCCCTGCTGAGGCACGCTGTGATGAACTGGAGCACAGGAAAGATGCCTGCTGATGTGTACCTGATGGCACCTGCAGAAACTAATTGCAAGTGTTTTTCCAGGTTTTTTTTTCTAGTCTGTCTGTGACCACTAGTTTTCCTTAATAATAAAATCGTTATTGATTTTTCAGCTTGCTCAGTCACAGCAGGAATTTACACTGCCCCTGAACTGCCCCGGGGTCCACTGTAACTCTTAAACAGGACCTAAAACTTGAAGATTAATCATAAATAATTGCATTGGTAACAAAAGCCCCAGTGTGTGGAGTTTTCTCTATGTTTTAACTTGTCTTCACCAACTTTAGGAAACTGTACTTCTGTGGTGTGGACAGGATATTTGCATTTGTTTTGGGGAAGTTTAGAGCCTTCTAAAGGCAGAGCTTAAAGATAAATTCAAATAGGGAAAAACCAGTTTGACACCAGTTTGTATTCTTCCGCTGTTGCTCTTGACTTTCCTGCCCAGTAAAATAGGAGTAGGTGGTTCTAGCATGAGCTAAACATTAAAAGCTTCAGGTTATGAAAGCTGGGTGATACCTACTCCCCTCCTCCCCCATTTTACCCGCTCTCTTCCTTTTTTTTTTCTCCCCTACAATCTTACCATTGCGTTCCCTCTTTCTCCTCATGTACATCTCCATTTGCTTATTGGGCGTCACAGGTGAATTATTAAGAGAAGCCATCGTTATGGCATTAACTAGAAGGGTTCTATTAATGATCAAATGATGATCAAATGGTGATTAAATGATGACTGAATGAAAATCAAATGGTAGTCAAATGCTGATTAAGCAATAATAACCAAAAATTACGCTGTGTCCAATGCTGGGCTCCCAGTACAAGAGAGACATGGATATACTGAAGGGCCATGAAGATGATTAATAGTTTGGAGCGTCTGTCACATGAGGAGAGGCTGAGCGAGCTGGGACTGCTCAGCCTTGTGAAATGTGTTCACCTGATTCGTGTCAATATGGACCAATGCTAGGGCCGTGTGGTGAAATGTGACTTTCTGTCTTATATACCCTTGTATAACCGCAGGCCTACGAGAAATGAAGTGGTTAATATACATAGTTTTTTCTTTTTGTAAAAGACATACTTGTGTGTTGGTTTAGACCGGTTTTGCTGTTAACCATATGGTGTCAAGCCATAAAAATCTGGAGACGTCCTAAGGGTGAGGCGAGGAAGGCCATGCGCATGCATGGAATCTGGAGACATCCTAAGGGTGAG
>NW_009647595.1:4854158-4857138 GCF_000708025.1 Charadrius vociferus
ACCAACCACCAGATGGGAGCCAAGAAGACCCCGAGGGCACGCGCAGAAAGAGATAAACCTACTCCTGGAGTTTATTCGCATAAAGCCACCTTTTCTATGAATATGTATTAGCAGAAAGGATATAAACCAGAAACAGGAACTGTACGGTGTGCGTCTCGGTAGAGCAGAGGCTCCCGGAGCACCCAGCACTGTTTGCTTGCATTTATTCATTTAATAAATTGTAAACTTAAATTGCAACCCGATTTGGGACTAAGTCATTTATCACAGCCTGGAGAAGCGAAAGCTCAGGGGGATCTTATTCATGTGGATAAATATCCGATGAAGGGAGTAAAGAAGATGGAGCCCAGTGGCAGTAAGCGGTGCGCAGTGACAGGACAAGAGGCAGCAGGCTCAAACTGAGACACAGGAAATTCCATTTAAACATAAGAAAAAACTTCTGTCACTGTAAAGTGGTCAAACACCGGGGCAGGTCACCCAGAGAGATTGTGGAATCTCCATCCCTGCAGATACTCCAAACCCAACTGGCCATGGCCCTGAGCACCCCATGCCGGATGGCCCGGGCAGTCCTGACGGGGGACTTCTGACATAACTGCAAACCAATGGAGACAAGAAGGGTACAGCCCTGCACTGTAAAGAAGAGATGGGGATCAACTAAACAGGAACCATCAAAGAGTTCACGCCTGTCTCTTTTTCTAGCAGTTTTTTTCCTGAGGCTTTCAAGCTCTTACACGTAAAAGCACTGAGAAATAGGAGTGCCGGCCTTGCCAATCTGCTCACACTATTCTAGAACTTAATTTACAAATGTAATAAAAAGCCAATAAAAATTAATGTTAATTCCAGGGACCTGAAGCAAGCTAAGTATGAGCACAGAGTCGAGTCATCTGTCCGTGAATTGCTACCATTGCACGAAGCCATTCAGCCTCCTGCTGCTCGCCTGCCCCATTCGGAGCTGCCCCGAAGGCCGCTAAGGAACTGCAGCTTTCCATACCTTACAGCCAGCGCCACGCTGCACTGGCTCCTGAGCGGTATGTGGGTGTCCTGGCTTCAAATCCATCTCTAGATGCCATCGATACCCCAGCTGCCCAAATTTTACGTGGGCCCGCTTAGTGAGAGCATCACATCGGGCAGCAGAGCATCAGCGGATGGGGCATGGGGGAGGAGCACCACGAGTGTGACCCCATCCATGAGCTGTGGCATTGTGCTCCTTGTTTCCCTGACACCCCGGGTGACACGAGCATCAGCATGTCAAACCCACAGGTGTAAATTCACATATTTCTGGTTTAAGGGCTTCCATAAATCCTAATCCCCACTGTGGCTTCCCGTGTCCTGCCCAGCTGGCCGCTTACCACTAACCCATGTGTTTAAAGACTTATATACCACCCAGAAGGCAGTATAGAACTCATCTCCTGAAATGAAGACATCCAGCTCAGAGGGTTTGCAAGGCTGCTTAGGTTCCAGGGCAACCACAGGGCAGACAGGGTGCTGGACACTCTTTTTCCCCTCTTTCCCCCATACAGGGTTTTTTTTTCTCACTGTTTCCTTTTCTCACTGCATCATACAGGGGCCTTAAAACCTGTGCTTAGCACAGGATCAACTGGCACCAGTACCCCAGTAATCCTACAAAGCGCTGCACACCAACCTTGTTTTGGGGCTCAGCTGTATGAAGTTTTATTTGTTTCTGTAATTCGGGAGGTTCCTTGCCAGATGATGCCTAAAAATTGAACTTAATTTGCTGGTCCTTGTAATTTCCCAACCATGCCTCCACATAGCACCCACGACACTGCTCAGTGCCTGCCTGACATCCTGCTGAGTGGACCTGCCCAGCAGGATGTCATCAGGGTAATGGAGCAGGTGACACAGTGGGGACAGGCTGCACTCCTTCAAGGGCTGAGCCACAACACTGTGACGAATCGTGGGGCTGTGCCGATGTCCCTGAGGCAGCAGCTGGTGGTGTTTGAGGGCTACAAGCTTGGCAGAAGGATCAGCGCAGCAGCAGGAGCCACAGCCCTCCCCACCGCAAGCTCCAGGGTCCAAGCTGGTGAGGGACCAGTGGAATATTGTTGTCCCAGTGACAGAGTAACATCCCCTGCTGTCTTTCCCACAGCAGCCCCAAGCAGGAAAAATATGGCAGGTGTAAACAGTTCCATAGCAAGACTGAAAGTTACGTGACTAAACACCCTGGCCCCAACATTAGTCACGTTACAGTTGCAGTGGAAGAAATATTTGTGACTTTAAATAGCATGACAGGACTTTTCAGCTATGGATATTTAATTATTTTTCTGTCCTCTAAAGAGGAAAATTAACTTTTTGTAGTACAGAGGCAGATAACAAACCTCTTTTTGCTGTATATTCATTCTCACTAATGGTTCCTTTAACAAGAATATTGACACTTTGGAACCCTCAGTCCCGTCAAACTATCCAACACCTTTATTTCCCATTTCATTGTTCATGTGTGATACAAAAGTCAGACTTCCACAAATAATTCTTCAGAACAAAAAACTAAATGATTTATACATAAACAGTTACATACAGCATTTATAATGCACAGTACAAAATGTACACTGTTTGGATGAGATACAAATTGCGTATCATGCCAAGATTTAAACAAGCGTTAATTATATAGACTAGTGCTGATGGTTACATTTCAGAGACAGTTGTAGGTACTGCCTTAAATCACAGCAAAGATACTTGTCTCATCCTCAGGCCCCAACTCCTCGTTTCAGGGATCCCCTCATTGGGGGAAAGACTTGGTCCTTCTCCATACTCACAGAACAGTTCTGAATTCATCAAAAATGAAGCTAGGGACGTGCGCTTCAACAACCTGAAGTAAACAGGAAGGCAGAGTTAGGTGTTTTCTTCATTATTCATTCGCATGCTCTATTTATCCATTAACAAGCATATCTAATTATGAATCACGCACACAATGCTATTGATCTGAACCACCCCGGCCTTACGATGTGCTCCTGGATGCGTCCTTGCT
>NW_009647595.1:4857311-4884863 GCF_000708025.1 Charadrius vociferus
AGGAGGGAGGGAGACCATGTCAGGCAAGTGAGGTGAGGGAAGCCCCGGGCTGTGAGGAAGGTACTGTGTAAGACTGGAGGTGCGCTGACACCCTCTCGGCTGTTTCTCTACATCGCACCAGGCTGAAGCGGAAGCTGGGACGGGTACCAGATACATCAGCTGCAAGACTGACACACAGACCTTCTACTACATTGCACTGTGGGCTGGGAAGAAGAGAGAAATCGGAGGAGTCTCTCTCTCTCTTAGTTGTATTAGCTGGGAAATGGCTTATTCAAGAATCACTGAGGTACAGCCTATAGCAAATGGGATAATGACTTATTTTTAATACCACATATAACTAATACATCATCTTCAAACGCACTTAACTTGCATTTAACCCTAAAATAAAGTCTGTCTACAAGCCCAGACTTTCAGAACTTCCCTTGCATACGACATAAAGAAGCTGCCTGGGAAGCCATGCTTGGGAAGGAAGGGAAGGAAATCAAGGACTGGAGATGGTGTTTCACCAAAGTTTAGACTTACTAATTAGCTTTTTTCCCTGCATTTAGAATACTGCTAAGTTTATTATTACTTAATTCTGCAACATCTCACAACTTCTATTCTATTTCTTCCCTTCCCAAAAGCCCCCTCAGCGTTGTACACGCTCCCTGAAGGTTAAATGGAACAGACTCTTCTTAAATCTGCATAAAACGGCAATCCTGTCTATATTTTATATCCCTTTTGTATTTTTTAGAAAACAATTTTTCTGTAAGGATGCTAAGTCTGGTATAGGAAGTTACACAAAGTATGCAAGTAACACAATTTGTAGTTCATGCAGGGTAAAGCATTCATTATGACCCATTCCTATTGGGTAACAGATTTTTCATCTGTATTTCCTTTTGTCAGGCTTTTACAGAACATCTGAAAAGGGTCAATCTTGCTTTTTGGACAAAGTTAAAAAGTCCATTATTTTGGATATTTGCTTACAGATGATGCCATCTTCCAGAGTAGGTATGTGTGATCAAACCACTAGTACGTAACCACAGCACAAACCACGATTTGCCTCATCTGAACAGGACTCCTGCTCAATGCTACGTGCGGGAGACACAGAATTCTTTCTTACCTTTCTTGGTAACTTGGTGTACCGAATGTAATCTTCCAGGAACATGAGAGCACCCACTACATCAGCAGGCATTTCTGGTATCTTCTGGCTAAAATTAAACCATCGTGGAGATCATACTCAATCAGTTATTTGAATGAAACTACGTGAAAATGCCAGGCTTCAAATAACACCATTTCCACTAGGTACCATGTGATTCCATTGCTAAAATACTGTTGGGTTTTTTTGTGTCTTATATTTAATCATATGTATTGTTATTATTTTGTCAAATATACTCTGCTAGAAAAACATACTGAAAAAGCAGTGATAATACTACTGGAGCCCTCTTCACGGAGGTGATACTTAGGGAAAAAGTAAACCATGGATACCTTGTGCACTGTTCCATCGTTGAACGAATAAACTGACCGATCAGAGCCAGAAATTGTTCTGTGTATCTTGAGTGAAACTGTTTCAACAGGGTAAGGAGTCCCAGAACTAAAGGAAGCCAGTCAATTTGATCAGCTGGCCGTTTGCACACCACTCCTGAACAGAAAAAAAAATAAAAAAAAAAAAAGAAAAAAATCACCAAAGCAACACATTTATAAACGAGAACATATTCTTTATAGCAAAGGAAAACTTGTATCAATACTCTCATGAGCTTTATGCTGTGCCTCCCCTTCTGCTTGCCCACACATAAGAATTAAAAACTAATGTAAAAACTGCATTTCTTCCACAACAAATGGCTTAATGATATTAACTAAGGCATAGGATGGAATGAGAAAGTCAGGAGTTTGGTTTCTGTTTCCTACTCCACTGTATTTTGCTTCAGTATTATAACAAACCTGCCTGGACATGATGGACTAAATTCAGAAACTGAATATTTTCTATGCAGATAATTTTACTATCTTCTCTGCAGATAATTTCACATAGGTTCTCCCTAGATTTAGAAAAACAATAACTTATGCAGTACCTAAATTTCTGTTGTACTGAAGTTTTGGAAACTGGGAAATGAGAAACAGGAAGTTGACAGTGGGAAAATACGGCAGACGTTTTGTTGTTATGTAGATCTGAGAACGAAGAAAAAAAAAAAGAGGAACACAGTTCTTCAACATATTCATTGTTTTCTCAGTTAATAATCAATAAAATAGAAAGATCAAACTGTACCAAGCACTGGAATGTAAGCCTGACCTTATTTAATGGATTGTGAATGCCAGCTGCTTCCAGATAAGCTGTGATTTCATACAAGAGAGTGTTGTCTTCTTTAGGATAAGGTAGTGATGGGTTCTGATAATGTGCTTCAATGTCAGCCAGTATTGCTCTAAAATGAAAATAAATTGATTATATTAAATACTTACTTAAATTATCCCCAAATAAACCTTACCCGATGCCACATGTCACATTAATTTAAAAAATTCATAGACACAAAACTTGTAAACGTTTACATGCAAGAGTAAACCACCTTTTTCGGAATATCTTTTTTACAGACATCATATTTGTTTCAAAGAACAGCAACACACATTTTCCCGGTTCTTACTTCTCATCCAAGTATGACCTCAAATCCAGGTGTAACCAAATGCAATTAGAACCTGCCCTGTCCATGAGCCTGTTCATACAAATTACTTGCCAAGTTATTTATTTTTAATGTTTGCGTTTGGTTCAAATTCAAATACTCATCACAAAAACCTGAATACAATCAGACTCCACATTTTGCCTTAATTTAGAGTTTAAGGGTTGCCGAGTTGATAACAACTACATCACAGTGATACATGCAGCTCTTCAGCGCATTTTGCTTCTTACTTATTGAGATTTTCCAAAGCAGCAGCCAAATGCTTGGAGTCAAACCTGCAGGAATAATTTAATTCATTGGTAATCTGTCGTCTTAAAATCTGCATCTGACCAACCTGTTGAAACAAACAATCAAAAAGAGGGTGGGGTGTTAAACTGAACGCAATGAAGGAAGAGTAAAGTCAAAGTAAGGAAAAACTTAATTACTAGCAATTTACAGTTAAACAGATGACAGAAAGTCCTCATTACACCTAACAGCCTTTTTTGTAGGGCTGCCCAGAGCAGGGACACGCACAGTGGCTGGAGCTACTTCCTCATTTTGCCCACAGTCAAAACTGACATCCCCAGCTGCGCCGTGCAGCCAAAGGAGAGGAGTCGTCACAACACTCAACATTTACACAGTTCACAGTAGCAAATATGGGTAGTGTGCAAAGGGCACTAAAAGGTAACAGGTATGGAAGCCCAGTTACTTTTTTGTTTGTCACTGGTCAGTGAAAATGCTTGTACTTTTTTCCCCACCTCTCCCTAGACCTTAGGGCCAGCAATGGCAGGGATAAAAAACAGTGAGGCTTCTTGCAGTGAACCTTCCACTTCCTTCCCTGACCCTTCCTCTTCTCTTCTGTAACATAAACAAACATTCACAGCGTTCTGAAAAACACTGGTCGCAAAATGTCATTGCAAAGACAAGATAAAGAGACACGCTAACAGGATAGCTTGTTTACACCTTCGGCACGGTAGACTGTCCTCTGCGTGAGCAAGGCAAGTTCAGGAAATGCTACTGCTCCGAACTGCAGCCTTAAGTACATTATGTTCACAAGGCACTGCGAGGAGTCTCAGAGCTCCTGATACTGAGCACTAACTCGGTCTTCCCAGATCGCACCTCTAGCGCTGGACTCCATTTCTGGCAAACTATTACGTATGATTCTATCAATCTCAGTGCTAAGTGCTTTGTGGAGCGTGGGCAGTCGATACAAACAAATTTCAGGAGCTCTTCCAAATCCAGGCCTGCTTTACTTGTGCTGTTAGAGAATTCCAGGTCAACGTAACTCGATGTGGTAAAATAAGCAGATGAAAGTAGATAACCAAAGAGCCTAGAGTGAATTCTGCATATCACTAAGTCACGTAAACCTACCTTCATTATGGAGTCTAAATACGCTGTCCAGATCTTCTGAGTTTTTGCAATTGCTGCGGAATAAACCTTGTTTGAATTGGCTGAGAAAATAAAAAGGGTGAGGCATTAAAAAAAAGAACAAGAGAAATAAATGCAAGCATACAAAGACAATCCATCTTAGCCAGTAAGCACTTACCTATAATTCCTTTGAGAGGGCTGACAGCATTCATAAGTGCTTTTAAGGTATCCTGTACTGTCCGGTCACGCAATATATTTTTCTGAAACATACTGAGGAAATTCTAAATAAAAGAAAGAAATAATTAAGTAAGTAAAATCCTCACACATGTACTCTATGCTTAATCTTGGTGGTACAAGAACTGCATTTTTAACAGCAGGGACAGAATATTTCCACAGATGAAGAGTTGAGAAATTCTGTGGTTTTCTGAGTTATGCTAATCAGCGTTAGGATAATTAGCAGATTCCCCCTCATCAATACATAATACCCACTGTAGACAAGTATTAATTCAATTTTTGAGGAGGATCTGTCTTCATGAATACTTTTTCTGTTTAAAATCTTTCACCAGGTTAGGACTGGATTCTTCTTAGAAAACAAAAAAACTTGGCTACACATGGAGATATGAGGGAAAAAGTCATTACATAGAACTGACACCTTATTTATATCACGCAAACAATCGAATTCTTTGCTGATATCTAGACAGAAAAATAGAAGTTGACCTGAGATCAACTTTTGAGTATACAGTATACACCTTCAAATGCATTGCCTGCAAACCACTGTTTAATGTAATGCATAACATTGTGTTACACAGCACCATTTACTCAAGAGTACCGGCTTTTGTAATTGTATCTGTAACAAATTCTTACCTTTGGGTTTGAACACACATTTTTCAAATGCTTTTCATTTCCATTTACCATTTCAAAAATTAACAGATTTTTTTATTTCACAAGAAGTTATTAAACAATAAAAGCATTGTGACCTTGAGAAACCAAAGGTCAAAAGTTACCTGCAGTTCCTTTACAATCATGAAGCACAGCAGCCTGTCTAAGCCATTGAGACCAAAGGTGCCTAAAGTATCTTGGATCTCTGAGAAGAGACGACTATTGGTTACTTCCTGATGAGTTTTGATATCATACCAGGTGTTCATTTGGTCAATGTAACACGTGATTCTGAGGAAAAATTAAACAAACAAATACGTCAGAATAAGATGCAGATAGGTCCTGTGATAATCTGAGTAACGAGTTACCTTGCTCAGGCAAAGATTAGAAAGACTCTCTAAGTATCTCAGGTGATGTTTAGTTGTGCCTCTCTCCCCAATGGTTTTGTCACCCGTCCCTGGTTTCTCCTTTCTCCATTTATGTGAACCACTGTTTTCTATCTTAGACTAAAATCACAACTTTTCCAGACTAATATTTAAAACGTACAGGATGGATTGGGTAAATCTGGATTTAGATGAAGATGGTGATATGACAGCTAAGGAAAAACTATTTGTTGTATATTTTGTTTGTATATGGTGGAATTGGAGCAATCCAATGCACAGTGCTACAATACAAACCTGTGACCCAGAGTACTTACTTTGGGTCTGTGATCCTCAAGATTTCTCTACAAAGCCGACCAATAAATGTTATGGATTCATCCACAGGTGTGAATTTTGGTATAGGAATATGAGTAGACTGGTATATGCTTTGCCAGTCTTGAATCTGAAAAATAAGTATTAGAGTAATTCGCAGCGTTACCATTGCATGTTTTTAATTTGCTTAGAATTTTTTTTCCTTTTGTTTAATTTAGAAGTAGTACACTAAAACAATACAGAATACTATAAAACCAGAACAAAGCAAAGGGGAAAAAGAGTCTTATGACAAAGAGCAAGCAGAAGGTAACTGTGGAGGGTGAGAACTACCTACACTCCTCCTGAGAATTCCATCTCCTCCTTTCTGCAGTAAGACTAGCCACCATTTTGTTAGCTAAATTTAAGATCTATTCACTCCACCACTTGTGAAGTATCACAAAAAGAGCTGGTAACTACTGCAATCTTTCTAAGCCTGCATGCTGACGGCTAACAATAGATACAGAGAGGACTACTGTGATCCAGTAGTTATTTTCTGTTTTCTTTGAGAAAGAGGAAGGTTATGGTTCACTGGCAAGAGATACAAAAATATTCTGTTTGGGCTACTTTGCTCTTCTTATGTACACCTAACGCAGCAGGGATGCTGAAATAATTCAGAAAAACCTGGGGGCAGGTGTTTTACACAGTAGTTCGCACAGTAGGAACTGTGTACAATGGGGTATATATGCTCCATCCGTCTCAAGTTTTAACATCCAAATATGAAAACATTTATCAACTTCCTACTTGTTCTTGTTTTTGACTAGCACCTTTGTTCTTAAGAAGTTATTGCACTCCTGTTCCACATTGTAGTTAATAATACGAGACACTTCCTCTTGCCAAATTTTCAAACCATATATGTTGACGTAATCCTGGATATATTCAAATGATCGATGGAATCCATCCATTGTAGCCGCCATTTCTTTCAGTTTGGGCATCAGTTCGCTCGGCTACAGATGAAAGAAAAAAGGTAAAAACAAAACTGTGAACAGGTAGAATACAAAGAAAATGTAAGAGGCTTCTAAATGCCTTTACACAACAACCTCCAGAGCGTTTCACTATGCTCCAGCCAAAACTGAAAAGCACTGAGAAATTTATCGAAGGTTGTTTGATATCTGAAGTAATTCTTCTTGCTAAATACTTTTTCCTCCCACTTTTAATGTTTATTTTAAGCTTCAATGGTACTATTGATTGATCTAGGAGACAGACTCAAGAATCTGGACAGGATCAAAACAAGGAGTCACACTCCTTATTCTATCATTACCTTTCTATGTTTACATGGCTTATACATATCACGTGTTATCATCAGTCGTCACAGACAAAGACAGAATTGTGAACTCAGAATTTTGCATTGTACATTTGGCAATAGAATAAAAATATGTTTTTGAATTCTATGTGCTCTTGGCAGTTTATAAACTAAACTCGTTTTAACATCAAATAAAGCATTCCAAAGGAATTGTGAACTCAGAATTTATGGTACATTTGGCAATAGAATAAAAATACGTTTTTGAATTCTATGTGCTCTTAGCAGTTTATAAACTAAACTTGTTTTAACATCAAATAAAGCATTCCAAATAACCTTTATAAAGTTCAAAAATGTGCTTTTTTTACCAAAAGAAAATCTGTACAGAAAAGTATGAATTATTTTCTAAAATGAAATATAATAAAAGAGGTCCCAGCAATCCCAAGATACATGAAAAAAATCAAATCAAATCAAGATGTTACACACCTTGGCTCTAGGATTAAAGATGAGTCCCCTGTGAAGAGCAAGAGCTACCCGTTTTACTAGCTCCTTCCTTATTCCATCTTCTAGTAATTGTTTTGGGTCCACCTAAGAAGAAACATTTATTTTCTAAAGTCAGAAAGGTATACAAAAGTGTAATGGATTTTGTTTGTACCAAAAAAGAGGTTAAATACTTAGCACTGCTTTCCTATTACATCATAACAGATGCACTTTCCAAGCAGTGCTTGTCCAAAGAATAAATATTTTAATACTTCCACCAAATATAAATTATCCCTTTAAGATGAATGGCAAAGGTTTGTAGATCCCATATTCAGCTTTTTTTATGATCCATTGAGAATGTTGTACAGTTATAAAAAGCCAGAATGCATTAAGAAGTTTGTATTTCTTTAAGAACCCTCGCTCCTGAAGTCCTGAAAGAGGTACCTTGATGTAAGAAGAGCAGTCTTTGCCAATGGAAGAAACAGCTCTTTAGAAAAGCTTGCAGTCATTTTTCCAGGAGAAAATTAAAAAAAAAAAAAAGTATCAATTAAGCTTGATGAATCTATACACAAGGAGAACTATGGGTTCTCAACGACCTTAAATATTACAGTTCTTATCTGGATGCCAAGTTAGGCACCAGCATTTGAAAATTCGTATGCAAACTTATTTTTTCTTGTCTTTTTATTTTTCCTCAGGGTCTTGCTTAATGTGCTGAAATATCTGTGCTAAAGTGCAAATTGCCGCCAAATGAATTTTTCCTACTGGAACAATGGAATATTACCTTGATGATACCAACTAAAGTAGTTTTCATCATGAGGATGCCTTCAGTGAAGATTGAAATAGCATGGGTTAGCTTGGCAACCTTTAAGAGAAAGAGAAAATACAATTTGTTGAAGTGATTCAATAGATTCAAATAGTTACTCTAAAAAGATACACGTCTTTCCCAGTGGTAGCTTCCTATTTTAGATTAAAGTAATTTGCACTGATACACTTTCAACTTTACATTTTGTTCTAGGCTTACTTATAGTACAATAATAATCTTTCTTTCAGTTGGGTCAGTATAGGTGTGTTCCCAGCAGAAAATAACAGGTGCCTCTCAGAGGCTTTACAGAAAATGGGAGGAAAGATGTAGCCGGCTATATCACATATGTACAAAACATCATGGACAAAAGTCTAAGTTGGTCCCTTTGAGCAGGCTGGGGCACAGCTTGAAGTGGGATAATTTCATAATAAAACTTGCTGCCAGCAATGGCTCCACTTTAATATTTCCACTGATTTAATACAGTAGCACATTCACTTAAATTTTAAATTATTAGCTGAGCACCCTTCTGCTCCGAGTTCACACAAGCCAATCTTTTCCCTTGAGACATTTACAATACAGGAGACAACACGGATCAGACTTAAAATTCTACAGCAGTCAAAAGTGCAAAGCTTCTGTGTAAGATAAGTAGTTTTCCCCCTACCTCCTCAAAATAAAAGAAATATTACCGAATACCGCCACCTCCTCCCTCCCTGCCACCCCACAAAATAAACTGACTTTACAAAGTTTAGTCAGGGAGTCCAAACTTAGTGTTCAGTCCTGAACATCAGCTTAATCAGAGACCACAGCTTGTTTGTATAAAAAACTTAACAAGTGTTGGCAAAAACTTGGCAAAAACCACTGGAAAAAGCCGGCATCTTAACTGATAATGGGAGATAAATTCTTTGAGGCAAAGAGTTACTGGTCTACTCAGGTTTTTGCTCCTCCACTTTTCCTATTACAAATAAAACTAAATAATTTTAATGCTTGCTCACTCTTCCACACTGATAACAGTGCAGGAAAAAAAACACATACAAAAAAAAAAAAAAAAAAAAAAAAATCGACAAGCAACAGCAGCTTTGTCTTATTAAATCAATGTGTCTCTGTCCTGTCTTCACATTTAAGGGCAGCAAAAAGCTTAACCCTGCCGGCTTATTCAGTCTTCAACCTCCTCCTTCTCCTGGTGGAAGCATTCCAAATGTTCGTTTCGGACTTGGGTTTTTAGGGTTTCCCCCCCGGTAAATCCAAAAATATTCACCCTCATTTATAAACATATTTAGTTTTTCTCCCCTTTTCTACAAGATCAAAAGTTCAAACTTTTGCAAACAGAAGAGCAAAAGCTACTCATCTATCCTCAGGAAGCCTAAGGTATACTCACAATAACACTAGTCGATTTTAATTCTTAAATCAGTCAAAAAATCCAACTTCGCTGCTGAAGTATAACTTTAGGGAGCTGTACCTATTTAAACTTAGATTGAAGTTGGCCACCTATAAGGTATACTTTTCCAGAATTCCCAATTTTAACTGCACCTCATATCGTGGTCCAAGCTGAGCATAATCTCGCAACTTGTCCTTATCAAGGCGAGTAGGCACTTCAATAATATCATGAGTCTGAAGCTTTATAATTTTGAGAAGAGATGTAAACATGCTTTCTGGAATTATCTGTAGAACCTTTGCAAATAAGAGAAGAAACAAACACAGTCAGTATATTCTCAGCATATTCTTTCTTTTTAAAAAAAATAATCTTCAACTAAGAAAAAGTAATTAGAGAACAAAACAATTGTGCTTCTTCAAATGCCTACCTTTCTTACATAGGAAACCAACTCGCCAGAATAATACTGTGATACACTGAGAAGATCGGGACTGTTTGCTTGATTAATGCGGAGAAGTGGCAAGTCAAGTGCAGAAGCAAGCTAGAAATAAAGTTAACATTTTAACTTCACATGTCTGTTTTTCTAATATAAATTACATGCTCGAACTCTCCTGCTCAGGCTCTTAACCTACATCTCAAAGCACTAGATTCTTCCTAAAGAGCATTGTTACAACATCAGGTTTGCCAACAGACAAAAAAATATTGTTAAAAGTGAAAAAAGTCTAGCAGTCTATAATGCTATATTTCCCTTATTAATTTATTTAAAAAAATCTTACCAGTTCTGTGAGATTTTTTTTCATTATAATTTTACACTCCCCCCGTGATATTTCCCATTCTTATTTTTACAGAAAGTATTTTCATCTGATGCCATATCTTCACTGTGACAGACAAAAGGCACAGCCAACATAACTTTTATAATTTCTTCAGCCTCTTCTGATACATATGCAGAGGTTCCCAGCTATGCATCAACGACTCCAGCAAATAACTGTAATGAGTAGGCTGAATGATGAGACTTATTTGCCTAACAGCAGCAATATAACTGGTTGCATAAAAAAACATGCATAACATGGTTTTATTTTCTTTAAAACTAACCTTGAGTTAGTTTAATACAGTCTAAAAAAATCTGGATATAGAAAATGTTGGTAAAAGGAAGGTTTGACTCTTTTGTGACTTCACAGCCTTAAGGCCTATTTGTGTTTTGGTTGATCTGCAGCACTCAAGTACATTCACCGTTGTTCAAACTTACCTTTAGGAAAGTGGCTCTGAGTTTAGTTACCATAGATGGACTGACTCTTATGCTTTCCTGCATAATAGATGTAAAGCTGGGGTAGGAAACAAACAAAACAAATCAGCTTCTTCCCCTGAAACTCTTATCTTCAACTGTTAAATCATATGTCACCTGCACCTGTGTAACCTAGAAAGGGCACAGGAGATCTCTAAAGAACTTCACTAAAGGAGGATTTTAGTCTGAAAAGATATTGGTTAGAAAAACCCTGTATGATAAAGGAGTAGGTGGGGTAAAAGTAGAGGGCATCAGGGAGCATTAACAGCCAAAGTAATGAAGTAGCAGCTCAGCAAAATCACACCATGGAAAAGGAGTTCTCTAACATTTGTCTTTCCTTATTTGTTTTTGGCTGAAATAGGAACTCCAGTATTTTGGAGAATACTTAACTAGACTGAAGGCTGGAGATAGAAACTTAACAAAATTGTTATAGTTAGGACAGACAGTAAAAAGTTACACTATCACTTATCCTGCAGCTAACAACATGACAAGGATGGCTGTTGATTCTTATTCAAGTTGATGAGAGTTAAATATACTCAACAACTCATAGATCAAGGCTTCAAGACTGTTCTCAAATTGGTAAGTTTATATTATCAATAACATTTATGCATGTTAGTTCCCGCAAGTTTTGCAAATGATGACTGACTTGGAAGAAAAAGCTCCTGCTAAGATACCTGTCGATTAATTGCCAAGCATAAGAAAGATCACCAACTATCTGCATGGTGATCAAGACCTCTTCTTTAATGTTGATAGTTCGGATCATCTGATGGAGAAATTTGCGGGTGTCAGCCAGAAACTGGCAGACTTGCAGGTTAGTTTCCAGCTGGTGAAACTCTTGGACCTATATTTTAAAAAACAAACAAACAAACCAACCCCATAAAACAACTCCTTTTCTTTTTTTTTTTTTTCCTGTTCATCTTTAAGGACAACAATACAAATAGAATCAGCAAACTGACATATTTCTTCAGGATGTTATTACAGTAAGACACAACAAATCCTGGCCTACTTTGGAGTGTGTTAAATAGTGAATTTCACAAAGTTACTCAAGGAGCTGTACTGTGAAACACCATACTGAGTATTCTTTTATACCCAGGAAGTAGAAGAAATGTACACAGAACAAATATCAGTATTTTCCCTTTCAAATTACCCTCTCTAGCTTCAAATGAATTTATTTTCAGAACTTCTAGTAAAATGAGTAATGTTGCCAAACAATATTTAACACTGAATTAATTTCTTCGAAAAACCTTGCTAATCCTCAGCTACAGGTGCTATATTTTTCATGCTACATCCTTTATTTTACAATCACAAGGTCTATAAGCAAGTCCTGATTGTACATATAAAACTACAAAAATCTAAAGCCTTAAACTACTGTTAAAATGCAGATCTGTTTTGTAACTCATCTTGGTGCTCATGGACATGGTTTAGAAGTGGGCCCCGTAGAGTTCGATAATGGTTGGACTCGATGATCTTAAAAGTCTTTTCCAGTCATAACGATTCTATGATTCTATTGGAAGTCCGCACACGTGTATCAAATGTTGTTTTTCAAAACACTGTTTATCTCAAAATTTCTTTGCCATACCTCCTCCAGTGCTTGTATTAGCTGCACAGTTTTTCTGCCTGCTGCAGTGGAATCATCGTAGTTTAGAGACATTATTTGCTTGGAGATTTCTCTGAACCAAGCCTGAAGATTTTCTATGTAACAACAGGAAAAATTTAATCAAATCTTTGCACGTATGATAAGCAACAAAGACACAGGGAACTTGCTAGTCAAAACAAACAAAGCAGCTATACATGTAGATTATTTAAGAAGTTTTCATCTTACTCTTACATGTATAGACTTTCAACAGGTACACTTGTAAAGTGGCAAATACGTAAGTTTCACTTACAACATTAAAAAAAAACTACTACCAACACAAATGTGCATTATAAAATCTATACAAAGATTACAAAGCCCTTTAAATCATGAATTTTTGTTTTATGAACTGTTTTACAATGCTAATTGCCTTGGCAGTTGCAATTTCTATGTTTTAGCTACAAGTTTGCTGACATCAAAAAGCTAAAGGGAAATATTTCAGTCAAGTAATTCTGCTTTTAAGTGAAAGCAAGTGAGAAAATTGCCTGTATTTTAAGTTTTATGGGCTTGGATTAATCACAAACATTGCCCTTACATTGACACTTTATGCAGTGTTCCTGATCAAATAACAGAGTGATTTACAATTCTCGTTCTTATACCAGTTCAAGAAAAAGAGAAGATGTTTCAAAAAACAGAGCAATAAATTTGGAAAGATATACAGATTCAACACTTTTAAGACCTTGGAAAATTTGGAGAATACCACTCAGTGCAGACAAGAAGTAAAAGAAGGTTTCAAAAAAATGCCAATACAACCAAAATCCAGGTTACAACTAGGCAAAGAATGAGAGGAGAGGTTAAACCATTCCCACATTTAATGGGCACAATCTTCACACTCCTTTGTACATGGAACACAGGAACATGAACTCCATTATAGAAAAGCAAACTGGCATTTCATAGCCTTACCTGGCATATCTAAATAAAGTGACAAAAATATTTTTAAGAATAGGGCCATCTAATTATTAGGTACCTAAATATGGCTTACATATGAAATATATGCAGAAAACCTAAACAAGACAGCACGTAAGAGACCTCTGCGGCAGCTGAGGGACATGAAAATTTTTCTTATTATCACTATTAGCCTCATATATTTTCTTTTGTATCAGCTCAGAAATAAAAAAAAACAAAATTACTTCTTTTTCCTACTGTTTAGTTTTTAATAATTACCATTTTTCTCCACTCTAGTAAGAGGTTTAACTCCTGAGAAGACATCAGCAAGCTCAGTCATCCTTTCAGATCCCTCTTTTTTATAGTTCTCCCATTTCGTTTGTTTTTCTGATAGCATATGCTTGAACATCTATTGAAAACCAAAGCATTTGGTTTACAAAACTGGCAAGAAGGCATACTACAACAGATGAAATAAAATACTGACTTACAGTGATTACCACAGAACTTCAAGGTCTTGCCAAAATACTAAATAGAAAATTAATAATATTAAGAAATACAGCCAGTATGATGGACATACAGTGATAGAAATTAACTGAATTTAAAAAAACCAGTATGATGCAGATATTGTAGATTTTTAGTCACTTCTAAAAAACATCCAGTAACTTTTTTAGCTTAGAGATTCCAGAAGACTCTGGTCTACTGTTGACTTCTACTTCACAAAGTCATCTCAGCCTATGCAGAGAAAGCCAATTCAAATAAGCACACATCTGAAGTTAGGCATACTCTTAAATATTCTACCAGGTTAGTGCCAGAGCATTAATGAGAAATCTTTCAGAAATGGCAGAACATCACACACAGGTGTAAGTGTTTTTTTTAGCAGCTTACCCTCAACATACACAGGCTTTTGTCTCTGATTAAAAGAAAGCCTGAAAAAGAGAAGTATGGCAGGATAAAAACTTATGCAGCTTCCTCAACAGATTTTACTATGCCTGTTATCACAGATGTTCATGCAAAATTCTGAGTAAACACGTTGGGTAAGAACAAAACCTGCCAATTATTGAGAAGACTGCAAAAGTCACTTCCAAGCAATGGTAGTTTGTAATCTTCTATAGAAAACTCACAATTAACAAATAAAAATAATCGTTCTTTATGTAAGCAGGCTGTGCGGTAAATGTACTACTACTATTCAAGTCTTCAGTTCTGTTCTGCCATTCAGGGGGAAACAATGAAGAAGGGCAGCAGCACACTACCTCTTTCAAAATGAATTCGAATTGAGCTGTATCCAGAAGAAGCTGGAAGAGAATCCTGGGATTGTACTTTGAGTCTGTTAGAATTTGATCCTTTATCTGGCGGAGACGTTTGTTATTTGGATCACAAGCTGAAAACAGAAAGATATTTCTCCACTGTTATAGAATTTGACCTAGCTTTTAAATCTTTGTAAATAGACCCCTTTTTTTTAATAGCTTGAAAGCAAAACCATTTTGCTCTGATATGTAAGTCCCCACTTGTTCTCCACTTACACAGGTCTCACTGCCCTCATACAACCCTTCCTTAGAATAGGAAATAATTAAGGTTCCTGTGGTGCTTCAGCCTTCTTAAAACTCTTCTGTGGGCTTCTGCAAACTAAATGTGAATTTAGTACACCTGACTGAGAAACCCAGAGATCAACATTTCTAAAACCGTTAAAGAAAATGGATGGAGGTGGAACAGAAGCCCTCTCGCAGACCAAGAAGCCTCAGAGACAGCACAAGCATTCAACAAAGAGAATGTCTAAACAGGTAAGTTTACAGACCCAAACTCATGTCAGAGACATTATTCAACAGTTTCAGTTGAATTTCAGTTCAACGAAATAAAAACCTTAGTTTTAAACTATGATGTTAAGAAATTCGCTGCTGCTTTCCTTTTGGTGCCAGGTAAAACTTTCAGAATGATACTTTAAGTGATAAGGCAGCTTAAGTTCCCAGACTTTTGCAGAGTAATATTCAGCAGGGTCATGACTTCTCATACTACTTTTTATATCTATGTCTAGCTCAAAAGAATTAAGGAAATGCACGCGTACTGTTTTAGCCCAAGACTTTAGGAGACTGTTAGCAAAAGAACAGCTCAACAATCTATGGAAAACAGTAGATGAAACCACTGACTTCAACAGCAGCACATACTGAACTTCCCTCGGGATGTAACAAAAAGCACCAGTACAGAGGATTGACAGCTCTGCAACAAAAGTCTAGCGTGAAGCCTTACCTGTGTCTGCAGTGTGAAGCATCAGCCAGCGGATTGCTACATTGCAGTCTCGCAGGCAATTCAGCAGCTTGGGAATATTGTCCAGCACCAGCTCTTCCCTTAGACAGCCCTCTTTCAGAAACTGCTGCACCTGACTGTGCACTCGCTCAGTGACTGCAGCATATCTGCTTGCCTTAGAATACACAAAGCTTGCATCAATATAATCCTGGTCTCAAATGGAATACATCTTGTACAATGTGGCTGTGGCTTCCCAAGAACTTAAAGGGCACACAGATCAAAAGAGTGCTATAAAAATCAGTATAATTACTAGTAGACCATATCATAACATTGCAACTGCATGACAAGAGATGGAAGCTAAATTTTAAAGCAAAGAGCCTACACAGGAAGCATAATGTTTAAAAAATGCAGACTTGTAAACTTCCTATATCCACTTATGTACACTCTAGAAATTATTTTATTACCTAATGACAAAGAACAACAACAAAAAAATCTTTTCCAGAATGGAAATACGTCAGTTGTACTTAGCAAACTTCTCCCATAAAGACTAAGGCAAAATTTCTGCTCATATTCCCTAAGTTTACTAGACAATATAGCACAGTTCTCCTAATTAGACACTTCGGTTCTTTCTTGAGCACCAGGGTCAGATTTTAAGGAGGCATTTAGCTATCATCAGTTAACTGATTTGTTGATTAGGCAAACAATCAACTAGCCCAGTATTACTCACTGTTTTTTAGGCATGGAAAAATGATTTAATGTAAAAAGAACTAACTGCATTGCATCATACAACATTGCGGTATCATCCTTTTAAATCAGATGCTGTTTCCAGATCATTGTTTATTTAATTTGGGAGGCCCTATTTAAAACTGAGCACAACACTCTGTCAGCATAAATGTGTAACTTCTAAAACTGTTGTCTGTGAAAGACCAAACACTATAGTCAGCTTAGAATCGTAGAATCATACAATGGTCTAGGTTGGAAGGGACCTTGAAGATCATCAAGTCCAACCATCAACCTAACACTGCCAAAACCACCACTAAAAAAGGAAGTGAAACAAGCAGTGCTGTGAAGACCAGATTTTGGAACTTGGAAGTATCTTTAACTCAAAGTTACATACTTGAAGTATTGCACTTTGAACGTAATGTCAATAATTGTATGCAAGAAAAAAAAAAAAAAACCCCACCAATTATTGTCACATAATATACCTGAGATGCCCACACAGCTTGACTCTTGCTAAAAATACTTAACTCTGGCTTATGTACCTGCTCTTTAACATTTGAAAGATCCAGCGTGTAGTTGAGGGCAGTTTTAGCAGCTTTGTAGGGTTCCCATGCTTCTGCTAGATTTACAGTGATTCCCATGTAAATGCTGATAACCTAAGATTGGAAAGCAGAAAACAAGAAGTTGCATCTACATTTTTATTAAGAAAAAAGCATACTTCTCATTTAGCAACATGAGTAGAAAGCCATATGCTGTGGGTATAAATATGAGATAACTAAACTCTCTTGGTAGCTGCACTTCTTATTCCACTGCCTTTGGAAATCAAGGAATAAGAAGACTTTGAAATAAAAGGCACACAGTTAATTAGAGGCTTAGTTCTGAAAACAAGCTGACAGTTCTTTCACCCGCTATGTACGATCCTTGGCCTCTATTTTTTCCCCCCATGAACTTACAACTTCTTTTTCATTTCCATGATGCTATGCAGAAAACTGATGAAAGCAACTGGAGAAACAACTATGATAGGAGGGTAAAATGATCTGAATGAATCCTACTCTGAGAATGCCCAAAGAACCAAATGGAAATGTAATGCATTTTCTATGGTGAACACAAACAGAAGGAAATTATGATTCTATGCTGTGATTTTTAAAGAGCAAAGCGGAACTGATTTCAGACCCCTAGCCTAAATTTAAGTGTGATTAAAAATACAGAATCGTGGTTGACTTACAAGTGTTTGTAAGATACTTGATTAAAAATTGAAGCCTTGGTTTACTAACAGATGAAGGATATAGAGAGCTATATATATCACTCCAACCAGGAGTCACATATAGGGGGACACTGTCAGCCTTTGACCTCTTCCGACAGTGTCAAACAGGAAGCCAGTAAAGGCAAATGGGACACTGGTCTGCTGATATAAGGATCCCTCATTATTTCCTGTAGATGACAGTTCCTCAAAAGGCTACACTTCAACTGCTAGCAATCATCTGAAATCAGCCTAAGAGTCAAGTATTCTGTATGACGCAGTGAACTCATCCATACCTGATCACAAGAAGATAGGTGTTGCTTTAAAATAACAGTTTGTACTATGAAGTCAAGTGAATAAAAACGCTAGCATAATCAAAAATTCCCAATGTCACGTTCTCATTTCTAAAATAGGCTTTCAGTTTTTCAGAAGCTGATGGGTTCTAATGTCTATTAAAACAGCCAGCTATTACAGTTTCTTCCTTCCTTTCTTCACTGTTCCACTTATGGTACAGAAGAATACAATTTGAAACCAATGGAGATAGACAAATTAATTTACAGTTCCTCTCTTAAGTCTGATTCCCTTTGATACAGACTAGCTGGGTACTCTCGCTACATGACAGCCTATTTCAGTAGCATTTTTTGGAGACTATGACTTCTGGATGGAAATCCTAGATCTCAATGCTGAGACATATAGTAATTTCGTTTTGATCACTGCATCTGAAAAGGTCTATAGAATTGCACAGATCGACAGGTTTTGCTTCTAAGTTATTTGGACAATGGCATGGATTGAATCCTTAAACAAGTTTTCAAATAACATCAGCGGGGGGGGATTTGGAGAACAAGACTGTCATCTAGATAGCCCTTGACAAGCTGGTAGAATTCACCAGCAGAAACCACATGAAGTTCAATGATGATAAATACAAAGTCCTAGGACAAAACCAAACCCTTGCAACAGCACGATCTGGGAACTGACTGCCTACATAACAATTCTGCAGAAAGGGACCTAAGCGTCCTGATGGACAAACTGAAAATGAATCAGACATGCAGCCTTATGACAAAGAGTAATCATACACTAGGCTATGCCAGCCAGACTGCAGCCAGCAGATTGAGGGAAGTTATTATTTCCATCTAGTCAGCCCTCGTGAGGTCCCATTTGGAGCAACGTGTCCAGATTTGGGCTCCTCAGTATGAGACAGACACAGACAAACTGGAATGAACCGAGTAGAAGGCCACTAAGACACTTATGGGCACCCACTATGTGAGTAGAGGCTATGGGAGCTGGGTTTGCTTAAGTTGGAAGAAAGATGACTAAGGGATTCGACTGCAGTCTTCCAGTACCTAAAGGGAAGTTACGAATAAGACAAAGTCAGACCCATCTCAGAGGTGCACAGTGAAAAGGCAAGAGGCAACAGTCACAACCTACAAGCGTACACAAGAAAGAAATTCTTCACCGTGAGAGTGATTAAGCACAGCCACAGGTGCGCACAGAGGCCACAGACTCCTCGTTTCACGTATTTTCAAAACTAACTGGACAAGCCCTGAGCAGTCTGATTTAACCTTGAAGTTAGCCCTGCTTTGGGGAGAAGGCTGGACTAGAAGATGCTTATAATACCTTCCAGCCTACATTTTTCTATGATTCACTTTATCATGATGGTATTAGAGTGTAGTGGATTTAAGCATTTAAGATGGTAATTGTTACTTTCAAAGGATAGCCTTCCATGCTTATCCAGGTGGTTTGACTCAGACTGCTTCACTCTGAACAAAGTAAAATTTCCACAGAGAATAATCTATTCCAGATTTAGGACATTATTATTTTCTATAACGCATATTGTAAAAATAAGTTAAATTGTTCCTGTAACATTAAATCCAGGGAACAGTTTTAAAACAGAATTAATTTTTACCCAATTATCTGGAAAGTATTTATCCACTATCTCTCTCATTTTCGCTTGTTGAGTGTGAAGAATAGAAGGGTCAAAATACAGTATGACATAGAGCATAGCAGCTTGAGTAGCCAGGGCAGTGCTGCGGTGTTCTGGTAATGGATATGCCGAAACCTAGAAAACCAGAAGAAAACAAAACTGAACATAATATAATGCAACATAAACCACTTGAAAATATTATAGGGCACATTAAAGAGTACAGTATATAGATACTAGGAGGCAAGGAGGATATTTAGGTAAGCTGGACATGCTTATACATGCAGCGTATTTACTAGATATATTTTCCGGAGTATAGAAGTTGAGCGTGTGGATATCTGCTAACTTTAACAGGCTACAGTAATATTTTACTATGCTGTAAATGAGTCAATAGAGGGAGGAACCAAAGATCTTAAGATGAGTTGAAAGGAGAAGAGCTAGAAATAAGTATTTTATATAAGAACTAGGTATGTTTAGTTAATCTCAGATAGAAACAAGGATTAATTTAATCAAAGTAAGATGCAATTGGGATGCGGATAATTTAATTATTTACCAATTCCATGTACCAGAAAGATCAAAAAGTTTCAAATTATCAACTGAATTTTCATTTAAAAAACACATAGGATAATATATTAAAAGACATCCATACTAACAAAAAAGTTGTCATCAAAATCATATTCAACATTTTCAAAGGAAAACACTGCTCTGCTTTTATTTAGTAACATCCTATTTTGCTTTAATTTTGTTTGGTTATTTTATTAGGTTAAATGTTCAGACTAGTAAGAAAAATCAGGAGGCTTCTGCCCACTGCCAACAAGAATAAGCTGCAAGTATCAAAGGAGGTAACACCTCAGACATAACACAATTTAGTACAACAAGCTGTATCCAGTTTGGGTTGAGCTGAAGATTTCTACCCTACTTTTTGTAATACATTTGGAAAAGTACTTCGGTTATAATCATGCTTTGTACAGAAACATTAATGTTTTTTATTATTAACTGTAAGCACTACAAAATACAAATAGAAATTCTAATATCATTTTAATGCAAAGGCAATAAACCGACAATATTATATAAAAAAGAGGACAAGTAATCTTGATACAAAATATCAAATTTAAGTAAAATTTCTAAATTAAGTACTTTACAAGAGCATAGCCTCACAAACACTTCAGTTTCCTATCAGAGACATAGATTATGTCATAAAATGGGCTCTCTTCACAGCTTGCTAAGTTATCTTTTGTCTGCTTCTAGAACTCTGCACAGCTGAAAAGGCATTTTCCCCCTTGAAGGTTATTAGATCTGTCCGTAATAAGAAAGTGTTTTCCATAAGTTCACTACTTTTAAATTATTACTCCTGTCTAAAGATTTAAGCCTTTTTTTCTTATAATCACACAGAATCACAGAATGGTCAGGGTTGGAAGGGACCTCTGGGGATCATCTAGTCCAACCCCCAACAGACAATCATTCATAATCATTCATTAATCTTCAAATGCTGGTTTTCTGGCATCTATAAACTGTTTCAGTTATCGAGGATTCACTAAAAGAGTGCCAATAATTGCAAAAATAAGATTGCTTGTCCATGCTAAAAAGGGAAGCCTACTCAAGAGCTAATGCTTTGTTAAAGATCTCTCAAAGGAGTCATATTAGAAGAGACTATAAATATAGCAGCTCCATACTTTACTTCGATTTTTATTGTCTTCCTTTATTAGTACAACTGTCATAGTTAAGAACTGCGATATTAGCGCTCCTTTTTAAACGCATTGTCTACTAAGGTTCTGCAGTCTGCACCTCTGGAGATACTCAAAACCAAACTGAACGCGGTCCTGGGCAATCTGCTGACCCTGCTCGAGCCAGGCGGTTGGACAGGGTGATCTCAAGAGGTCCATTCAGACCTCCATGGTTTTGTGATTTGTTCTTTTCTCGGCTTCATGGTTGAGTAACTAATTGGAGAAACCATTTTATATTCAATTTGAGATGCCTCTTTTATCTCAGAGTAACTTACCTGGTTATAAATGTCATCTGACCGTAAGCGGCCAATAACCATGCTAATGAATGTTTCACTTATGGGTACCCTGCTGAAGTAACTCTCGGGGTAGTTTGGAGGTCTTTTAGCTCCCGGTTGGCTCGAGTATCCAGTGCTTCGAAGCAATTTACAAATATCATCTAAATTGGAATCAGCAGAGGATCGGGCTGCACTGTTTTACAAAAGAAAGGAACAAAAATTGAGCTGTATGAGTTAACTATTTCCTCCTCCCCCTCCCCTTGTAATCACACCTTTCCTCCAATAAAATGGACACTAAGGTCAGGGAGATTTTAGAAGGTTTAATCCATGAATATAATGTTCACCATATTATAGGAGGACACTGGTAAATGTCCATACTAGACATTTATCCCAGATAAGCGCACAAAGCACAAACAGAAAAGTGAACTTTACTCAGGAACAGAAACAAGTAGCTTTATATTCAGAGGAGGAATTTTGTTCTGGGTTGTTGGGTTTTTTTAATTATTTTTTCCTCCCCATTTCTGAATTCCCCTTGCTGATCCACTTCTGCATTCCAGAGTTAAGGAATCTTCTCTCATTGTATATGGAGAGGCATAAACATAGTCAAAGCAGCATAGCAACAGGATACCTCCTTTTTCATGTGTAAAAGGATTTGCAGTGATACCCTTTGAAACCCCAACTGTCATACAACAATGCTGTCAGCTTACCCTGGAAACTTATTATTGATTTGACTAAGCAAGCACTGTAACTACAAGCAGCAATACATTTATTGTCTAGATACACAGGACGTTTCACCAAGATTCGCTCACGTATTTGAGAACCTATAATACTTTCACAGCTGGCACTTGCAATGTTCAAGTTTTACCTGAAAGTTTATTTGTCAGTGGACTTCAAATTTCTACTCTGACAACATGAAAAATCTATTGCTCCAGTTTTGCAGCTAGACCTGGAAAACCAGCTAACGCAAGGAGTTCTATTAACATGCAGAGAGCCCTGCAGAATTATCAGAGCCCATCTGTATGGTCAGACAGTCAAAAAGTTGCCGATTCACCTTAATTCAGTAACCTAGTTACTAACCAGTAACCTATAACTGAATATACTGCATGTCACATCCTTTCAGCCTCGAGTGCTTCTGAAAACCAATACACATTACCTGTATCTGTAGTAGGAAACCAACATTCTTTCTCTGACTTCTCCTTCAATCTTCTGGTCAATGACCAGTAGCATGACTCCATATAAATAGAGAGCTTCACACTGTTTAGAAAAAGGAAGAGCAAAGGGAAGAAATCACATAAATACATTTTTGTGGTAACATATAAAGACAAACAAAGACATACTGGCGAACTAAGACAACATCAACTACGTGGTCAACACAGTATGAAAAGTGGCAGGCTGTACATTTTTGGTCTTTGTCCTCCTAAAAGTGAGTCATAGCATTTCCACGCATTCAGTAAATTTAAGTCTTTGTCTAGTTTGGCACTAAACCAGTTGGTTTATTTTCTACTATTACAGAACTGCTCAATACTTACTAGAAGCTGTTTTCCATCTTCGTTAAGGAGGATCGTTTCTAATGTTTGCTGAATGTAAATTCCTTCATTGAGATCATCTAAATATCTAGGAATCATAACAAAGACTTGGTCATTGATTATTTCACTCTCAAATCATATGTCCTGTAACTCAACTTGTCAATTTTCTCTGAAAGTCAACAGACACATCAGAACACTTCCCTAGTATAGAGTTTTTCAGACAAAGAAGAAGAAGAAGAAATGCTCTACTATAAAAGGACAGGCTGGAACTCCTAGCTAGAGCCAACCAGTTGGCAAAAGTCCCCTCCATATCCTGAGGGCGTATGTGAAAGTCCCTAGAGGATGCTTCATAATTTACAGCTAACATCCTCTTAGTCTTCTTATGGATGGAAAACAGCCTAAGAAGAGGGTATCAGAAGGCTTTCACTCCAAAATTTAGCAAAACTGTCCTATTCTTCCTCAAAAATACCTCCTAGAAATACCATAAATTGATCTCAATTGCAATTTGGAAGGTAGAGCTGAAAACAGAGTATGTTCATCTCGATTAACAGAAGATTTCTTGCTATTAAAGGACTTTCCAGTAACACTACTTACTAATAATGTTAAACATTTAATCTTTTAACTAATGTTTTCATATAAGATCAACAAGAAAAACAATTTTTATGCTTATTAAGATTCTCTGCAACTTTTTCTTACGAGTATTTCACGAACCTTTCATATTGGTTTTTTACACCTAAGAGTAGCAAACTCAAGAATATGGCAACTCCATTGAAAAATTAAGTTCAGGAAAATAATGCCAATGGAATTTAAAGAAAAAACCTACCTGACATTCTATTTTGCAAGACCACAAAAAGCTTAGTCTAATAATATGGAGTCTCCTTTTATTAAAAAAATTTCAACACAACCTCTAAGACAATGAAAAAAAACCAACTAGCTCAGCTTACAATCAAGGAAATGAGGTAGAGACGTTAAATGTTTTGAAGTCATATTTTAAGCTGGTAAGCAACAGTAGGAGTAAAAGCTAGTGTTCACTCCAGCAATCCAAGTTTCCAGGTACATATGAATATGCTTCAACAGCAAGCACATTGGGTCTCTAAGGAAAAAAAATTCTCATCATTAAGTCTAAACAGTACTGTAGTCTTTAAGAAAATCCACATGTATTTAAGACACCATACCTGTTTAAATCTACAATATATTTATGTACACTCTGAAAAGCTAGATAAAATCTCGTCAAAATTTCAATGTTGTTTTCACGAAATTCTTCATCTAAATCCAGTAACTCAGGTTTAGCTTCCAGTTTGCCTTCACATGTCTCAGGCCCCTAAGAAAAGAAATTCATCTTTAGAGACAATATTTGACTTTGACCTCTATTTGACTTGTCTTCAGTAGGATACAGAACACGTCCAACCACCACTGTGTGCACAGCAGCAGCACTAACATTTCTTACTAGAACAAGGATCTATAGTTTTCCCAGCTACTTTATGGTTGAACATTCATTCCATAAACATGAGTTTTACACTTTGTTACAATCTGCAATGATTTTAAGTATGATTTATCCCATTTAACCAATGGAAAAGAACAGTGAACGCTTTGGGTAAAGCCCCAGTACACCTGAAGCCACTGTGTGCTTTTTGTAATGCTATCTCCCTGCCAGATTTTTTTCCTTTACACATTTGATCCAATTGATTTCTCTGACAGAAATCATAACATTGAGGCCTCACAAACCTTCTCATACATTTAAACTGCTTGAAAGAATTAGGCCTGGGTTTTGTTTTTTTTTTTTTGTGTGTTTGGGTTTTTTTGTTTGGTGGTGGGGTTTTGGGGGTTTTTTTTTGTTTGTTTTTTACAGAGTCTGGATCAAACTCAGTGCTAGTCCCCCAAATTAATGCAGAAACTATGTATTAACAACCGTGGAAGAAAAGAGTTGGGATGAAGAGCCTAAATTCCTTAAAGCAATGGTGCAAACTTTTCAAAGCATTTACCACTGTTGACATTTCTCATAACCACCATTTGGTCTTACCATCACCATCTAAATGAAAATATCATTAATGTTCAGTTGAAAATACTGTTAACATGTAATTGAAAATACTGTTATCATTCCACAGACCACTGATGCCATCACGAGGTCATGGCTTAAAAGGATTTCGTCAACACAGACTTCATAGAAATTAGCTTAAAATATAGTTAAAATAAAATATCAAACTTAATGCCCAGCTGACAATTTTTGTGTGGTTTTAAAAATCCTCTTCTGCTTCTCTTTTTGTGCAAACTACCTACATAAAACAAAGGATAAAAGCAGGCCTCAGACTGACAATGAAGTTCAAATGCACAAACAGCCTGAACTTTCAAAATCTGAAATCTCTTCTCATTAGGTAATTCTAAGAATCACGAATACAGAAATGAAAGATATTTTCATTGTGGATGTTCAAGTTCACTAATCTCTGCTTTAAAAGTATGTCTTTTATGGATTTTGGGGTGATTACTTTGAAAAGCAGCAGCACTGTTGTGCTTCCTTAACATTGAAAAATTTTGCAGTTTCAAGGATAACTGTATTTCTCTCCAATTATACCTATCTGCTTTTAAAATTTCAAGTAATTTGTTTAAAAAAAGGACTTCTAACAAGCACTTAGATCTAAAGGTACGTGGGAAATCATTTGAAATCAGGGTTTTCAGTGTACAAGGCTCACAGCTAGTGCTTGAAATTTACAACTCCTACTAAAAAAAAAACCCAAAAACGAAGCACACACACCCCCACACACCACACCCCCTGGCTTTACTATTAACACTTCTTCTATTGTACAATCCAGATAGGGTCAGATTAGATAGTCTGTAGTTCCTTCTTAATAGTGCTGGAGAAGGACAGAGGGACATAGGTACTGCAAGCAGCTTAATTTTGTAAGGGAAAGAAGGGCTTTTCATGGACACTACTCTGATTTATTTGTTTATTCAGCACATGTGACAAGTCCAGTGAGTGAACAATCACAGTACTGTCCAACAGGAAAGCAGTTTTCAGGGCTGCAAAGAATAAGCTACAGATAACCAAAAAAAGATGGGCATACCGCCCACAGTACTGCTCCAAAGGGAAACAACCAACTGCACAGTCTCAGAACCTGCTGGAGAAGGTATAATTTAATGTTTCTCCAGGAAATAATAACAATAACACCACCACCACCACCACACACCCCAGAATCCAATACTCAAGTTTTATATAATCAGAATCCATCAAAGTTCAAAAGCACGGTGTCTCATCAAACATTCTGAATGGCGTAGCTGGGACTGCTGTTGAATACACTCAAAGCTGCCATCCTGTTCTTGCCCTGATACTCTCAGTGCAGGTACCAGTTATACTTATATTCTGCCGAGGGGGTCTAAGCACAGAACCGTCCCTAGACTGTTTCTGCTCACTGAGTAAGGTGAGGCTGAGCGTGATCAGAAGTATATAAAATACAGCACAGCCCAGAAGTGGAACGTTACCATGCAAGCATATCCCAACTGCTATCTCAGTTTGGTGAATTTTTGGTAAAAACTAAGCAAGTGAGAAGTCATGACAGTCAATTCTGAAGAATGCTAGTAATAAACACAATACTCAGGAATGGCTGCTTCATAACGTGAAGCATCCTCATGCAGGACAACAATGCTTTAAGGAGAAGCTTAGCAATAAAATAAAAAGATTTACCTTAAAATAACTGAAATCAAATATGATATCCCCATACTTCTGTTGATCAGCCTTGTCCTTTAGCCTAAAAACACCAGGAATAAATTCGGAAAGTCTAAGAAGTTCTGCAATGATGGCATTTCCACAGGAGACAATCCGAAGAATTGCCTGGCCACAGAGATTGTTTTCAGCTAGAAAATCAACCATTGCGGAGCTGGGCGTGACAGGGCAGCAGAAGTCCTTAAGTCAGATTCTGATCTTTAGTCTTTATGTTATTTGAAGACGAAAATCTGATGAGAAAACTAGCTGCGCCATCAATAACCTGTAAAAACAAACCAACACACAGAGTGGTTTGTATTCATATTTTTGATAGTTTAATCTATATGTATTTTTAAGCATACTCTCAAAATTTTCAGTTTATGAAATCTAAGTTTTCCACAGCTTTGTAAAATGAAAAAAAAAATTGCACTGAATTCATCTTCAGCACAGACACTGCATTTGACTCAGTCACATGTGCAGGAAAGCATGACCTTTTACACCAGATAAGTTGAAAAGAACTATTGAAGGATGAAACAACCACGAGTACTGAAGCAACTGCAACCACGCAAGGAGACGGTGATGAGGAAAGTAAAAACACATTAGAAGATGTGTTTATAATCGCCACTTTAAAAACACAACCAAAGCGATTTTAGTAGGCTTTAGCAAAAGGAAAACTTTTATGGCAAATGGAAACGATATAGCTGCGTTCCTTCCTTTACTGAGAAAGGGTCGGTCAGCTTCTCTGCCGTGGCTGCATTTCCCGGCTACGGTTTTATTTATTGACAGGTTTCCTGCAAGACAGGGAGCGCGGCGCTGCTGAGAATAAGCTTTTGCATCGAGAAACAATTTACGGGAAGTTACGAGCTGACTTTTCAGCAACAACCTTCCAAACCACCGACACCAAGCCAAGACGGCAGTGCCCCCTCTGCC
>NW_009647595.1:4885577-4903468 GCF_000708025.1 Charadrius vociferus
GCCGGGGAGAGGGGAGGTGCCCGCTGGGTGGGCTCCTCTCCCGACCTCTGTGGCAGGGAAGCGGTGTCTCCCCATGGTGGGTGGTCACCGAGCGTATGTAGGGGGGTAGGCACCGATCCCGGTAGTCAACGAGCACTTGTCACCTACAGGTCTTGTGTTGCAGAAGTAACTCTTCTTTTTCTTATCTCTGCTTCATAGTTTGGGGTGTTGAAGCATAGAGAAATGAGGTCGTTTGCTCAAATCCTTAAAATAAGTGGCAGAATAGAAACTGTAGCTTATGTTTGCTGCTTGGTAATCCTGTCTGGATCATTTGATCACTTGTTGTTGAGAGAAAAAAAAACAAAACAAACCTGCCTTGGTAGTCTCCCTTGGTCTCTTTTTCCACTCTGCTTTTGCTGGTTGTATTTTCCAGAAGTGAAGGGGGCTGAGGGGTGGGAGTTGCAAATTTTAAGTGCTTCATTGATGCACCCATTGAAGACCTTCCTGGCAAAAAAAAAAAGAGTGCCTTAAAAACACTGCTGTGAAACCAGTTCTAGTGAGGAACGTGGCTTTTCCTCTGAAGGCAGGATGGACGGCTGCAAGCTGAATTCAAAATTCAAGAGTGAAATCTTTGCTTAGGATCATAAACGGTTTCTAAGAAAAATAAGCTTTTATTAAATAAAAGGGAAAATTTGTCCAAGAGTACTGAAATCGCTTTCCAAAAGACAAATTTAAATGAAACTACCAATGCAATGGTGTGATTTAATATTGTAAATGATAACTTCTGTTCCTATGTTGTTTGCTCGGTGTTTCCACAAATGTCAAGAGAATGAAGAAGCCTTTTTAACTTTTCGCTGTCATTTTTTTTTTTTTTTCAGATTCCTGCCTTTCATAGTGTGTATCTGTGAAATTTCCAAAAGAACAACAGGCTTTCTCAGTGAGTGAGATTTACCAAGTTCAAGAAGGGAATTAGGTTCTCACTAAATGGGCCCAGAAAATTAAAGCTGGTGACGTACCATTCATAGAATGGTTTAGGTTGGAACGGACCTTGAAGATCATCTAGTTCCAACCCCCCTGCCATGGGCAGGGACACCTCCCACTAGACCAGGTTGCTCAAAGCCCCATCCAGCCTGGCCTTGAACATCTCCAGGGATGGAGCTTCCATAACCTCTCAGAACAACCTGTTACAGTGCCTTACCACCCTCAGAGCAAAAAATTTCTTCCTAATATCTAACCTAAATCTACCCTCTTCCAGTTTGAAGCCATCCCCCCTCCTCTTATCACAACATGCCCTAGGAAAAAGTCCCTCCCCAGCTTTCCTGTAGGCCCGCTTTAGGTACTGGAAGGCTGCTATAAGGTGTCCCCAGAAGCCTTCTTTTCTCGAGGCAGAACAACCCCAACTCTGTCAGCCTGTCAATGTGATTTTATGTGACTATTTAATAGTGTATATTTGGATCACAAAGGTTCTATACAAACAGTCTTGCTAAGATGGCAAAGAGGTGTTTTTAAAAAAAGGTCAAATAATGTAACAACTGAAAGCATTTGTTATTAAATCTTTTAAGAGAATCCTTTTCCTTTACTTTCAAGGAGTTCTGCAAGGAACTTTTTCCTTGTCTTCCGTTGTTAGTTTCACAGCATCTAAAGATCTCTAAAGGTAACAATTGCCGTCTTTTGGTGGGGAGAGCATGAGCTGACTTAATAAGCTGTTGTAGAAGGCTGCTGTCTCCTCTGTGACAAGATGCATCTTTTGAAGGGCATAGAGAGAAAAGCAATTTGTTTGTAACTCAGAATTTCAAGTGGTAAACTTGAACTGTTAAAATGTTGTTGGAAGCATATGACCTAAAAATGGTGTCATAAAAGATAGTCTTGAGTGGCCAAGCACATTTTTTAAATGGAAAAAAGAAAAAGATATGAAAGAAAACATTAGGCTAGAAGAGAGAATGACAGCAGGTATTCAAGTCTCATAGTCTACATGATATTAATAAGGAATGTGGCAATGTTATTCAGGGTATGGTGAGAGCAAGATTTAGTTCTCAAATACGAGGGAAAGTAATAGGAGATACAGCCTTAGGTATGCAAAACTTGAGCAAAGCTTTGTCCTTTCTGTTTAGATATTTGCCAGATTTCTGTTGGATTATAGCCTGTAAAAGGCTATTGTTGATAAAACAACTCATCCCCTTGGTATTTTGTGTAGAATTCAGATATAACTTCTGGTATATCCCAAATTTGCTTGGTGTCTCTTCCCCAGTATGATGTCAGTATAGTCCTTGAACATACCAGTTGTTCTTTACATGGACTAATGCAGTATTTCTGCCTATCCAAGACTTCTGTTTTTGTGAACAACTGTGTGTCTAAAGATGAGCAGAATTTTTCTTATCTCCTGCAACTTGAAGTATAAAATTCTGCAATGTTTCTTATAATAGCTATGTGTTATCTGAGCAAGTTATGGCAAAGCACAAAGAAGGAAGAGCAGAAGTTGGAATTTTTGAGAATCATAGAATGGTTAGAGTTGGAAGGGACCTTGAAGATCATCTAGTTCCAATGCTCCTGCCATGGGCAGGGACACCTTCAACTAGACCAGGTTGCTCAAAGCCCCATCCATCCTGGCCTTGAACACCTCCAGGTATGAGGTATCCACAGCTTCCCTGGGCAACCTGTTCCAGTGTCTCACCACCCTCAGAGTAAAGAATTTCTTCCTAATATCAAATGCAAATCTACTCTCTTCCAGTTTAAAACAGTTACCCCTCATCCTATCGTTACGTTCCCTGATAGAGTCCCTCTCCAGCTTTCCTGTAGGCCCCCTTCAGATACTGGAAGGCTTCTATAAGGTCTCCCCAGAGCCTTCTCCAGGCTGAACAACCCCAGCTCTCTCAGCCTGCCTTCGTAGGAGCGGTGCTCCATTCCTCTCATCATCTTCATGGCCCTCCTCTGGACCCACTCCAACAGGTCCATATCCAGAAGAAACCAACTGATGTGAACAGTGTGGATAGGCACAGCGCAAGCAAACCCACTTGAAGGTTGTATTGATGACAGAGGAGAAGCAGTTAATTTCCACAAGGCTGTAGGTTGTGGGTCTGTATTGGAAAGCAACACAGTGGTAAAGAAGCTAAACATGATTCCTGTGCAACACTATTCTGTGCTAATGGAACATTGGTACGAAAAGTTTGTAGCATCTCTGAGGGAAGCAGGCAGCATTCATAAAGTGGGCTTTTATTTAAAAAAGCTGCTAGATGTTTTACTGTTAAGTACATTCTTAGAAGAGTGGCCCTTTGTGAGATTATTTTTTCTCCTGTTGAAACAGGCTTGTGGTTGGTAAGGTTGAATTGGATGCGGGAAGTCCTATTTCTTTCTAACCTAGTGGATAATATGCCTAGAAAACACAGACAAGTTTTTGGGCATGTGGGCTTCTTTGGGCCTGAAATAGAACAGTAATTTTCAAGCAGACTTAATCATTGAGTTTGAATGATTGTGGGTCAGCAATAGGAATGAGCAGATGAAAGCTGCAAGTTGCTTTTTGTGGTGTAGTTTTCCTTAATAGGGAATAGGAGGTGAATTTAAAACCTCTGGTGAATTGCAGTTCCACTGAAATTACTGGGATCTTGGGAGCTAAGATTTCATCCCTGCTCTCTGATCTTTCAGTGGTTCTATTGACACAGCTTTATGGTTAGCTATCTGTTCTTCTGTTTTCTCTCCCAAATTCATTGGGTGAAAATTGCATTCAAAATGTTGTATCTGTTATTTCCAGAGTAACGATTTCAAGATGCCAGGCAGCGCAAGAATCTCATTCAACTGTGTGGATTCCTCTCTTTCATCTTTGAAGAACTGCCAGTCTTACATAAATACTGGAATGGATATTGCTACTCACGTTGCCCTTGACCTCGTGGAAAGTTTCAGTAAGTATATTCTCTCTTGTATTACATCCAGAATCTGACAGCTGAGTCCTAGGCCTATGTATTTTGACTTCGTTACTTCCAGTATCTATCTTCATTATAGGAACCGTAGCTCTTCTGGCTAGACCAGGCTTTTTTCATTCCAATCACTTCATTGTCATAAATGATAAATTCAGTGAAAATGTAAATACCAGGCAAACAGTGTCCCAGCTTCGTAACACCCAAGACAAATTGTGTTCCAGTGGTTGTTACCCTCCAGCTTTGTAAAAACTTTAATGTTGCTGAACGAGATGGAAAAGGCCTCTAAGTGGGTGAATAAAATGACTTTTCATTCTAATACTGCTTCTTTGTGTGTGTTTTATTTGATGTTTAGGGCAAGATATATTAAATAATGCTAGTGATTTTGAGTTCAAAGCTTGAGACACCTGTTAGGGGATACAGGTTTGTAAATGCTGTCTCTTTCTTAGCTGAAAATCAGGCCCTTTTAGGGTGCTTCAATGTGGACGTTTGCAAAGTGGGGTACCTTAAATCTGTAGCGCTTCAAACAGTCCCGTCATTGCGATTTCACGATAACAGGTGCACTGCAAAGCTACTTTTCAAAGAGAAGCATTAGGCATCTCTTTTCTCTATCTTAAGTCTGTGATAATGTTTTTCACTAGGAAAAAATAAAAACTTTAAAGCTCCAAAACCCTCATAGTTTTAATTATGAGTGGAGAGTGGATAATGAGAATCCTCTGGAACAAAAGTTTTGCTGTTCATTATAAATCTTGCACTCAACTAAGCCAAGGCTTATATAGAATCAAGATGAATGCTTTTCTCTTTGTCTAGTGTGATAGTTTTCTCTTCTTTGACCTTTTTATCCATCCTTCTGTAGGAAACAATTGACATGCCATTTCTAGCAGGGTAGAGGAAATGAAAGCTTGTCTGAACAGTCAACTGGGGATTCCCTTTGAGGTAAAACTGGTATAACCAGTTCTGTTTCCTCTCTGCTTGTGTAGTCACCATCTCTCCTACTTTGCCATAAGAAATACGTGGAAATACACTGAATGTACTGAATTCTTTCAGTCCCAAGGCTGCGGAATGATCCACAGAAATTAGTTATTTGTACAAAAGTTAAAAATTTTGATTAATTTTGCCTTTCAGTAGGAGCCTCTGTTGCATTCCTATTTGGAGGGGTGAAAGTCAACTTAAGCTTCACTGAGTGGGTCTGCAGCTGGAAGCCTGTCTGTTGTACTCCTACAAAATGTTCTCTTCTTCGCTTACCTGTTTCTGATACATTAATCTTTAATTACAACCTTGAAATTATTTTGTCCATTTCATTCAGTAGCCAAAAGGACCATATTTAGCAATCTATCCTGAGAGGAGGAGATTACTCTTGATGAAATAGCAATGGTCGTTGTTACAGTTAAGTTATATCATGTGACTGGAAAACAGCTCCTAGACCATTACACTCATTTTAGCAGGGGCAACTTTCCTGTAGGGTCATAGTTAAAGAACTGTCAAGCTCGACCTTTTAACGTAGTCGATCCCATTGCCCTACAGAAAAGATATTCCAGACTTGTATTTGTAGTTTCTACCTCTTTGTTCTGGCGTTATGGTTGTTAGCTTTTTACTACAATAGTTGTCTTCTTCACTCCCGCACTTTTCCTTGCAGCTATAGGTACATGTGTACATGGAACAAACAAATGAGTGAAGCTCCTCACTTTTATAATGTTTCATTTTCACCCCCCTGACTACTCCATTTGGACTTCAAGTTCTTATGTTCTTTACAGAATGCCATCAGGAAAGATATAGGGTTTCTGTGGCATGACATAGTTTGGTAAACAAATACCTTCGGTGTTTTAAAATTAGCATCATCTGATATGCCATACTTGACTGTTCAGCTCTTACCTGCAACTCATATGTGGTGATTTCTATTTCTAGAATTGTTACTCATCTATCCTACTTTGTCTTTGTGTTCTGAGGCAAAATATAAATTTTGAGCCACTGTTAGATAATATGTTTCTGAGTTCTTGTTCCTGTCCCATTTGAAATTTGTTTTAATTTCCTTTACAAAATTTAACTGTCCAGC
This sequence comes from Charadrius vociferus, assembly GCF_000708025.1. Lineage (NCBI taxonomy): Eukaryota > Metazoa > Chordata > Aves > Charadriiformes > Charadriidae > Charadrius > Charadrius vociferus. Next base: position 4,891,518 of record NW_009647595.1, read on the forward strand.
TTCTGACAGGTTTCATTGCCAGGCTTTGTAGAAGCAAAGAATTCTGTTGTGACTGTTATTTTATTTTACACGCGCTATTTCTGTGAAGGTATTTTGTTCCTTTGGACTTTCACTTTGGACAACGCCGTTTTTTGGGAATAGTTCCAAAAATTTTCATAGCAAGTACCTGAGAGAAGTTACATTTACATCTGATGATAATAACTGAAAAGGCAGGCAAAGTTAGTGCAGTTAAGTGATATCTGTTTACTCTCTTAATTGCTATTCTCCACAAATACATTTACAAAAACATTTACTGGTAAGCGTATTTATTCGATAGTACACACTAGTGTTTGCTGGACTGGCTACTGTTAATTGCAGCATCATGGAGGGACTCCCTATAAACGTTCCTGATGGATCTAACTGGATCACTTTTCCTGCTTTATTAGGTGTAGTAGTGGTTTGCTCTGCTGCTGTATTTGAGATTTCTATGCAGCAAACACCATAGTTGTTTGTTTTTTTTTTTAATTAAACAGTGATTTATGAAAGAACCTGTTTGTGATTTTTCTAACTTCAGAGGTCTAGTAAAGCACAGAAATATAAATTCATTAATTTCAGTTTTCTCTGCCAAGTTTAAAGGGGTTTTATGGTACGCCAATGTTGCGGGTGTTTCCTTGCTCAGTAAAAATCACTTCTTGCACGTTAGCAGTGTATGGCTAGAAAAAGCGCTATGGTTTCTGATGTATTTAGCGGAGAGCAATACAAAGAACGCTTCTAAAGGATGTAAAAAGAAAACAGTTTCGTGTTTCAGCACTTTCAAATGCATGTAAGTTACAAAGTAGCCGCATGATTGTTCAGGTGGAGTGGAAATCAACGCTCACTAGGGGGCAGAAGAAGATAAGAAGTCAGCAGTACTTCCATTTAAGTTACAAAAAGCATTGAAAAGAAACTGGCCTCTTTACCTGTCTGGTGATCTGGCCATGATCCTTAAGTAGCCTAAAGTCTTCTCGAGTTAAACCATCCAGAGCACAAAGAACTCTTACACTGGTTATGGAAGCTATAAAATCCTCTCAGAATAATTTGAAGTTAAGCTTTGTAAACAGATGGTGGTAGTGTTACATAGAATATAGAGAGAATAAAACTACTTGTTTGATCGTGAAACCAGAGGGCTGCCGATAGGAAGAGGTGCCAGACTTGTGGGAAGGAATTGGCTCAGGATATTCCATGATTTATAGTAACCTGGTAACCTATGGTAACCTTTCTTCAGGCATCTCAGAGGCTTTGCAAGCACTGGCTAAGCCTCTCAACTCTCTGGGAGGTAAATAATGGCTACAGGGATTACTTCACCACCACTGAAATTAAACTCTTTTGGGTGAATCATGGTTGCTATATAGAAACTTTGTAACTGTATCATAATCCAAAAGAGAAAAATAAAATTTTCCTCCCAACTGACTGAAACAACCGAGAAAACTTTATTAGGGAAGACAGAGGTTTTTGAGTAGGACATCAGATTAAATTGCTTACTCATGAATAAATATCACGATAGATTTTTCACAGCTTTATTTTGACGCAGTGTTTGAAAGTTTCGGAACTAAATCAAACACTGGTTTTCATTTCAGCAGTAATTTCATATGGAGAGTGCCTCCTGTTGAACTGAGACTATCCTTTCTCTCCGCACCATAATTCCTTTTAGGAAGCTGCCATCTACCTACTGACTCCCTTCGGTCCTGCTTAAATGGAATTTATCTGTTTCTGGGTAAAGGCAGCATGGCTGCAAGCCAGTGCATGTACTGATGCTACCATTGATTACTGTGCCTGCTGTGCATTACTGTGCTGCTGTATGTAAATTTTTTATTCTGTTTTAAGAGCTCTATGTACATCTATTCATTATATTCTGAAGAATGAACACTTTTGCTCTTCATAGTTAGCTTACATGAGGCCATTACTTTCTGGCAATAACAACAGAGCCTTTTAATTTTGACACAGTTCTCAGATTTGGGGTTCTTTGCTTTTCTCTTTCTTCTCCTATGCATTAATTGTGCTCAGAACTTCCTATTAACTTGGTATTTTCCCCTATAGCTTTTGACTTTCTGTTCTGGAAAGATAAAGTAATCTCACTGGACACAGCTATTCTGAGGAGTATAAACAACTGTCAGAGAAATTAATGAGGGAGAAAGGGTCAATTAAATAATTAAACATTGTAGCTCTGTATTAAATAGTGGTCAGAGAAATCTGGAAAAGTGAGGGAATCGGTTTCACCAATATAAATTGCAATTCAGATTACTTTGAAGATCTGAAGATGTATGGCCTCTCATCACATGGTCCCGCATTTTGAAATGTAGGACAGAATGTACCAATTAATCTAATTCTCCATGACCTTGAACAAGTTCATTTTACTACTTTCTACAAAATAATACTAATAAAAACAATGCTCTCCTTTTCATATGAATAATGGGAAGATTTAATACCCAATATTTCTAGGCAGATTCACATTCATCTCTATTCATATAGTTCTCTTGACATCTGTTTGCAGTCCACAATAGCAAATTTAAAATTATTCCTGTCCATTTAAGCTTTATTTAATGCTGTGGGATGTTTTGGGAGTCCTAGTGCGAGATAATATGGAAGTATAGAATTTTTACTTGGAACTGTAAATAATAACAGACCTCACATGAAGAAGTCAAAAGGAAAATATTTCACAGTAGAATTAAAACAGCCTGAAACGTCTGTGAAACTTCTAATGATATAAACAGTCAGAACCCGTTCCCAGCTTTGTACTACTTCCCCTTTCTTTTGTGCCTTCTAGCATCTTGTTCACTGCTGCTGCACTCTGGAGATAAATCCTAAGTTTTCTCTAACCACAGTGATTCCTGGGTGTCTTTCCTTTAAGGAATCCACTGTTCACAGTGTGCCATAAGGATGAGATGCTTAGGCTACTCTAAGATTCATTGCCAAAATTGCACTTAACCAAATCTCAATTTCATCAGTGAGTCTATTGCTTAGTCCACTAATATATTTACATCCGTTTTGTTCTAGTCCTGTATAGATTTATGAAAAGAAATGGCGGTGTTAACTATTCAGGTCAGGCATTGCTCATTTATGAACATGTACAATCTCTAGCAAAATAAGGCAGAGTTCCTGTTAACTGCTGTTAATTTAGGTGAAGAATAATTTTAATGTATCTCATCCTGAAAACCTTTTATTTTTCAAATAACTTTGTTGATGTCCATGAAGTTAAATCGTCAATTAAGACCTCCCTGTCCATTGAGAATGTGCAGACTTTTAACACTGAGTATCTTCATGGTGTTGTGCCATGAGCATGTGCTGGCAAAGAGACAAAATTTAAAAAGATCCTGCAAGGGATTAAGGATCTGTATGTAGAGGTTAAAACTAGTTTCAACAAACTGAATGTTAAAGAGAAACAGCCAACTTAGAAGCTCATTTTATTTAATGAGTTAAGAAGAGAGCTAAGTTTTATGTCCATCTCAGTCTTTCTGCTGATTATCTTTAGATACTGACATTGTCTAAAGGTCATATTTTTCTCTTCTTTCAAGAATACCATTGTGGTATAGAAACATTCTGAAATGTTACTACATTAAAAAAGCATGTAAGCAGAAAAACAGGCTGTGCACAGTTGGTTTCAGTATGTCCTCCCTGTGCTCAAAACTCTCTTGGATGTTCTGTGGCCCAACCTACCAAAATACTGAAAGAAAGGATACATTGACATTCTTGAGTTGTCTGCCAACTTTCAAAGTGGTCTGTGTATTTTAAAGCTTCAGCACATGCTTACACCCTTTGCTGGACTGAAGTCCTAACGAAGTCCTAACAGATACATGAATTTGAAGGTGATGCTGTTTGAAATCAGTTTTAATGCAAGTAAAATCATCTACGTTCTACTGTAATCTGCATCTTCCTAAATTTAGCCTCGATCTATTGTTTGAGCTTTGGTAGCGTGATTGAAAAATGAATTCACTAAGTCGGTACTTTCTTGGCAATGTCTCTCAATTGTAATGCTCCTAGTATTGAACTCTAAGCTCCTTATTGACACCTCTGCACACTGAGGAACAGATGTTTGCACAGCTAATCTAACTTCTCTTAGATGCTGAACTGTCTTTATCTAAGCTACTTAAAGTAGTTCTATAGAGTTAGAAAGCACTGCTGAACATCCATGAGAAATACTTTAAGGAGTTGTGGTTGTTCAGCCTCGAGAAGAGAAGGCTCTGGGGATACCCTGTAGCAGCCTTCCAGTATCTGAAGGGGGTCTACAGGAAATCTGGAGAGGGGCTCTTTATCAGGGAATGTAATGATAGGACGAGGGGTAACTGTTTTAAACTGGAAGAGAGTAGATTTGCATTAGATATTAGGAAGAAAATTTTCACTGTGAAGGTGGTGAGACACTGGAACAGGTTGCCCAGGGAAGTTGTGGATACCTCATCCCTGGAGGTGTTCAAGGCCAGGCTGGACGGGGCTTTGAGCAACCTGGTCTAGTGGGAGGTGTCGCTGCCCGTGGTAGAGGGGGTTGAAACTAGATGATCTTCAAGGTCCCTTCCAACCTAAACCATTCTATGATAAGTCTTACTGTCCTTTTTTGGAATTAGTGTAACCTGCTACTATGTGTGTTGACTGATGTGCTGAAAATGATGCGAATGTGCTGGCCCAGTACAGGTCTGCCATATCCAAGACAGGCATCCATTCCCAGCTCTGCTCAAAGTTATCAGATGTGAATTCTGTCGACTTGCTGTGGCAGTTCTATTTGACTCCTCAGGAGAAAGCAGCAGAGCTGTCTCAAGAATATGGGACTATGAAGTATAGAGAGCTGTAGATATTGGAATGAAGAAGACTAACTCACGGTCATCTCCAGGCTTCCAGCCCAGCAGCTTGCTCTTTAGCAGGTTTAGAGGTTGCTTTTGTCTGGGCTGGAGCCAAAGCTGCATGGGACTGGCAGAAATGTCCAGTACAAATGGGAAATAATTGGGAGGACTGGAGAGTATGCTAAGTACAGGCAAGATGATAAGAATTTCTTAGCATAAAACTTCTGAAAAGCATTTTAAAGCATTAACAGATAGGGTTTTTGTCTAATGACCTGAACAGGTTGTCTAGTAGAGAGCAGGATGCTTCCTTGATGTCTGGGACTTTCTTCCAGCCACACATCACGTTCCCACAGTGAAGTGTAGAGGCCTTGGAGTCTAGAATAGCTGGCTGGGAAGCAGTTACTGCACCTGAATTCTAATCTTATTTGGGGGGAAAAAAATGAGTTGCTTTGCTTTTTCTTGAAAAGCTTGTCCTAAAATGTTATGGTCAGCTGCTACCCGTGGCTGCTTGCTATCTGTATTACATAGCAGTGATCTTCCCATAGCAATGTCAGGGTCTGCATAAGAATTCCTCTTCTCTGTCTCCACACTTGGAAGGATTTTTCTGCTCACCGGTATGTACAGGTCAGGCCCATGGGTCTTACAGAGTGTTAGTGGTATGATTCTTTGGCATGTGCCCTGGATTAAGTTAACCTTTTACAGCTCTGGCTTTTCCTGCTTGTCTGCTCGTTTCCTATTGCATATCCCACTCTCTCTGCCAGCAGAGCTCACCTCACTTCTGGCTGCTTATCCCATTTGTCTGTTCCCCTTCCCCCAGAGCTGTCCCTGAACTTTTCTTCATGTGTGCTGTACTGCATCTCACGTGTGCAGTGTCTCCCCTTTACTGACTGCTCCAGAATTCTCCAGATTGCTTGGGATCCACTGGCATCATGCTGCCTGTTAAATACCAGCCAAACAGCAGTTGGTAATGTAGCATCTTTTTTCAATGTGGATTTAGGTCTGGGAGATTACCCACAGCACTTTGATTTCTCTTGCTGCTCTCTTAAAATGGTGTTAAACAGGAATCACTCTAAACATTGCTGACCCTTGTTGACATAGGAAGGAGCGTAGAGAATATAGACATGGCCGTCAGCCTAGTTTTATGAAATTATTAGCAGCCTTTTAATAGACAGTCGGTTCATGAGTTTCTATGGAATATCCACCATTCTTACATGCAGTGGCTTTCTAAACACATTGCAGCAACCCATAACAAACAGTCAGGCTTATAGACCATGTTTGTTCACCACTGAGGGCAGAGGACCTTTCCATGGAAGTTTCTCTGATATTGACCTAAAACTTCTCCTACTTCAAATGGTGCAAACTCCAGTGTAAGGATGGACTCTTTAGCTGTGTTTAAATATAAAATGGTTTGGTTATTTTGTTTCCTTTGTTCGTTTGTTGTTTTTTTTTTTTAATAGTTTATTTTTCACTGAAAATGCAAATGCAGGATTCCTGCAGTACTGTAACATAACATGAACCTTAACATTGGCAAAGTTCTTGTGGATGAAATGACCATGATGTGATTGTTTTGGGATCCAGAAATTAACCTGCCGATGCCTGTGCTTCTAAAATTCTCATGCTCTGTTAGATTCCACGGTGTTAGAGATCATTGTGCTTCATAAAAATAATCAAAACATAAGGTACTTGTGGTGAGAGCAGGCGTTAACGTATTGGCTAGAATGACACTTTGCAACCTGCTTGAGTAAGAGCTAGCGTGAAGGTCCGCTGACTGAGGAAATGAGTGGGACTAAACTTTGACTCGCTATCCTGTTCTTGTCCAGAGAAGATAAGCTTTGTCAAGATGTTTTCTTGCAGATGCTACCTTCCTTTGCATATGAACTGTGGTTTTGTTAGGTTGCTCTCCACCTCACAGTGGCCTCATAATGGACAAAGCTGTGCCCTATGTTGTAGGGAACCCGCATGAGGAATCAGACCTTGTTTTTCCCTTGCGAGCCCATATATCTGTGATGGTGCTCTTGGGAAGCAAATAGCAAACAGTTTTATATGCAGTGGAGGAATAGTTAGAATTGAGCAATCCTTACTTCTTTATGGACACGAGGCAACAATCTTATCTGGATTTGAAATCCCCAAGAGTATGCCTCAGTCTCTCAGAATGTACTTTGTCTTTAGGTCAGAGTAAATTCCAAGTAAGGGTTGCAGGATTTTTCTTTTCTTTTTTTTCTTGGTGGAGAATATAAGTGTAGAATGTCAAAGCCCATTCTGGAGAGAAATGGCTCTTCACTGGTGCTTGCTCTACAAAAACGTTTTCTAGCTATGAGAGAAGGGACTGTAGAAAACCAAGAGAGACCAGTGATCCATTAAGTTCAGTAATCCTTCTGTGTTAGCCTCTACCAGATGCTTCCTGTGAAGCTGCAAGAATTCCCTCATGATACCAAGCTGTTCACAGAGGATGTTTCTTTCTGACCCCGGGCATTTATCTGCCAGAAGCTGTTTGTTAACTTGTCTGCTTTGTTGCTACACCAACGTCTGTGGTACTAATTGGTGGCATGCACAAACTCAGCGTAGGCACCAAAATTGCATCTTTCTTGGGAAGGTTCTTTTCCTGTTGTTTAAAGTAAACTTGTATTTTGGGGTGTGTGAGATAAAATGTTTCAGATTCCCTTTCTCAAAAATACTAGTTTTTCCTTCCTTCAAATCCCTCGTTTAAGATTCATCCTTTTAGGAAAGATATTCTTTTTTATCTTAACTTATGCTCGTCTTCTGTTATGTTGTGCTTCCTGAATTGTTTTATAGGATTTTATCTTTCAAATAACAGTGAGGAAGATATGTATGTTTTCTTGAAGTAGGTAGGTGAATGGTGTCACACTTCAAGTATTTCTTCTTCAGGTAATTTTATTTTTTGAAACAAAAAGGATTGGTTGGGTTCTTGTGAAATACTTTACTTACGACAAAAAAAAAAAATCATTTTGTGCATTATGCTCTTCAATCAATACCAAAATTTTGAGTAGAGGGGGTTGGATTAATTTTTTGTCCTACCTTTGTGCTTCAGTAATTACAGTGTAAAAATTGCTTACAACATTTATAGCCAGCACTGATGAGCCCACTGCTGGAATACACTGGTTGGTTCTGAAGGCTATTCTTCAAAGAAGCTGTCTGAAAGATCAGAATTTGGACATGTGCCTTGTTTAAAAATCTGGAAAAATATGTCTTGTAATGAAAGATTTGTGTTCTTTCATATTTATCCAAAAACCACCCTGACCATAGTCTGTAATCTTACAAAGTGGGAATATACAACTGTGTGTGGTTGTTGGTATTTCCTAGCTGGAATTTTGACTGTAAAAAGAACACAGTGCAGCGAGGAGAAAGTAGCTATATTAAGCAGCGTGCTTTTGTTCTTTTTCATTTTGGGTACTCAGTAAGATGAGCGCATCCAAATAAGTATCTTTGTTCCTCAACTTTTGCAGTTCTCGAAGGAAAGAGAAACCCATTAGGTGGCAGCAAAGGCTTTCCTGCAGCTTGGGCTGTTACTCCTTCACCTGCTGTGGCACTACAGTAAGTCGCTCCTAGAATGGATTTAGAGGTGTTGGTGCCATGTGACCATACTCTTGCATTCAGTAACACTAAAATATAAATGGAGGATTAAGATTAATAGTGGAGAAAGAGGATTCATATTATCAGTTGGTAGGTTTTTAAGGCTGTTTGGGACCAGTGTGATCGGCTGGTTTGACTTCCTGCATAATACAGATCATTGCATTTCATACAATTATTCTTGCATGAAGCTGGTATTCTGTTGTTGAACTGCAGAGTATCATTCAGAGTGAAATCCAGTCCTGATATCAAGCTGTCTTGCTGAATAACTGTCTTTAGTGCATTCTCGTGGCAATGTACTGACAGCTTGCACCTGAACAGAAGGTTGTACGCTGGATGATCTCGGTTTTTGTCACGATTCTTGTGAATGCTCAGATAAAAACTGCACAATTTTTATTTCCCAGGTAGGTAGTATTCACATAGTCTCTGATTTCAAGTACATACATACGTATGTATGTATGTGTGCATATTTCTACTTTGTTCTTATGTATTTTCCTAAGGAAGCGGGTAATTTTCTTCCCCAAAGGTCACCATGAGTTAGGGCGGTTTGCAGTCACCTGGTGGGTTACCTCATGTACCCGTAGTCACTATAAATTTCTCTGTGTCCTAGACCTCATAAATTCTGCACAGTCTTCAAAATAGATCATAACTGAGATTTAAATGCGGTATAGACCTTTTTGCAGACCCTCTGCACACTAGTGATGTTAACCTTGAGAGAATGAGTGAGCTTACAGCCGTAACTTATAGGCTTGAAATTGCTGGGTGAGGTTCTTTGGCCTCTACTATGCATGAGATCAGAATAGATGATCCTAATGGTCTGTTCCAGCTTCAAAATACTGTGAAGTACTGCAGAGGTCTTGTGTGGGCTCTTTAGCACAAAGATAAATCAACCTCTTTGAACAAAAGCCAGAGAGGAATATTTTATCTGAATAATTTACTGTATGAAAATATTCTCTGTAGTATATTAATCTGTCATTTTCTTATCGTCATATTTCTGCCACAGAAATGTGGCAATAAGAAAATACTGCTAACTCCTGTTTAAATGTGGAGGCATACAGTATATATAGAAAGTGTGGGCTTTGAAGAGCCCATTCTGAAGGCTTTAATTTTTATCAATTTGAGTAGATCAGTATTTAGCTTTCAGTGATTTAATTGTGTGCCTAAGTAACTAGGGAGGGAGGAGGAACCCACAAAAGTAGAAAAAAAATCTGTGGTTGGCAGCATTCAGAATGATTAAGGATATATAGAAATTGTATTTCTTTTCTTGATTCTTTCCATTTGGGGAAGATTTATCTAGGTTAAAAGTAAGCATTGTGCTGACATGTTCTCAATGTTTGGTGAAAACATGAAAGAAGCTCTTATGTAGATATGATCATTCTGAAACCTTTGTCCTGATCCCCTACTAATAGACACAAAACCCTCATCTCTTTTTTTTTCCTTTTTTTTCTTTTTTCCCTTCTTTTACTTTTTCTTCTTTGTTCTTCTCTTCAAGAATTCAAGAACTTGTGACTGTTTTTTACTTTTTTTTAATACTCAAATAACTTTTGTCAGTGCATGTAGAATTAATTATGAGAGGTTTTTAATACTTTCAGCTAAAAATGTTAAAAAAAGATAATTAAAAATGCATTCTGACTTAAATCCAGGTTTTATGATATGTTTTCATTTACACCAATGTTATATAGCACAGTGAGGCTCTAGTGAAGCTGAAGACTATGATATGTACTGATTAAATTCCAAGATTTTAAATGGAAGTGTCTGCTTTATCAGTCAGAATCACATGTAAGACTTGTGTTTCCCTTCTGATTGCTGACACTGAGACCTATGAAAAATTTCATTCTTTGGAGGACAGGCAGAGGTTGGTTTTCCAAACTGTAGATTTAGATTATATTTTATTATAATTTTCGTATTTTTTTTGCTTCCCTTCTCATTTTCTTTCCCATTTTATCTCAAGAAGAACAAGGAACTCGAAACAGTATTATATGAAAGTGATAAAACAACTGAGATGCTCAAAGTCAGGTTTTGCTGAGGCCTTGAGGGTAGGAACAACTGTGCTTTCAAACTGGCATTGCCACTGTGTGGCCTTGGGCAAGTCATTAAAGTTCACTGGGCATCAGTTTCCTGTCTATAAAAAGAGGTGTCAGGAGTGTTTCAACACAGGATGGATGAACATCTGAATATCTCAAACTCCTGTGTAAATATTCACTTCTGTTGTTGCTTGTGTCTTCTGTGCTTGTGGAAATGATGTTGCAAGAGTCTAGAAATAATTTGAGTTGTTTGTAATGATGGTAGGTGATTGGAAAAGGTAGGAGATAGGTACCCAGGAAAAACATGTGTGCAGGGGAACTAAAAGGCGGCAGAAAACAGCCTAGCAAAGATGTCATCTTTACCTTTAGTGGATTAACAAATAGGAAGTATCACATCTCCAAGAACCATTATATGTTATGTGAAATGGTTTGAACTACTAAAATATACACAGGATGAAAAGTGAAGATTTGCATTTAGGTGAAGTTTGAGTGGATCCTTCAGCCTTGTCTACAGGAGGATATTCTGACGTTTATTAGTGGGTCAATAAATAATATTATATGAAGAGAGAACATATTACACCAATTCAAAAATGTGCTACTAAAACTGCTTATGGAAAGAAAATTTACTGGTGAAACCCACAGCCCAGCAAAAAGTCAACTGAAGTGATACAGAATCCATCCAATCTCTGAATAAACAGTTCAACTCTTGTTTGACAGAGAACCTTGTATTTTCTTTCTTCCTTAGCTTTGTTTCAGTTTTCAGGCACTGAATTTTCTGTTTCTGTCTGATAATCAAAGAGCCCAAAATGTTCAGAAGTCTTCAGGATGATAGTGGTAGATCATGAGCAAATCACCTTTAGCGTCTCTTACTTAAACTTCTCAAGTTGAGCTGCTTTAGTCAGTCTTGATGTAAATCACACTTTCCGGCATTGAGTAATTTGTGTTGCTCTTTCTTTGAAATACTGAAAGGGCTTATTGAAGGAAAATGCAATTAGCAGGATTTAGTCTCATGCTTGTTGGTCTAGAAAGAGCCTTTGCCTGAATTATCCACTATGTGCCATATAAAGATAGGGACGAATCTGCAAAATTGTCAGCATAGAATCAGTCCTTTTTAAAAAAAAAAAAAAAAATAAAAATAGAACAATCCCTGTACCCCTCTTTAGATGTTGAACAAGGGTCTGTCATTCACCATGAGCATCCTACAGCACAGTCCCTGTAGGGCATGCAGTGACAGCCAGGTAACCTGCCGTCACTCACACTGCTGCCCCAGCCACCCTTTCGGGCACTGTCCGCGTTAGGTTAGCTCCCAAACTGTGCACTGCACAGCAGTCACTGTTAATGACTGGTGAGCTTATGTCTTTGTTTGTTATTGTTGTTTGGGGTTTTTTTGTGTCTTAATGGACCTTCATGTCAAGAAAAGTAAATTAACAGCCATGAGTCTGTTAGAGCTGCTATTATATAAAAGGATGGGGGAAAGTAGGCAGTGACCCTCAAAGATTGTAATCACCAGGAAGATATCACTTGCTAATAGAGAAAGAATAAAAAAGCATGC
>NW_009647595.1:4903534-4911167 GCF_000708025.1 Charadrius vociferus
AGTGGCAAAGAAGCATGTAATGGAGAGGTAAGAAATAAGAAAGTGACAGCAAAAGGATTAAGCAGAACACTACGCTGATTGTGCTCTAGATGACGAAAGATATTTAAATACCTTCCTAATGATGTTTCCCATGTAAGCAATTTCTGTAGTTTCCACAAAGATGTTAGCTTTTCCAAATGGGAAGAGTAGTCTGGCGTATAAATCGAAGGAGGACTGGTTCCTGTGGCTGAAAATGAGGAGAGAGATGTGGTCTTTCTGATTAGTCTCACGCTAGAGTTGTTCAGGATGTATGTGTGTGAACCTCCTCACTTTCTGGACATTATCAACAAATGCTATAGTGTGCTCTGAAATATGCATGTGCTGTAGCACTCAATAGAAGGTGACAATCTCAAACTGCTCCATAAATTACATATAATGAACTTTCTTATTAAAAAAGACTTAACAAGGAGCCAGCTGGCTTAAGGAGAAGGTGGCAGATGAAAAGAACACAATTCAAAGAAGTGTTCACACATTAAGGAAGTATTTTAACAGGCTTTCCCCAGACTGTAAGTGGGAATGGAATTATACGTTGCATGTAAATGTCAAGTGACAATAATATCTTCTGAGTTAAATCAACCTTGCAAACTCTTTCCTCTTTTTCTTAAGCAGATGAATAAAGTTTAACTTGTGATTTCCTTACTAATCATCTTAGTAAGCAGTGGGTGAGTAGACTTTTTACTGTATGGGTAGATTAATGTGACATTTTCATAAGAGGGTTTTTTTTTTAAAGTTTATTACTTGTGGGTGTGGATCTAATTCACAGCTGTTTTTTCAGTGAATTAGGTATGCCATCACTCATTCAAATTCTGTATTTCTTCGGTATTTTTAGACTAATCTTTTATCCATGCTTTGTTGGAGATGTGCAGTCTGTCGTGATGTCTCAAGGTAATCTCAAATTAATCAAGACTTCTCTTCCACCGAACATAATTACTTTAGTGTGCAGACTTGGTCCAGTCACTTTTATAGAAAACCAGATTTTGAATTGAACGAAATTCAAAAGCGTGTCAGTATAAAGGGGAGAAAATTCTCTCAACTAGTACATTTCAGCTATGCAAATCTCAAGCATAGTCCTCTGGTTCTGGATTTAATTTATTTTAATAAGACAATGTCTGGTAGCTACATGATATAGTTTACCGGTTCTGTTTAAGTACTGAACAGAGGGAGCCTTCTACTTCTATCTAGTTACACACTTGGTTTCAATTTATATTCCTGTTTTTTCAAAACTGCTTCTTTAAATGCCGTGAGGCCCCCACAAAACTACTTATTTCCTACTATGGACAAAGATCACAGGGTTATCTAAAAAACATGCTGAGAGACCATCATCTGTGCTGTACTGTAAGCCATCAAACATTCATATTTCCTCTCAAAATCATAAATACTTGTGCATACGTGAGAGACTCAGGCAGTACAGAATTGCATTGCCCTTTTTTGCACAGAGATGTGCATTTTCCACAGGATAACATAGTAGCAGCTCCTCATAGTAGGAGAAATTTTTGCATGAAGTTTGTGGGAAATGAAATTCCAGCAACGGAAAGATTTAGCTCTGTCACTTACCAGTATGCAAGCAAGAGAATGAATGCCACATACCAGCAATTCATGCCAAAAAGGGGAGATCTGCCAATTCACAGAAGAGGTTTTCTGTAAAGGAGGCCTGCTAGAGGCAGAATGAATTGCTGGTTTTCATTATGCTTGCAGTTTGTGTCCGGTCTTTGCCTTTGCCTTGTCTGTGTAGGAGGATTAGGTTGTGGGTTTTTTTTTTTGTCTTGGGTTGGGGTTTTTTTTGGTCTTATTGAGGAATTATGAGCTCTGAAAGCCCTAGCTTTAGTATCACTGCATGGTTAGCACTTCAAGTACCGTATCAATATGCGATTCGTGCTGAATTGGATGGTTTGTGTGGGGAACATCACTTGACCTTTGCTTACATGAGACCACAGTTTTCTAGACTCCTTTAGTGTAACCTTGGTTGTGTTCTGTCTGTCAGCTCTCTTCAACAGAAACTAGAAAATAGCCGAAGCATATGGAAGTATCTACATTTTCAACGATTAACTTTGGAGATTATATTCATATCTATTTCTACTAACCTTCCCATTTCTGGTAATCTAACACACCAGTGTTTCTGATTTTAAACCCCCAAACTTTCCGTTGTTAGCTGTATATTATGAATCTGATTTATCTTTTGTTTATTCCTTTTTGTATGTGGACCAGTGTCAGCTTTGTTGTAAGACACATCACTGCTCTCTCCGCCGTGGTGTAGAACGTGGCATTGCCGGCCAGCCAAATTTGTCTAAAAAGCAGATTGTTTTTCCACCCTGAAGTTCTTGCTGCTGCAGCTGCAGTAGGGCTGGTGCCCCGGCTAGTCGGTTGAAGTCCGGCCTCGCGCTGTCTGGGGCTGCCGATGGGCTTCTCTACAGTCTGAAGTCAGCAGTGCCAATGGCTGTGGGAGCAGAAATATAAAAACCTAGAACGGGAGACTGTGTGGGTTCAGAGAAAAACAGAAAGTTATGTTTGGAAGTATCTAATCAAAATATTTGACATTTAAGAAAACAGACATATTTTGGCATTTTTCTTCCCCCAGCTGTTTCATTTTACGTGAATAATGTTATAATTTTGGTGCTGGAAGTGCATTCATTTGTGTCTGCATGAAGATGTCGGTTATGGAAGCTTAGTTTGGACTCTGTGTTCTTTTTGTGTGGCAATTAACTATGACCACTGAACTGAGCAGAAATAAGTTGATGCCGAATTGTCTTGAAGTGAAGGATTGTCTTGGTTTTACCTTCCTGTTTGTACGTGTCCTGCTGCTTTAACTTGTGCTGGAGCCCGTGCACACTGCAGTTTGCTAATTGGGCATTGGAAAGAACAGCTCTCTTGGTTTTAGTGGGACCAGTTTGTTGGGTGGTTCATGCACAAGCCCCAGTACTGACAGCTGTGAAGCATGACGGGAAGATGCGATGAGGGACTGAGCGCCAGACCGCCTCTGTGCTGGAGCTGCAGCCTCAGCCACCCTGCGAGCCCACTCTCCCGTGCTCCTGTCCCGCGGCACGGCCCCGTTTGCTGCCAGGCCATGGATGATCCACCTCGTGACTCGGGGTCCTTCTGCTGCTGCATGCCGCCTGTGCAATTAGGTATATCTGCACCAGACTCGGGTATTATGGTAGCTTGAGGCTAAAACTCAGATAGTTGCATTTACTGAAACATTATATTTGATTAAATAAGCTCTTAGGAGAGGTTGTTAGCTTGGTCTCTGGGCTAGGCTGCCTCCGATTCTGGACAGGGAAGGAACATCTCTGAGAATTTTGAAGGTCTTCAGAGAAAAGGTTTCCTATCTTTACTGACTTTTTTTTTGCTGAAATGTCTTTCCAACCCATTTCCTGTTTCCACCAAACGGAGGAAGTTATAAGTAACTACTGCGTTTAGTTTAATGAAGGTGCACTTTGAATGAGCTTCTCTGAGATGAGAAATATAATGGGTTCATTAACACAAGCAAAGTTTTGTTTGTGACAAACTTAATGGTATTATTTACTGCTGGATAATAGCAATCACGCCTTTTTCTAGAGACAGACTTGCACTTCACACTTAAGTCTTTATTTTTCCAATTGTTGATGCAATTTAAAGTAAGTGAAGAATTGGATATTGAAAACAGAAAGCATTAACACTGTTGGTTTGTAAACAAAAAAGAGGTGGATTATCTCTGTGGAATTCATAATGTGCGAGTAGAGATTTTGTGTAATACAGAAGAAATTGTGCTCCTTAAAAAAAAATGTTAGCAAGTTGGAAATTAACTTTAAAAAAAAAAATTGCTGGTATTACTTTCCAGTGGAAATCATAGATAAAGCAGCCTGTGACCCTTTCATGGAAATTGTAAATGCCCACTAAAAGTCTTGAAATAAAGTACTTCGTTTGAAATAGCAGTTTTAGAAAGTGTTCTGAGGGATTAAAGAGTAGCAATTACTACACCTTAACAAATAGGTCACTGTTCCTTGCGAGGGAAAATATTTCAAGAATGTTTTTGCCCAGATTCTAATGTCACCATATCAAGTTCTGAGAGGAGAAAGTGGGTAGAAGGAGGACAGCAGTAGACCCCTTGTTTTTAAACATACCCAGCCCTGCCGTCTCTCCTTCTGAGGAAGGCAAGGTCAGCAGCAGCTCGGGGCTCTGAACCACGCTCTATTGTGTGGTGTAGACATGCCCACGCCTCCACAGGCAAGGAGCTTGTTAGTCATAGGAAAATCCTTTCCCATTAAAATTATTAGTGAATGTTGTTTTCAGCCTTAATTTCATCATACGTTGAAATCCATGGAGAAGAGAGGGAGATACATATACAATTAGGAAAATAGAGGAGGTTTTGTTATTTATTTTATGAGACATTGGTCAGATTTCTGTGTGAAAATAACGTATGCCTTGTACTTGCTTAGAAGATACAGGTGGGGTTCGTCTACCTTTTTCTTGGCAATCAAGTTGGCTTAGGAAGTTATCCCACCCCCCCACCCCGCTACAGTTTACCACCCCCTCAAATGTACTGGAGCAACTGTTTGCATATCTGCACTTCACATTCAATTACTGGAATACCATGGCTTTGGGGTTTTTTTGGTTTGGTTTGGTTTTGGAGGACAGAATGCTATTTTTAGCCTGGATTGTTTCATTAATCCAATTTATAGTATAACCCTGTGAAAAGCCATATTATCCTGGCTGAGGGGCAGCAGAGGATGAATATAGAGGAACAGCAAGCATGAGCGCCTGGGGAAATGACCTGTGAAACTCCCTTTGTTGCCAAAGAGAAGGTACATGAACCTCAGCCTGGGTGTTTTCTTGCTGCTTGTCTGTCAATGTAACTTGTGTTTCTGTTCTTCTTGGGCTTGTGGATGTAGAAGTGTTAGGGAATGCTGATTTACTCATTTCTTGAACAGAGCCCGGTGGTTCTGGATGGGTATCACCTTAATGCCAAGAAACTGCTACAGAATTATGACAGAGGAGAGCTTGAGTTTCTTCTCAAAACTGTTGCATCTTGTTAATCCTCTTTTCAGTGCTCCTGCTTACTAGTTGCACTGTCTTTGTTAACTTTGAATTGGTCTTTCTGCAAAATTAAGTAGGTGTTAATTGGTAAAATAAAGATTAACCTCACCGTGACCTTGGAATTTAGTAAGGAGGAAAGAGGTGTTGGTCAGATGCTGAGCTCTTTTGTCTGAAGACAGGGAAGTAGCTTGGGAATTGTACGGGCCTTAATATTTAGTTAAGCAAGCACCCATTTTTATGTGGGGAATTGTGTATGTACTACATGTCTTCATGTCTTGGTGCTGTACGTGTGGCACCAAACACAGACATTACAGTAGCAAAAAATATGTAGATATGATAGACTTTTTTCTCTTTCTGCTCCATAGCAAACTCTGTTTACCCGTATGAGAGATTAGTTGAAGTCTTGATTATTTGTGTGCCTGGGCCCAAATTAAACCATCTCTATTTGTGTTGAATAATATTTTTCTTTGGATTTTATACAGCAAAGCACGTTAGCACATGTTGGAGTGTTTTGCTAAATCAAACTCTCTGGGAGAATCCTGTTTATTTCATTAGGTATTACCACGGTGTCGATAGGTGTTCGGAGGAATTGCCCTTCTTTACCTTGCAGCCTGTTTGGATATTGTGCCGGAAATATCTGGTGAGATAGATCTTTGTTACTGATTTCAAGCCTAAACTGGGATCATTACGACTTTTTGGCCTTCCTCTGGTAGTCTGGAAGAAAAAAAGTAGTTTAAGGAAGTTGCTTTCAAAAGCGCTGTTGGCCTAGTTCTGCTTGCAGTGGAGTTTAAGGGAGTTTCATGTTGAGCAAAAGTTTCATGATTACTTTATTATAGAATAATATAGTAAGTTATTTTCAAAAGTGGTTAGTAATACTGGGTGCCTCAGCTTCTCTGTGCCCACTCTGAGATGGCTCTGTTTTCAGAGTCAGTGCAACACCCACTCGCTGGAAATGCTGGCCTCTTGAGACGTTTCAAACTGGGCATTCAGCAACTGACATGTTTCGAAGTGGGCATTCAGACCCTGCCATGGTCTGTTTCTGTTGAAATTCTGACTCTCTCTACAATGTAACGTACTTGGGTTTCATTTCCATGGGATTGGCAGGAGCCTCCTGGGTCACCGAATCTTGTCTCTTCCCATTTCACCTTGTTATAGCTTACAGGGAAATGGCTTGTAACACAAGATAATTTTTTTTTTTTTTTGTGAGTAGTGGTCTGTAATGTAACAGATACTCTTGGCTCATCTCACTTTAAAAAAAAATAAGCAGGGAGAAATGGCTAATGGAAGATATTTTTCAGTTGCTTGCTGAATAAAACAAATGTTTAAATCCAGACTGAAAAGCACTGCCCTTTCCAAAATAAAACTTCACAAGACTCCACTCAGGTACAGAAAAATGCTTGACCTGAATCCAAGTATTGTAGTTTGATTTGCAATTTCTTAACAGAAGCTGAATAGAAAATAAGATGCAACTTTTGAAATCCTTCACAAGCAATAGTTCTGGTGCAACTGTGGGCAGGCAACTAACAGTGTTCTTCTTTGCTGGTCTTTCCTTTACAAGTTCTAGTAGTCCTGTTTCCCACACTTCTCTCACTTTTATTCTTTCTACTCGGATATTTTTTTTGATAGAATATAGGAAACTTGGATTCAACTTCCTTCTTTGCTTGAGTGGACTTGAACTTGAAGTCACTTTCAACCCTCTTCCAGAAGAATAGTATAGAGACAAGGTTGTGGGATATTGAGGAATATCATGGAATCACAGAATGGTTGAGGTTGGAAGGGACTTTTGAAGCTCATCTTGTCCAAGCCCCCTGCTCAAGCAGGGCCGCCTAGAGTAGGTTTCTGTTTCTCTAATTGATGTAATTTCATTTTGTAAGACATACCTACTTTTCACTGGAGTGCTGGTATCTAGGTGAAGGTACTGGTCTGTAAAAATCACTCATGCACGCTCGGTTTCTAACTCTGTGTATATGAAAGCTTTCTATGCAGGCACAATGGTTTATTAGGGGACAGTGAGGGAAATCCAGCTCAAAATACTCTCCAGCCCAGTTAAGGCATTTCCTGAGAAGTTGGAGGTTTCTTTAGACCTAGCTTCAGCAGTAAGTAATTTCTGACTGTTGCACAGAGGGGAATTTTGCAATTACTGCCCTGAGTTCCCCTTTACTCTACCAATTGCCATTCCCTGTATGGTTGTTGGCCCTCTAATCAGCAATAATTTTTCTTCTCTTATGAATTGCAGTGGTTAGTTCCTTATACAAAGTGTTCCGTGGACATTTTTGGGCATTCCACTTTCAACCATTTCTCTGGTTTTAATGTGAAGACACCTGCATTCAGGCGATCAAACTGTTTTTCTCCTGTATTTTGCTGTTCCTTTGTATTGCTTCTAATTCTCTTAGTTTAGAGTTTTCTGTATTAGCATCCTGCCCTTTTTGCACCCTAACAGATAAAATATGTTACAGGTCAGGGAGGCAAGATCTTGAAAGAAATCTCGTTTGGTGAGAGTTTTCTGAGGAGCTGTCTGTGTATCTGCGGGAGAAAAAGTGAAGATGCACCCTTGGTGCTGCAGAAGGAACCAATCTCCTGTTTA
>NW_009647595.1:4911177-4916867 GCF_000708025.1 Charadrius vociferus
CTTGCTGGTCTGTGTAGTCTGGAGCACAATGGCAGGGTTCAAGTATATCTATACATAGGAGGGAAAGTAGCCAGTGGTCTCCCATGTAGGTCTGTATCCTCTCACTACTGAGCATCTAGACAGTAGAGGGACATCTTGCTACTGTCTTCTCCAAGTGTTTTGTGAATCTTTTTGTAAAGAGTGTGTTGATTGTTTTTTTTTTTCCCAGATGTATTGTCCAACTTGAATTACCAACAGTTTTGAGTAGACCAAAACTGGGGGCACAAGGGGGTGTCTTAGCACTTCTGGTTTTGAAAATGAAGTACTTGCTAAAACCAACATAAATGCTTAGCTGTATCCTGAATTAAGAACGTATGTTCTCCTCCAGAAGATGGAATTAAATCAAGGAGTCTGGGAGCTTGTGTTCCTCTGCTGTCAGCAGTAACTTGAAACCTGCTGGCAAAGTGTGTATTTTATCTGCTGCTGGTGCATATGAAGACAACTGTCTGCTACTGCTGTTGCTATTGGCTCAAGTGACAGATGTTTGTGTTACGTGTGTTTTAAAAGTCTGAAATCTACTGACAAAGTCTGTGGGCAATGGTACTCCATTCCTTCTCTGCCTTGAATGATGGAAGAGTCTGATAGAAAAAACAGCGTGTAGCCTTAAAATTCAAAGCAACCTAGTATGTAGTGCAAGAGGTAGAATGGACAATGTCCTCTTTCTTGAAATTGAAAGTTTGACTTTTGTTAGCCAATGCTATAAAGATATGAAAGTATATATATATTTATGTTAATCCACATTGCCTGTGCTTAAGCATTCATTTTAAGTCCTGTTATATTTGTAGGCTTAGAGCCTTCCTGTAATTTCATGGTGTTCCAGATGGTTTTGTCTTTGAGATAGCCTGCGGTGGAAGTGAATGCTTATTTGAATTGCTGTGTATTGGCTGTGACAGCTGTAATGCCCTAAATAAGCAAATACCGATGTTGTAACTTTTGCACAGAAAAAGAGGTAGTTGTGAAAAATCTTTAGAAATTTTGCTAACTTGTGGATGTATACAGAGAACTGAAGTAAGTATGAACTCAGATGTTAGAAGGAAATGCAAGTTCTCAATAAATCAGTGGCATTTTAGATGAGTGTTAATATAGGAAGCATTAACCCAGCGCTGACTTGACTCTATCCTGTTACTGCAACTTCTGTTTTAACACTGTGGGGTTCACGACACGCAACCCAGCCCTGATTGATTACAGTTTGAATCAGCAGTAAGGCATCTGAGCATGATTGGTTTGGTCTCTTGTTAGAAATGAGAAATTGAACACTTGCTCGTGTCTTTGTGTAATTTTGTTCTTTAATAGGGAGACTTTTCAGAATAATATCCCTGTTTCCTTTATAAAAAAGAGATCATAAAGTCATGCGAGCTGGAGTTCATAATCATGAAGTTGTGGGTATTCAGCCAGCTACTTTTAACATGATGCATGTGGGCCTTTGAAAATGAAAATTTTGGCCTTGAACTGTGCTTTCTGTGAGTAAAAGATGTAATCTCTGGGTGGTGAGGGTAAGGACTCATGGAGAAATGCTTACTAAACTCAACATATTTAGCCTAGATAACAAGGAGACAACTACAGTATGCAGCTTCGATGGTATTTTGTGGCAGTAGCTAAAAGCATATGCAGAGAGTTTGGAATGCATTCCTTAGATATGAATTAGAAACAAGATTAGGATAAATTTTGATTAGATAACAGAAAGGCACTGATCCAGCACTTGCGAAGCGTTTGATTTTGGTGTTGAGCTAGGTTGTTGGCCTGCAGCGTGAAAGGTTTGAGTACTTTGGAGAGTTAGCTGGCTTTGGAGCTGGAGTCTGGCTGGAGGGTATTCAGCAGATAATGTGGTGACGGTCTGCTGGGAGAGAGATGGTGCCTGGAATCCCCTTACCAGGAATCTCTACCGCCTCCCCCACAACTGAAATAAAAGTAGCAGCGGGAATTGCAGAGTGGATAATGGACAATGCCTTTTGAATCTTTCAAAAGCCTGATATAATTATTAAATTTTGATTCTTCTTGATATTATAGTGCTGTTAAACTAATGGGTTGGTGGGATTTGGGAGAGTGAGTTGTGGGATGGTGCTGAAGAGAGAGAAGTCTTTCTTTTCTGATTTCTTGTTCCGTAGTAAGATCAGGTCAATGGGCATGTTCTGATTAGTCTATGGTAGGGTCTGTAGTAAGGAAATGTTGAAGGTGCTGGGATCCCTGCCTTGGTGAACTGTGAAACTTTACATCCCCATACAGTCACCCACAGCTTCTCATCATGTACATGCAAGCTCTGCTCTGCATCTGCTCCTTACCAGGGAGGGCAGAAGTGCTCTCAGCTTATCGGGGGATGGGAGAGTGTAGTGGGAGCAGAGGAGCCATGCGCAGTGGGTTATTGAGGTGAGTAATGTGGGATGACAAGAGGTTTTTGAATGCAAAGAGAATAACCTGTAATGTAAGTTTTCTTTTAAATCTTGTTTAGGAGATGTGGAGATGAGTAGCTGGGGACATCACGGGAGATTTCCTCTTAGTCTAAGGCGCCAAGAGCTACGGATTGAACTGCAGATAGAAAATGGACTCAAGTACCTGTCAAAGGGCACAAAGAGGGGATGGACATCAGCTGACCTGCATGCAGTCCTTCAGATCAATCTTGATGTCCATAATGCCTTCAAGAGTGGGCTATGGTCATGCATTAGTGACTCATTCAGTGATTTTCCAGTATATGTAACATACTTCATGTGCATGAAAGAACAGCAACAGGGAAACAGCAGTGAACATCACTGAGACTTAAAACAGGCAGGTGGATGGGTGGAACCGTCAGGACGTGAAGAATGCAGGGCAGGATGTAGTCACAGATAATGTCCCTCTTGCCTGAACTATGTTCCACCTCTTTGTTTGAACTTTATTTTAATGCATCTCTCAAGTTGCAACATTATTATTCTTTATCTGAAGCTTTTTTTAACTTTTAGGAAGGACGGCATTAATACAGCTCTCTTAGTGTTTAACAATGCACTTCTCTTCCCGTAAAAAAAAAAAAAAAAAAAAAGATGTAAGCCACTGTAGTTTCTTTATGTCATGGATATGATTCATTTTGGCCATGGGAGGAGAATGACAGTTACTTGCTACACAAACCTTTCCTGTGATTCATGGAGTGCCATTTGTGTCAGCCTTGAAGGAGGCACTTCATATGCTTCCTAGCAGGAAGGAAAAAAGAGCAGGATCATAGTTACCAGATAGGATATGGAAATTGGGAGGGAGAGAAGGGAAAGGGGAGAGGGAAACGCTGATTATTCAGAAGAAAGTTGCTGGAATGCCAAGATTCTGCCTGCAATGTCCATTCATCTACTTAATGAAAAACTGATACATACCAAGCCTATATATAATTAAGGGAAACATCGTGACTGTAATTGCTATGTTCACAAAATAGTATCGTTTATTATATAACTTTTTTTATGTAAATATATCATAGCGCTTTTCCTTCTGTCTTCTGGATCCGTCACTGTTTCATATGGTATGAAGCTCCTATCCCTGAGTGATGTGTTTCAGCAACAGTTTCAGGTTTTGCTCTCAAGCTAAGACGGACATATACAATGCTTTATGTTACCTTTCTGCAGAGACAGATTTTTGTGCTGTCAAGTACTGATATAGTTAGCAACTTAGGAAGTGCACTAGCTTGCCAGATCAGAAGACATTTTCCTTTCTTCACAAAAAAAGTAATTTAAAAAGCTATACCACAATTTTCGTCCTAAAAATAACAGCACAGATTGGCTACTTAAACTGCTTGTAAAGAAGAATACTCCATGAAATGACTACCCCTAATGCTGCATGGCAGACTTTGGGGCTCTCTCACGGCTTCCAGCTGCTTCCAGCTGTTTTCCCTGTACCTGGAAACTGCAGTGTAGGAATAAATGGGAGTAGGAGAAGTGGAAAGTTATGTTTGCTGATTCCTTAATTTCCTACATGGGTCAGGGACTCACAGCTGGCTATCCTCCCACAGCTGGCAGTGTTTGGTGTGGTACATGCACCTGTGTCAGGAGGTACCGCTGTGGTTGCTCAGCCCTGTAGCATCTATGAAGAGTCCTTGCCCAGCTGAGCAGATGTACAGCAATGTTAGAATGGGAAAGGTGTAGGTAGAGGTGAAAGGAGTGAAATTAGGAGGAGTGCAGAGGAGAATAAAAGTGGCTGTGAATTGCTAAGCCTGTGTTCTGTATTCACTGATTTTCACTGGCAATTAAAATTTTACTGTTTGATTCACCAATGCTATTCAGTCTTCCATTATTTCCTGAGTTATAAACTGCTGTTTTGATTTTGCCATAACTATGTTTATTGGGGATAAGGGGTCTAATTATAGCTGTGAACTATACTGTACTGAGAGGGCATTTCAGTTTC
Organism: Charadrius vociferus; assembly: GCF_000708025.1. Classification (NCBI taxonomy): domain Eukaryota; kingdom Metazoa; phylum Chordata; class Aves; order Charadriiformes; family Charadriidae; genus Charadrius; species Charadrius vociferus. The sequence continues at coordinate 4,915,570 of NW_009647595.1, forward strand.
TTCTGACTATTTCTGAGGCAATGTGATGAGTCATGAAATATAACTTTTGCAGAAAATATCCTGATTGCCTAATGACTAGGTGTTGGTAGATGAAATTACACACACTCTCTCTTGTTCATATGAAACTAGGGAAGTGTCTTTCTGAGTAAGCTGTTTGTTCAAGTTACCCAAGAAATGTCAAGGTTTACGGTTGCAAAATAGGAAAAAAGTATGTTTGAGGAGCTTGAAAACACCTGCTGTGCTTTACAGATGCTTTAGTTATTCACAGCATTAATACTCGTCTTCATATCTGTAAAGAAAATAACACAACTGATCATCCATGTACAAAACTCTTTGTTTTGCAGATGATGTAGAGGATGTTAACAGTATGGAAAATGTCATGTTAGAATACGCTGCGATGGACAGAGAGCTTAATCATTATATGAGAGCAATTGAAGAGACCGTAAATCAGGTAAATGGCCACTTCTATTAAAGTTATGAAAATATATCCTTATTTAAATATTAACTTCTAACAGATACAAATGTTACATTAAATCAATATATAGTTGGAAAGAGATCTTTGACAGGTATAAAATACTAACGTTGCCAGTACATCTATTAACTTTTCTTCCTAGCATGCACACAGTGTGATACAGTATAGAATTCCTCCCCACCAAACTCTTGCACCAGTTGGAATACGGGATGAATAGTGCTTTGGCAATGAGTGAGGACTGTGTAGGTAGGACGCTGTAGTCTCACATGGTACCTGCTTCACATATTGCGGGAGGTGGAAGCTGCGTAATGCATGAGGCAGCTGATTTCAGGAACAAACAAGTGGTTGTGGCAGCGGGGAACCGATGAAGCCTAGTTTCCAGTGTCTTTCTGCCGCTGGTGCTTAATAAAGGCTGAGCTTGTTAATTGCTTGCTCGATTAACTAGGGTCTTGTTTGCTACCTGCCCACTCCTTTTTGCAAGAGCTGTTGCATCTCAGCCCGTTCCAGGGATTTCTAGCTCGGCGCAGAGTGCGACCGCGGTTGCGCAGCAGGTGCTGGGGCTGTTCGGCCTAATGGCATGTGGCACCGGTTGCGTGAGCTCCTCCGCATTCGCAAACCGGGCTCCACGGAGGACGCCATGGGTTGGAATCATGGAATCACAGAATGCTTTAGGTTGGAAGGGACCTCGAAGATCATCTCGTTCCAATCCCCCTGCCCTGCGCAGGGCCGCCTCCCCCTGGACCAGGTTCCTCCAAGCCCCATCCAGCCTGGCCGCTGTCAGAAGGCTTCTCCCTCCCTGCCCTCCGCGGACAGGAGGCGACGTCGG
>NW_009647595.1:4916940-4927365 GCF_000708025.1 Charadrius vociferus
CGCCGCGCCCGCCGCTCCCCGCTGCGCTGCCGCTGCCGCTCCGCCGTTAGCTCGTACGGCCTCGTCATCGCCGTCCTGCCAGCCCCCCCTCCCGTTCTCCGGGCCTGGCTCTCGGGCTCTGCGTGATCCGCTCAGCCGTGTAACCGTCTCCCCCCGGTCGCGGGGCGCTGCTGCTGCGGTCTCCCGGGCAGTCCCCCACCACTCTCCTGCAACAGCTCCTTCGTTTTCTCTTTCCCGGTCATCGCAGCCTGGCCGTTAGCAAGGGAGGCGTTGAAAGTGTAGGCTTTGGGCATTCAGACACTGAAAGAGTCCGTTTCAGTGCAATCTGTACTCCATCGCTTAGTTTTTGGGCCACATCGTGCTTGGAGAACTCAATTTTCTAAGTAACCTATTTTAGCGCCTGCAAATGGACTTTAGGTGTCAGTTTTGTATGGATTTATCAAGAGCAGGCGAAAGCACATCCCTGATTTCCCTTCAAGATGTGAAATCTGTGTTTCAAAGCATGAAGGTAGTAGAGCTTTTCAATTAAACCTGTCTTGCTATTACCTGGCAATGTTTTTCTGCTTTTTTTTTTTTTTTAAAAAAAAAAAGAGCAAAGCCATGCATTTCCCCTAGTCCTATTCTGAGAAATGCCTATATGGTTTTTATTTTGTAGAAACGTTTTCCTTAAATAAATTTTTTAAATCATGCTGAGTCAGATGCTTAACTGAAAAATCTTCATCCAAATAATTGAACATTATATGTTTATAGGAGTTGAAAGCTATTAACAGCATCTGTTGGACAGCATTAAGTACAGTCACTGTTCCCCATGCAGTCTTTAAATATACCTTGCTACTCACATGTCACCGTAATTGTGGACCTGCTAGTTTATATTTGTCAGAAACTGTATGGTTCAGAACTTTTTGCTTTCATTTGGAAGAGTCATGATTTTTAAAGCTTTCCTAGTGAAACATAACATAGTCCTCACATCGTTAGAGATTAATGATGTATACCCAGACTTGAGTGAAACGTAGTAGGTTTATATTTTGATTGTAAGCTGTTAACTAATTGATGTGTTATTGTTATAATAGGAATTTCAAGTAATTTTCGACAATGTGAATTCTTTCATTATTCCTATGTGTCAGCAAAGCACTTTCTTCATCATTAGGAATATAAAGAGTAAGCCTGTGCCTGCACTAACAAAACACTCAGATTTTTTTACTTCAGATGCATTCAGTCAGGATCTTTTAAGTTAAGCACAGGTTTAACTGCTTGACTGAAGTGAAGATATTTTTGTGGGTTTTGGTAGGGCAATGATACACTCATGATTTTTAGGATTGGATTCAGCAGCATCTGTTGTGTACATGTCTATGCTTGTGTGCAAAAAAAATAAAGCTCTGGAAGGGTTGGTTTTCATTTTTTTCCCCTTTTTTCCCTAATGTAGCTCATTTATATTGTGTCAGAGACTCCTCCAGGCTTTGCTAAAATTTCCCTTTTGTTCCTAAGGTCTTAAAAATGCAGTTCCAAGACATTTAACACATCTAAGAGTCTACGTGGATTATAAAGTCAGTAATGGCTAATCTATTAGCCTCTAGCCACACTTCCCCTAGCTCCCTTTCCTACCTCGCTCTAGGGAATTTTCTGTACTTTCCACTGCCAGCATCCTGAACAAACCTTTCTGAGTAAGAGAAACAAATGTATATAAGCTCTGCAGTAGAACAGAGGTACAACGTGTTCCCTAAAAAATAACCGCTAGTGCCTTGTTTTGAAGGATAGCTACATGCCATGCCTTGAGAACTGCCGAGTGTATCTCCAGTTACCTGTCAGAGACAGCTTAAAATCTGCTTCTGGGAAACAGATACTGTTGCTGAATTTAGGACTGCACCTGAGGCTAGCTGTAGAAAGCCTTGGGTTTAAAATAGCCTCCACTGCCTTGCTCCCTGGTTCCATCTGAATTCCTTACCTGAGGGCTTTCTCTGGGGAGCTGCAGCAGATCATTCATTTTCACAAGCAGACTGTTTTTCATATAGAGTGTTAACAGTATTTGTCTCAAGCTGCAAAATACATTTTATCTGATTTTTTTTTTTTTGAGTTTGTATGTTGTCATTTTTTTCTGGTCTGTAGTTTCTTCACACAGCAGTGAATCTGAAAGTATGTTATATTGTGTTTCACCTTCTAACCGCCTGCTTGTAGTGGAATGGCCAACTGGAAGTTAGCAAGATAAAGAGACAGTGCAGTTAAAATTCCTGTTTTATTCTTTTATTATGTGTACCTTTAAATGACATTGACAAAAAGATGATATTGTACAACAAAAGTATGTAATGTAAATAAGTAGGAACTAGCATGAGATAGAGCCACATGTTTTTAAAAGCCAAGTTTTTTATTGATTTAGGCTGCAGTAGGTGGAATGCAGAAGGTAAAACATATCAGCATCCTCTTCTGGTTGAATCAGCAGCCTGTTGAGCAAGAAATGAGCAGTTGAATCACAGTGTTTCCAACAATAGGCTGTGGGAAATCCTTTGTCTGTGGAAACTCCCTGTGCCACCGGATTTTCTTGTACCTGTGTAATGACTGGACTCCTACTGCTGCTGCTTTTTTTTTTTTTTTTCATTTTTAATGTGTATTTTTAAAATAAATTAGCCAATATTTCTGTCTTTTCCATGCAAAGTATGGACAGCACTCTTATTTTTAATGTAACAACAACAAAAGACTGATGGAGTATCTCTTGCAGACTTCTTTATACTCTTGAAATGGACCCAAGTGATGGGGATCCAGGCTGATTTAGGCAGTTGAAGTGTCCCCTACACTGGGAGAGGTCTCAAGTGGCCATAGTGTCAGCATATTGTGCCTGCTCTCTCTCTCCCACTCTGCTCTCTAGATGAGCAGGGGTGTTGGCAGTGGACTCTGATCCCTATCTCAGCTTTTCAAGCATTTGGCTTGTTTGGGACTGTAAAAGCTGGGGTAAATTTTCCGAAGAAGTCCCCAGACTTCTCTAAATAAAATGAATCACAATGTTTTATAGATCTATCTAGAGAACAAGGAAGACATAACTAGCTTTCTAATGTTGCGTTACTCCCGCCTCTCTCTTTTTATCCTACAGGAAAGAGAACCTGGGCTATTTTGTTTCTTTTGCAGGTGAGAGCAAAGTGTTGAATGTGGTAATGGCATCTCATGCAAAGATTGCTTAGTACTTCATCTAGTAAGTTACTGCTTGGCCAAACATCAGTATGTCTTGCTTGAATTGTGTCTGCCTTTTGCTAAGCCTGAGCACTGTAAGGGAGGGTAAAATATAAATCAGATTGAGGTGGATGAAAAACACAGGAGACGTGTTTAAGAAAAAATTTAAGAGCCATGTTAAGGAAGGACTGAGAGTGGGAAGAGGCAGATGGAAAGGTAAAGGACATGGGCTTGGGAAGTCACCAGGTCATATGGACAGATAGGGAACAGACCAGTTGAAAGAGTACTGGGAAGGAGGTGGTGTTGAGCTGGAAGAAAAAGATGGAAATATTAGAAGTTGCATTGGTGCTTGGGTTTTATCCCTACTTCTGCTACTGCTTTCCCATGTTGTTCTAGATGAGTCATTTCTATCACCATGGCAGTGGCTGCTGACAACTTTGTTTTCTGACCTTCCTGCAGGGAAACTGATTTGAGCAATTGTAACTGTAAATTGGATCAAAGGTAATTATAGTTTGAACACAGGAAGTGAAATTAAACATGTTCTTTGTTGAGTTTTATCTGCAAAACTACATACAATTGATGTGTGTGTCTTGCATAGGGGCTGAAGTCTGGATGCATTGGTCATTCGTGCCTGTGTGGCTTCACACCTTGTCAAGTGTTCAGTCTTCCTTTCGCAAAGATGAGTGTGCCATGTTCCTTATACAATAGCGGTTTTGTCTCTACAGAATACACAGGAACTACTCTTACGTTTGTTTTGTGTTTTTGATAATAGTTCCCTTTAGACTAGTAAGTTCACTGGGCAGGAGGTAGGAGGGGGCCTGTGTTCACATTGTCAGTAATTTAGAGCAGATTACTTAGTATTGGAGTCTGTTATCTTCATAGCCAAGTGTGTAGGTTTTAATCCTGCCGAGGAATAATTCCCTTCAGTGATGTATGTCATATTCATTCCAAGTGTGCAGCTTGTGAGTGATCTATGGAGCATCTGCAGGAAAGCAAAGGGTCCTATTTAAAACTGCTGTACAGGAAAGTCCATAGGCCATGTTTGACTTGCAAACTGTTTAGAAGAATTCCAGTTTCTTCACTTAAAACTTATATTATAATGCTGCAGTGACCTGGAAAGTCTTCTGTGATCTCAGAAAAATGGAAGGGACTTAAAGATAATGTATTTGTTACCTGGCTCTGCCAGTGTGGCTGTGGTGGCCATGGGTCCTATTGGAGAAGGTTCTGCTGATACATCCAAGTCATCTCTTTTGACAAAGCAAACTAAACCAACAAAACACTGTCTGTAGTGGCAGCTCTACCTGCAGTGTGGGTTTTGAAAGAACAGCAAGGTAAACCAGGGGATGTGATTCCACCCAGTTGCCATCCTCCTTGGTGGCACAGGTATGGCAGCAGAACTGATGGGATGACCAAGTCCAGTCTGTGTGGCAGGCACTGACAGTGTCATCTGTGACCTCTGCCACCGGTTAGATACAGGGCTGTGCTTCAAAATCAGATTGTCACTTAGTTTTCTGTAGGGCTAAGTAACAGGAAGACTGTGAATGCCATGGGATTCATGTGTTTGAGTTGATTCAGGACTGTCTGCCAGTGACTGGTGCTGTGAAACTGTTTCACTAACAGTGAAACAGTTTTTGACATGGAACTTCCTAGTTTCATGGAACAAACAGTGTTGTTTGGAGCTGTTGCTTTCCTAATGAGCACTTTGCTCTTCTTTTTCTTCTTGCTGCACTGTTATGACAGCATGTTTTAGGGCAAAATCCACTGATAATATCCATATCTGGAACTGTGACCTTTACTGTTCCCACTGAGCTGAGAGCATTTTCTCTGATAGGTGCAGTGCATCAGTGTTTCTTGATTCTGAAATCTTGTATGCTTGCCATGAAAATTGAGACCTTCTTTTTCATCAAAAAAGTCCTCTGCTGCACAGAAACAGCTCAGGAAAGTGTTTTTGAAGTCTGCTACCATGAAAATGAGCTTAGTGAGATGGGTCTATCTTTTCTTGCTCTGGTAGGAAAAATAAAAGAGCTCTTGTAGTCTTTCACTGCGTTTATTCTGACTCTGTATTTGTAGAAGCTAGTGAATCTGTCTTGAAGTTCACTTATAGTGTACTGAAGTGCACCATCAGCAGCAACAAGTTAATCCCCTGGTGAAAGACATTGTACCCGTGCAGTGTCTTCTCGCCAACAAACATTCAGTAGATTTCTGGAGAGCTTGCTTCATCTTTCAAGGTTTTGTTAACAATGGGTGTCTCCTTGGCCATTATTTTAGTACCTTGAATGCTACCCGGAATTGCTCTTTACTGCTTGTTTCCTTGTTATCTAAGCCTTTAGACTTCCAATTCATCTTACAGAATAAGCAAAATATGGACGTTGGATCAAATCCTTGTAATGACTCAGGCAGAATAGTAGAGGAAAATAATACGTGGCTCTATAGTTATGCCTCTGCATATGTATAATGCCATAGGGCTTAATAAAACTTTTACAGGCAATCTTAATTCTGACATTTACTAGCTATGGAGTTCGTTAAGATTTTAACGTTTCTTCAATGCAATTTCTTTGATATAATTTATAATCGATAGTGTAATGCTTGCTCTGTCCTACGGCTATCTCCAAACAGTAATTCAAACAATATTGCACAGTTGTAGGCATGTACTCCATTTCCTGCAGAAACTGGGACAAGGATGCATTTCAACACATTTCTAATATTTACTTTCTAATATTTACTTTACTTTTTTCTGTCTGTCTCTGTATGTGTTGGGCTAAGCATTTGATGGAAGCCGCTTTTTTATTTTCCCAGAATTAGTAAGCTACGTGTATCGTTCACTACAACAATATGTTAGAGTCCACATTTGATGAGCTGCAATAAAAATATTTTTTTAGTGAGCAGTGTATAAAGAAGTAGTAGTGGTATTTGATTTTATGTGGATTATATAGCACGTCCTCAGTAGTGTGTCTGAGTGTCTCATAGCAAGCATAAACATGTGTGCTGCTTTTTGGAGACTAAACCCTGGAAACTCTTGCACACGAACAGAGGTTTATTTGACTTCACTGCAGTTACTTACATTTGTCAAGCTAAACATTTTCCTAAATATTTGCAGTGTCAACAGGGCAGTTGCTGAAATGGCCCTTGGCTTGCGTGGCTGGGGCTGGGGCAGCAGGGGCCATAGCTGGTTAGTGGAGTGAGGATGTGGGGGAAAAGAAATGTTTTGGACCTGGGACCGTCACATGGAACTGAGAGCTCCGTAGACAGGGTGGCAGCAGGGAGAGTATTTAGTACAAATGTGCCAAAGGACTCCTCAGAACCCCAATGAAATTTGAAAACTGTGTTTGTTATGTGGGGCAGCAGTGCTGCCCAGTAGGTAACAAACTAGCCTGGGATTAAGGAGGACTGGAAACTGTTTTCAGGTCTGCTAGCAGCCTGTGTGGTTGACCTTGACAAATTGTTTCGCGCTGTGCCTTGGGCTGTGCTCCTGTGTTCATTAATACCACTTTTGTGTAGTACCAAATCACCTGGTAACACATTCTCATCAAATAAGCCAGATCACATGATATCATGTTTATACTGGCTGTATGCCGGTTATAGAAGGACAGACGCTACCTGATGGAGCATAGCTCCGCACAAAATTAGAATTGGCAGAGTGGGTTGCACTTAATCAGTGCGTCATGCAGCTGTGGGGTTTTTGATCTTGTACTAGACATACTGAAACTGAATTTACTATCTAGTTCAACCACGATCTCAGTCATGTGGACAGCATCCCATATCTCTGTCTGTAAAGAGATTTATTTTTTTTCTACCTGAAGATTTCAAAGCAATTTGAATTCAGTTTTTTAATGATTTAATTTTAATGCTAAAGTTTGTAATTGGAAGTCTGAACTGTTTCTGGAATTCCATAAGGTCACAGCACAGAGCAACTGAAAGGCTCTGTGGTTTGGATCCCTGCTTTTCTAGGCAATGTCTGCATTTCAGAGTCAACATGAGTTAACTCTGTCTGGTTTAGCTTAGCCTAGAGGAAGAAGATAAAATTATGAAATGTAATGAAATTGGTAGGTGTTGAGGTAGATAGCCAGTGCAAATTAAAAGGCCATCTTCATCTCAAATCATGGAGTATTATTTTTTTTTTTTGTTGATGAAACTTATTACTGAAAACACTGGAGTTGTAGTTTCAGTTGATCAGTAGTGAAAGTAGTCTTTCAAATTAACCATCTCATCTAGAAAGCTCCTATTGACAGTCCAAGGATTTAAATGTTGGGGCTGGGGGGTGGGGGGGAATGCTAAAGGCTGGATGATTCTCAGCAGCAGGGGTTTTGAATTGAAATTAATTTCTCCTGTTAATTGAACGCACCCAAGTTGATCAGTTTCTTTGGGGAGACAGTTCTGGAATGCCTTCCATAAAATGTCTCTCTCCAAATGTTGAGTGTTGTTTTAATTACTGTAATTGTTTCCAGAGATAATATGTGTATGTTGGGTATTTTAATATGCCTCCCTAAAAAGTTTAAATGTTAGGTCACTCATTTAAAAACATTTACTCTTTCTCCTAGTATGTTTTTGAACTGACCTTATCAATAAAAATATTCAATTACACTTATTTTCCCTCTGCAAAATTCTTAGCAGCTTTATAATGAATCACAGATAAAATGTTGCTTACAGCATTAACTAGATCACACTTTTTTGTGGCTGCTACTACCATGAATTTGTTTTTGGTAAAGAATTTCTGTTAAGAAGGAGTTAGTAGAAGTTGCTACTCTCATTCCTAGCTGCCTCATAGATTATATTATTTGGGACTTTTTCTCGATGAGCTTTCCAATACTGGACATAAGGAGGATTGTGCATGCAACATTACATGTAGTTTAGAATGTACCAAATTCTTGCGGCTTCATAATATGGATTGTTCTGGATGTTTTAACTTTTACAGAACTGCATGTTTAGGGCCTTTGTTGAAATGGAAAGAACTGAAGGTTTGTGGGGCATTTCTTTGTTTCATTTGTTGATGTTGGGAGCTTAAGAGCAGCTTTTTGATGTTTATTTCATTAAATTATATAATGGGTTTTTCATGATTTTTAACACATGCACTCAACCTGTTCTGCAAATGTCAAATTGTCTTTCTCACCTTTCACATTGCTTCTGTTGACGGGAGGTAGTGCTTTGTTTTAAAAGAAGCAGCATGACTTCTTTGTGTTCGTGATTTGCTGCAGTATGTAGCTATGCTTATTTTAATGCCTACTAAAATAAAATAAAAATCTGCTTAATAGTACGTCTCCATTTTATTATCTTTCCAACTTGAGGTAGAGGTTTCAAAAGGACCCAAATCCTGCCAGAAATCAATACCAGATGTCACGGTATCTCCCAAACATGGCCCCATTGTTGATAACCTACTGTGAGTTACAAACACTGTGCTTGATAATAAGGGTTGGCAAGTTGGACTAATTTCTGGGCTCTCATCTTATTTAACTGAGCTAAGTGCATGGCCTGAGCAAGCTGATTTAACCAGCTGAAGGGCTTCTTTTATCCTTAGACTTGTCTGTTATTTTGACAGTGAATGAAAAATATTTTAAAAGACTTAAGAAAATAAGTGTGTACATCAGATACACTCAAAACTTCCTTGTAAAGTTCCCACATTAACATGTACTCACACATGCTACACCTGATAAATTCCACAAAACCAGAGAAATGAAAAGCTCAGTGATACTGTTAACTCTTCAGGCTCTTCAAATGTTTATGCCTTACTGCGTTGCCACTGCTTCTGTGTGAACAATCCGCGGTGGTTTTTTCAAGTGGATACTTATACTCTGTTCAAAGCTGTTAGGATGCTATTTTTGCCCCAGCAGTCTGTTGTGTGGGGAGAGGACGGGGTAGGGAGGGCTTGGATGCAATGGTGAGTTTATGAGGGCTGCTGAGAAGATGGCAAGTCTAGTAGGGAAAACTTACGGGGTGTGGTTTTGTGGTGTGTGATAATTGTTGTAATGATGAAGTGTGGGCTGTAGATTAAATGTTTCTCCATGGATATTTTTATGCTTAGTTGGAGGTGATCAAGGGATACAGGCAAAGGCTGGGCTGCACTAGAGGCAGTTTGTGCCAGTTCAGTAAAACTGCCTATTGAAACAGGGCGTTTCTGGACTTCTCTATTAACAACTCCACTGTACACCTTTATTCCCTGCAAAACAACCCCACCTCCCCCTACTGCTGTCTGTTAAATTCCACTAACTACTGGAGCCACAGCCCTCATCACCACCTCTTCTTCCCCAAGTCTCATTGGTTATATTCAGTTTGGTGGGCAGCTCCTCTTCCTCTCCCCTTGCTTCCTCTCTTATTTAGAATCCCTTTCTCATCTTCTTGGGACCAAAACCAGGCTTGGCTCTTGTTAGTTGGTGGCGTGCACTTGGAGACTTACAGAAGTGTTGGCTTTTCTCCCATCCACAGCAGTGCGTTATATCTCTTGGCAGACAAAACACACAGTGGAGATCCCAGTGAAGAGTGTCTTAAGAGAATCTGGCCCCTGAGTTGGATTTGCACAAAGCTGCCCCATCAATTATAATGACGTATGTCTCTGCCAACCCTCTATGAGCTAATTAGGCCTGGGTATAGCTAGTCATCCTCCTTAATCTACCAGTTAGGTTTGCATATGCCTGGCCTCCTTCATCAGTCAGACTTATAAACATATATACAGACAAATCCCATCAACCAGGTTTATATGCGCAGCGTAGATAACGATAGTTGTAAAGTGTATTACAGCTCAACGTGAGTTTACACTCAGCCATTTCAAAACCCCACGAAACTCAAACCCAAACTCCTTGTGTTAGTTCCTCCTTATACTAGTTCTTTTCAGTACTTACTTGTCTGTTAAATTTTTAATAGAAGGACAGTATTTTATGGTAAGGAGAAAATCCATCTAAAGCAAAAAGCACCTATAGAGGATGACAGGTGTGGCTTTACTTCTGTTCAAGGAGAAACTGCCAGTTAATTCAGATAAGAGGTGACTTATAATGGTGTGTACAGTCATGGATGGAACAGACGTGCTTGTTCACAATGTGTCACATAAAAACAAAAAGCCATTTAATAAAATTATACAGCAGCAGGTTTTAAACCAACAAAAGGAAGTAACTTTTTACACAGTGAATATTTAAATTGTGGAATTAATTGCCACAGGAGACCAGAAGCATTAATGGGTTCAAAAAGCTGCTAGACAAATGGAAGAAGAACTCATTGTCAGCTATTAGATGTAAAGATTCAAATACAGTCACTGTCTTGGGAAATCCCTAAACTGCAAGTTGC
>NW_009647595.1:4927385-4982406 GCF_000708025.1 Charadrius vociferus
GGTGCTCTTGTTATACTCCTACTCCAGCTTTTTGCTTCTGCCGCTGCTAAAAAAAGAGAACACTTTGGATGGATGTTTGGTCTGATGCGGTACTCACATCTTTATGCAGCAGAAAACAAACTACGTAGAAAATACAGAGTCCACAAGCACTACTGCATCCTGAAGTTTATGTTGACTGACTATGTAGCTTTAGACAAATAACATGTACACTCTGTTTCAAACCTATTTTGGAACATAATTCTATCTAAAAGCTACCTTTTGCCTCCATAATTTTAATATTTGGAAAGCCTTCAGGGCATCTAATAATTTATCTCTGTGTTCTTACTCTTATATTTGATGATTTAAAAAATAAGTAAATGAAGAGCTCCTGCTTTGGGCATTGTTACATAATTGAAAAATTCTTAATCTCAAAGCTCGCTTCAAATCTGTATCATATAAAACCACACAAACCATTTAATAATTAGGTACCAGCAGATAAAATCCTGCTTGAAGTTAGCAGAGCTACACCCACTTGGACCAAAGAAGGGAGGAATCTTCAGCTAGATCCTTGTCTTGCAGCCAATTTTCTCCCTCAATGCGCAAGAAAAACTTAGTAACTTGTTCTAAATAACAAATCTTGCTTGTAATATTGATGGGAGGAGGTGAACGACAGCTCTGGGTGAGTATCTGTTGGGACACCTTCTTATAAATTTGATGAAATTCCAACTTAAGTACCTGCTCTGATCTCAACCACACCAAATGGGAATAAATGTTTTCCTGAACAGTTAGGTAACGTACAGTGTAGGTTTTTTTACTTATTTTAATAGATCAGAATCTGAAAGTTGTAAGATCAGTCCTTGAGGTTCCTGGATCAGTGAACATAAAAATGTCTTTTATATCCCCATCAACAGTGTTATAAACTAGAAAGGTGGTCCAATTGGGATTGTATATATGGTCAACTAAGTTGTGACTATGGGCTACTTATTACAGGAGATACTGAATAAGAGACAACAAAGCATGTCTTATTTTTTAAAAAAGAAAGCACGAAGTTGATATCACTGTCAGAAAACATCTTGATTTTACATGCGCTTTTGTTTACTTGAGGAAAGCTCGGCTCCACCATTTTTGTAACTCTTCTTCAAGTATTGTTTGCCTCTCTTAGCCTCCTCTTTATCAGACTAAAAGAGCCCTGCTGCTTCAACTTCTGTCAGTCAGGAGCCCATGGCCCCTCCCCAGAATTCAGGTTCTCCACGTACCTCTTGAACTGGGGAGTCTGATACTGGATGCAGTATTTCAGCTATCACCTAATCAATGCTTCATATAGGGTGAGAATTACTTCCTTTGTCTTGCTGCCCACACTGCTCCTAATGTAGCCAGTATCCAATTTGCGTTATTAGCAGTGAGAACATTTCCTCACATTTCACTTGGCATCTACTGTAACTTCCCTGTCCTTTTCAGCAGAACTGCTATAAAACCAGTCAGTTCCTGGCATGCGCTGATGGATGGGGTTACTCTGTCCCTAGGAAAGCTGCAGAACTTTTCTTCTTGTTGAATTTGACTTTTCTATTGATCCGGTCCTGAATTTTGTCAAGGTTCTTCTTGATTAAAGCCCTACTGTTTGATGTGTCAAATGCCACTAGGTTAGTATTGTCTAGAAAATTGCTGAGAGTGCATTGTGTTTCATCATCCAGGTCGTTGGTGAGGATATGAAACATTTCCAATCCTACTGTCCACCACTATAATACTGCTTGGTACTGGCTACCAATTGCATATCAAACTAATATTTACTGTGTTACCCTCAGCCCAGCTGTCCTGGTAATTTTCAATCTAACTACCAGAAGATTTGATTACATCCACCACTCTCCCCACATCTACATTTCAGGTCATTTCATCACATAAGGCAATCAGTTTGATCAAGCATGAACTGCCCTTTGTAAGTCCATGCTGATTGTTGCTGATTACCTTTTTGTTCCCTGCATGTTTGGAGGTGGATTCCAAAAGGATGTGGTATGTAATCTTTCCAGGGGCTGAGGTGAGGCTAACCGGCCTGGAGTTGCTGGAGTTCTTTTTCTCTTGGCTTTTTTAAAGACAGGCATAGCACTAGCCTTGTTTGAGTTTTCAGGGATCTGCCCCAATGATCATGCTTTTTTTGGACATGACAGACAGGACTCTTGGAGTCACATCAGCAAACTCTTACAGCACTTTCAGATTAGTTTTGTCTGTCCTCATAGATTTGAATACATCCAGCTGCTCTAACTCATTCCTAACTTGTTGTCTCTAACCTATTCCTTCCCAAACCATCCTGATACACCTGGAAATCTAGGAGTAATCTTTGCCTGTGAAGACTGAGGCACCAATGTATTGAGTACTTCAGCCTTTTCCATCTGAACAACCACCAGGTTGTCTCCACCATTCAGTAACATCCCCACCTTTCCTCTGAACTTACACAATTTTCGCTTGCTGCTCTTTATACGCTTCATTTGTTTTAATATTGAATGTGCTTTGGTTGTCCCAATTTTGTTCCTAGTTGCCAAAGTAGTGCTTTTGTACTCCTTTTTTGTTGCCTGGTCTTGTTTCCTGTCTTTTTGCATTACAGTTCGTTAAGCAGCTCCTTGCTTACTCAAGTGGGTCTTCTACTGAAATTTCCAGTCTTCTTGTACAACCGGATTATTTATTCCTGAGCTGTCAATAAGTTTTTTATAAAGATTTACCAGCTATCCTAGGCATCTTTTGCATCAACTTCCTGGGAGATTCTGCTGAGCCATTTCCTGAGTAACCCAAAGTCCACTTGGATAAAATCCTGAGTCCTGCTTCTTCTGCTTACCTTCCCAGTCTTCTTCTGGATCCTGAATTCAGTCAGCTTGTGGTCACGGCTGCCAGGCTACTATCTGTGACCACATTTGCCACTTGTTCTTCCCTGTTTGTGCTCAGAGGTCACATAGAGTATTACCTTTGCTTGGTCTCTAGCATTGGCATTAACAAGTTATCACCAATGAAGTCTAGAAATATCCTGGATTGCTTGCATGATGCCACGGTGCCCACATGGTTGAAATCCTTAATGAGGACCAAGGCTGGTAATCAGGTTGCTTTTGGTAGTTGTTTGTAGACAGCCTTATCCACTTTGTCACCTTGGGCGGGTGGTGTGTAACAGTCCCCCACTGCTGCGTGTCCGACGTTGCTTTGGCATTTGCTTTTGACCAGAAGATTCCTGTCAGATATGTCGCTGGTTTCACACTGGTCCTCTGCATGGAGAAGGAGGTGCTTTGTAAGAGAGTGCAGCTGCCCTTCTTCTTCATTGCTTGTTCTCCTTGAACAGCCTCCACAACACTGTTCTGGTGACAGATGCCATCCCATTTAATCTTTGTGATGCTGATCACATCAGAACTCTCTGACTGTGCATAGAATTCCAGTTCTTCTTGTTTGTTGGCCAAGCTCTGTGCATTACTATCCAGACACCTGAGGTGAGGCTCTGCATGCCCTCCCTCCAAGTAGAAATGTGCAACTTTCCCTCGTGGCCTTTTCTTACACATCCTTTCTCCTCCTTACCTCTGGGCCTATGTACCCATTCCTCAGTGAATTCAGTTTAAAGCCATCCTCGCTAGATTGGTAAGTCTCTTCACAGAGATGTTTTTCTGTTTGTCAGGTGGCTTCCATATCTTCGTAGCAGTCCTTCTTCATTGAATGAGGCATTGTAATCAAAGAAACCAAAGTCTTGCTGGTGGCAGCAGCTGTACAACCAGACCAGTGTGCTGGTCACATCTGCTAGCCAGGCCTCTCCGTTGACTAGCAGGATTGAAGAGAGCACCACTGGGATTTCTGCTTTCTCATGTTTGCTCTGAGCTCTCTGTTCCATTTGAGCTGCTCAAAGTTTCCCTTGGCTGTATTACTTCTGTCTCACAAGGATTAGCAGCAAGAGGTAGAATTTGGAAGACTGTGTGAGTCTTGGCAATTTCTCTGCAACGTGAGTGATCTAGATTCTGGGCAAGCAACAGACCCACCTGGATAATAGGGGTGGATTCTTCTGTTTCACATAGGGAAACGTCATCAGCCACTAACATCGATGCTTTCTCTAGTACTGGTGCTAGTCCAAAGACCAGAGATACCCACTCAGAATTTTCTCCCAAACCAACCCCTACTGTTCCTGAAACTGTTAGCTCAGCACAGGTGGAGGAGCAAACAGCTTTATTCCTGTTACCTGAAGTCACAGGCTTCCAGCTTCCACCCTCTGCAAGTTTGTGTCCTCTTCCTGGTCCTTCAGTCATATCTGTCTTCTTACCCCAGTGGGGCGTAATCTTGTGTCTTGGAGAGATTTCTTCAGAGATCCTACCGGTCTCCTGTGCAGCACCCCTGATGCGCTGAAGCCCGCTGACCTCTCTTGGCAGCTCCGCACTGCTCCCAGCAGTGACTGGATCAGAACGCGCCTCCCCGGCTCCCTGCCCCAGGGAGGAGCACCAGGCGCCTGAACAGTCCAAGCCCTGGACAGCAGAATGTACCCTCAGCGCTTCCATGGAGGCTGAGGTTGCCAAAGGACCAGAATGGCTGTACCGGTGGCCTGTCCTGTGTTACCACCTTTTGGGAGCAGCTTCTGTTGGTGGCATCTCTGGGATTTTGTCACACTCCCTGCCGTCCAACTGCCATATTAACTGCTTGTCTTCTGGTTTTGTGTCCTGATGGCAGGGCTCCTTCTTGCTGGTGTTCCCTAAGGAACACCATCTCATCTCTAGAGGAGTAGGAAACTGATGCAAATTAACTCTGTCCCTAGTGAGACTCCCACCTGGCAGGGAGCTCCTTACACCGCCGCTTCGTTAATTAGTTCCCTGCCCTGTTTGCTTGCCTTGTGATCACATCACACACTGCTTCCTCTTGCACTGCTGGTCAAAACAAGGCTCAGAAACTGGATGTGAGTTAGCCATGCTGCTTTAGGACTGGGACTAGCAGTCCTAGTTTCGGGGTAGGCAAATTAAGGTGCAAGATTTATGCAAGCTTTGGTTTTATGTGTTTTCCACAACAACCATTCAGTAAAGTAAATAGATGTTGTTATTTTTTTCTGCAAAGTATTTTTAGTAAATCCTCAGTGCCTGTTTTATTGAATGACTAATGCATTTTGGTATATCTGAATTACATCTATTCTGAGTCATTTTGCTTTGTAATGACATATTTAAATGTTTAAATCTCTACAGAAATTAAATATTGTAAAAGACTTTAACCTTTTGTTCTGGGGATTGGTTTGTGTTTGTATTATGTCACCATGAGCCTCTGCTACGGGGAAGAACTCCTGTAAGCTGAAGACTAACAGAATGCTCTATCACAAAAACATTTCTGGAAACCATAAATGAGCCAGTGGGGTTTCGCACAGCCAAAATTTTGGTTTTTTGAATCAGACCTTCCCCTGCTTGCTGTGTAATGTTGTTGCGTTTAACATTTCACAATACTGTTGTTGGACTCTTAATTTTTCCTAAGCCACTGTTCACCCAACATTTCTAAACTTTTCCCTCATCTCTCCTCAAACTGTAGTTACTTCACATTTTGAAAGCAAGGCTTTGTTTATGGGAAAGGTTCTGCCAGTGACAGAACTAAAATAGTTATATCAGTGCTCCCTGCATTCTTGCTCTGGGATGAGTGGGTTTGGGTTTTTTTTGCTTTTCTTGTGTGTTTTTGGTTGGGGTTTTTTGTTTGTTTGTTTGGGGGTTTTTGTTTTGTTTTTTATTTTTGTTTTGTTTTATTTTGTTAAATTCTCATATAGGGCATGTCAGCTGAAATGAAATAAAGGGATCTGCAAGTTTTATACTGGGATAACTGTAAAATAAATGTAAACATTTATTGCTTGTGTAGACCAGTTGAACAGCCTTTCTTGAATTACTCTGTCATGTGTATTACTCTTGAACTACTTCTTCCCTAGTCTGTTATCTTTCTTTTATCAGCTCACGATGCCCTTATAGTCCTTGAACAAATGCCTGTTATACCAGGCTGCCCTTATTTTGAAATACCTTACAAGCTTTCACTTGTGCTTCATTATCCTGGATTTGTAATCTGTGTTTCTCCCGATGTGTGGTTTATATTGCGTCTTTGCTTGTGTGCCAGGTCCATCATTTACTTTGCAAGCTCTTTAGGGCAGAGAGCTGTTCATCACATCATGTACTTTCTGAAGCCCATATCGTGTTTTTAGAATTCAAAGAATGATCATCAACCATTGTGAATGACCAATATCCCTTTATTCTGCTGTCTATGAATACTGTTTGAGGCTTCTCGTTGCCTTCTCCAAGCAAGGAATCGAAACTAAGAACCACAGAAAAAGTTGGTTTTGTACTTGCACAAATGGGTTGTATTGTGAGAAAGGGCTTGAAAAAGACACACCCCACACCCCCTCCCCAACAAACAAACAAAACCCCAAACAAAATGCCTAGCTTTCACCATTGAGCAGGGGAGCTGGTACTATATATGGGAAGAATGGGAGATATTTGTAGTGGTTATTCTGAAATGAATATGACTTTCTGCTCTGTGAATATTTGTATGTAAAATACGGAGAATAGGATTTTCAAAAGTGCCTACATGATTTAAGAACCTTGCAGAAATAAAATGAGAGACTGAATCCGCAGCTGAATGGTTAGGCAATAACCTGGGATGTGGGAGAGTCAGGTTCAAGTACTTGCTCCAATTATCTTTTAATTAGTTATACAAAGTGGAACAACTTCAAACAGGAGAGATCGAGATGTCTTACCCCTGAATACCCAATAGCCTATGGGCTAGGACAGCTAATATGGGATGAGCAGAGATTTGAAAACGGGTCACTCACCTTACTGATGACTGTTTCAACCACTGAGATATTAAATCTGATAGTATGTGGATTTCTCTCATCATTGCTTATGAGGGAGGATTTGCTTGGCTTAAGCAACTGACTCAAGAAAGGGTTTGTGGTGGAGGCACCCACTGCCATTAGAGGAATAGGGCACTTAGACAGTCTTTGCTTCCATAGCTGGCTTTTGTCATTTCTGGGTTTTGACTCTTAGCTTTCTCCACCCGTTTGATAAAAAGTCCTAATTTAAGGAGGGGATTGCATTAGGTAGCAGGATGTCTAAATCTAAAGTGCTGCAATTTGCATCTTTGCTACAACTTAGGCTTTTTTTGCCTCTAGTTGTCTGCCACGAAGTAGCAATGCTGCCACAGACCAAACAGACAGACCAAACAGAAGGGTGCAAAGGACTTTTAGCAGGGCTGCCATATTAAAGAGCAGACATAAAGACATTACATATTGTTAAAATGTAGTTATTGCTAAAGGAGGAAACCATGCTAATATACTAATTACATCATCTTGAGAGACTCATAATTATCTCTACAGGATTTCATGAGTCCACATCCATTTGATTTGTCCTAATTCAGAGCCTCGTCATCCTCATCCGCAATCTCTTGCCCAGATGGAGCATGGAAATCGACACAAGCGTTCCTAATATGCAAATAGAGATCTGCAGTTCCACTTCAAAGCGCTCGCTTCTGAAGTGGGAGTTTTAATTATTCCGTTTTGAGTTAGTGACTCTGCAGAAGAGGTTTTTTCTTCTGCCAGTGAGTTGGGTGTTCTTTTTTTTCCTAGTTTTGTTACCCAGCTTTGCAGCAGGCATGTCTCATTCTCTCTGTCATGCCAACAATGAAATGGTTGACCAGTTAATGATCCGTGTGTTTACTGATTGTAATCCGCAACTTCCTCAGGGAGTTGTTTGTCCTGTTCTTGGCTTCTTTTGCATGTAATATTTTATATAACAAGATGAGATTCCTCATTGCTCGTCGCAGGAGTCTGTCATAAACCTGAGAAACAAGGGCAGATATCAACTGCCCTATATTTTATAGGGATGAGCTGTGTCTACTGTCAAAAGTGAAGTCCCTTGGACAAGAGAACGTGCTGGTGTGGTTGGTGGAGAAGAGAAACTCATGAAGCAAGAAATATTATCATGTGACTGTATATTGCATGGCAGAAGGCCAAAACAAAGGGGAGCAATTGTGATGAGGACTGATAATAGTTTGAAATGTCAAGTTAATCTACAGGAACTGCCCAAAATAGCAAGTGATCGGCTGAGAAGGGGGTGATATTTCATCTGATTGTAAATAACTACAGAGTAGTGTCAGGTCAAAATTAAGTATTTCGCTGTGACATGTACTCATAGAGAAGATCCCTGTTGAAGTGTGAGATGCAATTATAAGGTTAGGTACTTCTGATGAGTTATATTGTTCCAATTTGGATGGTGTATTTTCACTTTGTAGGGGGGTGACTTAAGGAGGTCACTGACAGTTGAGGAAAGCGCGCAGCAGTCGCACTCTCAGGACAAAATATTCTGAGGTACCAGTGGGTACAGTTGGGAGAGTATGAATGTCCTGGTTCGAGGTAAACCAGGAACAATTCTAACTTTACTTCTTATCTGGGCCTCTTCTAAGTGCTGCAATTAACAGCATATTGTGCAGACACTGTTCGCTCTCAGAGTGATAAGACCTATGTTTATAGCTGATGCCAAGGAATGGTATGCAGAGAGGCTCTTGCTTATACTAATTGCTGTAACACCCAAGGGCAGCTCACTTTGTTATTTGCCCCGTTGGAGGGTCAGAAGAGGAAAAGCGTAGAGGGGTCCCACCTGTGGGGAGGAGCGGACAGGAGCGGTGACCCAAAACTGCCCAACAGGGTATTCCATCCCATCTGCCTCATGCTCAGTATAAAAGCTGAGGGATCAAAGGGTCAGCCCTCTTTCTTCAAGGGCCAACGTCTGAGGAGGACTCTCTCTGTTCGTCTGCCTTTGATCCTGATCCTGAATGCAGATCCGGAAGCCAGTTCCTGTCCATCACTGAGTCCAGTCTGGGACTTCCCCAGTGCCAGCCGGTGACGTGATTGTCATCTCGGGAGCTTGATACGGCTTTGTATATATTTCATTATTTTCTTTTTTTTTTTTGTTATTAATACTTCATTAAAGTAGTTTAGTTCCTTCTAAATTCTTAAGGCGCTTTTTCCCGCCTCTAACTCTCTCTTTGAAGAGGTGGTAGTGGTGGGGGAGCATCTGTCAGTCCCATCTGGGGTGCGCCACATCCGCAGTGGTCAGTTTGGCCTAAACCATGACAACGTACTGCATACAACAGCCCGTGAAGAGGTCAGCGAAACCTGCTCCGTTCCTGCGAGACCGATGACCTATACATGGAGGGGAGGCAGCCACTCGCGCCGTCTGCTCCCTAAATCCTTTGCCAGTGACTCAGGAGCTGGTGTTTGGTGAGAATGTAATATATAAAAGGAATAATGGAGGCATCCCATAATTAGGGCTAGTAATAAGAGAGGAATCAGTTTAGCATGTGATATACAGCGAATGAGTCATAGAAATGAAGGAAAACCGAGATTGATAGAGTTCTAAGAAGGGAAGTGCGGTACTGAAAAATTGTGATGAATGGTGATGAGATGAGCTTCAAAAGAAGCTAAAAAAGGGAAAGCAAAGTAACATGAGAAAGAGGAAGGACAAGTTCAAAATCAATACTAAATATAAGAGCTAGGACTGTAAATTCAGGAAGATGCAGGGAGAAGTTGGAATGGCAGGGGAGGGGAGGTGTGATCAGGAGACTTGGCGGGCACAGGGTTTGTGCTAGCAGCCTCAAAGAATTTGGAGAGACAAATTTGATAGCGTTGCAGAAACTAAGTAACAAGAAAAAAAATGTATCTATTGAGTTTGAAAATAACAGAAAGGAAATACTTGCATGCATAGAGTGATAAGTTTAGAAGGCAATGACTTCTTTTTTATGCTTTTAATTCTTACGGTAAGTGACAGTTTCTAGCCGTGGACAACATCACATTTCTGGGCTCGTCAGTCAGCGTAATGGAAATGGTTCTGATAATCAAAAAAATATCGAGTTTTTTCAGTATTACAGCCAAACTCATACGAGTTTGACTTCCTGTGTGAGTAAGCTCTTGTCGAGAGAAGATTTCTGCTCCATAACCTTTTCTTGTCAGCTGGGGCGATATTAAGAAAAGTATATTTAAATTTGAGACTGGGCTCTTAAATTTATTTTGCTTTTACAAACAGTATTTCATCAGTATATGTGAGGAGTACCCCCATTTAGGAGTTCTTCTGTTTTGTACTCCTTTTTTGCCTATTGCCATGCTGACAAACTCTCAGGTAGAACTGTCTCCTTCAGCCTTACAGCTGCAGCTGTGAACTCTTATTTTTACCCTGCTTTTTCTCACCTTGCTGTCACATTTTTCAGACATGAGTAAGTTAATACTGCTGTCACACACCAGTCTCATTTACACAAATTGTTATTTTAACTATGAACTATTTAAAAACTGTTTTAAATTAAAGTTGAATTTTAATTAGTTTGAACAACGCGTAAAATCAAAGGCTTATGTATAATGGAGGAATCTATACTGGCTGCAGAGTCAGAATATGATTTAATTTTTAGTCATAATTTTAAACCTTGTTTGATAATTTATGTCTAGATTTTTAAAAAGGCATATAAATTGCAAGAGGCAAAACAAAAGCCTCTGAATTTTTAAAAGCTCTTCTTCTGTGTTTTCTATTTTACGGTCAGCTGTCAGATTGCATCCAGTATCCACCTTACAGTTAGATACTACTATTGCTAATATTGTGTTTAATTACAGCTTATTATATATTGTTCACAATTTTTCAGGTTTCCTTTCATGTGGAGAGTACAAAGCAAGTTGGTTTTGAGCTGAGATGTGGAAGTCCGTGTCATGACCTATAATAAAAAAGCTTTTCAGGTTTCATCAGATTTCTCAGGGTCCAGTTCTGCAAAGCTCTGCGTAGGAAGGGATGCTCTGGAATCAGGAACTTGGGCTCAGTTGTGCAGGATACGCGGCTGTCCTAGCACAGAAACAGTCAGACAGTTGTGAAGGGGTTTGCGGGCATCGTAATAAAGGAAGATGTTTTTAAACGGGGATTTTGAAGAAGTATTTAAAAGATTTATTCCCAAATGTTTATGAGGAGCTTGTCCACAGCAGGAGGACCAGGAGAGAGCAAGTGTGAAGGCGCTTGTTTTGAAAAACAAACAGGTAGAGTGACAAGGACTGGCATTATCAGTTATCTACTGGCAAGAACCAGCCTCTTAGTACTCTGATAGATAACAGGAAAGGTGTGGATAGACTCCAAGTATTTTGGAAAGTTGGTGGGAAGGATGTGCAGGGGGGGTAATGCATACAAGATTAATCCAGGCTGTTACACAGTGCGTGTTTTCTTTGCAAAAACTGGGGGCTATAGAGGAACATGTAAGCAGCTTCATTTAGCATACTAGGAAGAAAGGCCCCTTAAGTGCTAGTTTTCTGATATAGTTCTGTTTCTGAGGCTTTGCTGAAACTGTGTTAATAACAAAGATGGGACCTATGAGCAAAGAAGAGGAAAAGAATTGCAGTTGAAAGTATCCTTCTCTGTCAGACGATACAATGCTTGCAGGGAGCCTATGAAAACTGGGGAACTGAGATATCCTGGGACACCTATAGAGCAAGAAGGGTATGTTAGCATTCCAGTGTCCTATGCAACCTAACAGAGCATAATCACTTGCAAAAGCACGTGGTGTTTGCCAAGACAAGGGAAGCCGTCAGCCACAACTGGTAAATCAAGAAGGATAAGAATGGAAGTAAGACCTGGGATTTAGTGGCTAATAACTCTATTGAGGGCTGTCCCAATAGGAAGCTGGATAAGCAGCCATCACTAATAATGATTGAAGAATGTGATATGTGGAAAGGCTCAAGGGAGAGACTGTCTCTAAGGCATTTGCAGTAAAGTGCAAAGTAAAAGGCAGTTCTGCCACAGGGCACAGACTGGGACCGTCATCCAGGTGAGGTGTTTTGCACCCACTGCGGTGTAAGGTAGGTAGGTCCTCCCTTGCTTATAAGGAAATTTGGCAGACATACTGCAGTTGCACTCCTTTTTTTTTTTTTTTTCCTGGTTAGTGCAACTCTGCTCCATCACTGAATTCAGTGTTCTCTGTTAAAGGTGGGGCTGACTATGATGGAATTATTGCCCTCTTGGTCCATATATTAATACAGATATATTAATTCAGTGAGTCTAGGCTGTAAGTGTCAGCCAGGGTATATGTTTTTCAACTAATGTCAATTCAAATAAAGCATGAATTTGTACTTAGAAATCTTATTGCTGTTTCCCAAAAGTTTAAATGTTACATTTAGTCTTAATGAAAAATGCCAACATGACTCACATTGCTGTTTTGGAGAGTATGAAGAAGAAATGCTGTCAGTGCTAAACAACTTTTGGGGGACAAGAATTTCATCAGATGAATGAAAAAAAAAAAAGAGAGGAGTAAAAATTGAAAAAGTCTGCTTGACTTTCACTGGAGGTATACCCAAGGAATATGGAAAACATCCCTTTGGAAAATCGCCTGATTTTAACAATGCATACTGTAAGCAGTCTCCAAAGGATAAGTCACACTTTGTATTTGAACAAGGATCAGCTTCACAGCCGGTATAAATCAACGGTGTTTGGTAGGTGCTGGTGAAGATAACACTGAATTGTACTTGGTTTAGGATTTAGCCCTTCATTTACACACTATGGAAAACATGGGGTTTAGTGATCTCGGTCAACCAAGCAGAGCCATACAAGAGTAAACAGGTTGTTAATCTGAAATCACCTTAGGGCCTTCTTCTGCTCCCACTGGAATCAGTGTCTAAATTCCCATCAGTTTGAGTGGGATATTTAAAAAAAAAAAAAAAGCTCTAATATCCATGTTAATGTATTTTCTAAATATGTGAATTAATCAGCAGCTTGGTAAACTGGTTCAACAGCCTGATGCATTTGCTGAATCAACCTTGCTAAAACAGATGCACCATCTGCCTCACAGTTTCTAACATGCTGTTAAAACAAAGCAACGTTTTTATAAGAATAGTTATTTTTGCTGTTATAGGCAATATGTATAATATATCTGTGCTCAGGCAAAACTACATAGAACAAGATGCTGTGTATCTCTAGTGCACCAAAATTAGCTTGCATATAAACTATATTTGTGGCAGAACTTTAAAGTAGTTAAAAAAGAAGGGATTAGTAAATTTATGAACTTGCTCCTCCATTGTGTCTTGAACCCTATTTTTTAGGTGTTTTCATAAATGTCTCCTAAATACTGTGGAACTTTTTGCTTTGTTGTATTCATACTTCATATATTGAAAAACTACAGAGAAATAAGATGAAGACAGACTTCTATTTGGTTGAAATCATTAAGAAATTCAGACCAACCCTCACTGCAAACCACAGGCAGTTGGGCTTTCAGAAATGCTGAAGGGATTAAGAAGCTGAATATCCATTAACTTTATTCACTTGGGAAAACCTCAGCTTTAATGCTCACATTTATCGCTATCTTTATGAGCCAGTTTTACACTATTGGTAGCAAGTAATTTCAATACTGGTATTTCAATAGGATCCCCTTTTGTTGCTTCTTTTTACCCCTTTGCACTTTGAAAAGCAGTGCACAAGGGGTCTTGGGGAGAAACAAAAAGATGTTTGCAGTCTTGTCTCTCCCATAGTGGGTAACTGGGGAAAATACAAAGAGCAGGGTTTTTTTCTGTTAAACCACGTGCAGATAAAGCATTCTACCTGAGGTGAAGCACCTAACAGATGGGAACCCCAAGAAATGCTGTTCAGGCTGTAAACTTTGCATTTGCACCCAGAAAATTTTGTTTCTTCCCTTGGCGCTCATTTACTTTAATCCCACTCTGTATACACAGTTCCTTTCTAAAGAGGAGAAGGAGAGCAAACATCGTGGGCCAAAGTCCATTTCTAGCCTTCCCAAAATGAATCTGATGTGCCATGACTTGCGAGGAGTTAGTTTGGATATGCCCCAGTATACATGGAAGCAGCGTGTGCCCCTCTGTGCTTATTTTCTTTATAAAGGTTAAACGTCTCCAGCTGCCTTCAAAGCAGGGAAAGAAACAGCGGAAGGTACTAACAGTTTAATTGTGAGGGACACCTTAGCTACAACCACAGTGTTGACATGCTGCTTTTGAGCCATGGCAACCCTGCCTCACCTTCAGACTGTTACTCTGGCAGAGTTTGGGCATATTTGAAACGTGCTGACAGTCATTTTCTGTTGTGCTGGCCCGGTTTAATAGGCAGTATGTGTCATAAGTATGGGTCAGCCCTCATAAATATGTCTCTCTTGGCATTTCACAATTGTCTGCGAAGGTGTTGCTCAACCGGAGTCCCGGCCCTGCAGCCATGATGTATGGAGGTGTTGAGTCTCCCGAATCAGATGTGCGCCCTTCGGCAATTCTGACTGCAGCAGAGCCGTGTTCAAACTCGTGCAGCTCCTGCTGCTGAATGATGATATCCTTTTTGTCTGCCCTTGCAGATGTTTCCAAGAGCCGTGTTTTATTTGTGCATCAACAAATGATTTGATATTCGCTAAGGGTTTGCATCCAGCCATTGAAGAATAATAAATGACTGTTTAGGTTAAGCTGAAATTTTGCAGCCTGATCCAGTTACAGTGGTGACTCACTTTGAGTTGGTTCTCACATGATTCACAAAGTGTATGGGTGACTCAACCCACAAATTTACTTAGCTCCCATGTTATTTTCCCTCTCAGTGAAAAAAAATTGGTTACAATAAATAATCGCAGCAAACTTTGACTTAACCCTGAGGTAAAATAAATGTGTGCGTTGAAAGGCTGCATATTTGTAATAATAAATTATTTAGTGAGGTAAGTATGAAATAATAGGACGTCAGAATCGTTAAACAAGAAAGAAATGTGACATGCATTTTTGGTTGATTTTGTTGCATTGCAGATTACAGTAAAGGAAGAATTGTTATTTTTATCTGATGGAGATGCTCAGAGAGGCCGTTTTGACAGTCTCCATACTTATTGCTATAGCCAGCCAATTCTTGGCGTTCGTTCTCTGAAATAAGCAGTTTCAGATATGTCCGTGTCTGGGTCAGACATTTTAAAGAGATGTCAATTCAGAAAGTGTGAGATACCCAGGTTCTGAAAACTAGGTCTTTGTAGGATGTCTTAGGCTGGTCACCCCAAGTCCTGAAGTACCTGAAGTTGTCTGTCTGAAAAATCTTGACTGTGTTTCTTTACAATATCAAATTCACAAAGAGAAGAAATTCTGTCCCAATGGGAGCTTTAAGATATTAAGTTTTTCTTCAAAAGGTGCAGCTGCTGTCAGTGTTCCGTAAGCATATGCACAGGCACGTGGCTGTAGTGTAAATACAGTCTAAACTACTACGAGTTTAGAGTTAGCTTGAGATGTCAGTGTATCCTTTTTCGGGTTGTCCCAAAAGGATATAAATATCTAGGTAACTACATACCTCTGAGCTTCTCAGCACTGAGTGACTAATCACCCTCCCTTTCATAAATGAAACAACAAAGAATCTGGAAAATGAAGAAATTCTGCCATGTCAGCTGACTTGGTCATGAAAAAGGTCATTAGCAACCAGGAATGTTTCTTTGCCTCACAAATACCAAGTGTCAATAGTATCCATAAATTAAACTTTAGAAGTCGGTATTTTGTAGGGATTAAATTAGAGGGAACAAATAATCCGTGGCTTGAATGATTAAGGTGAGAATTCTGAATTCTTTGGAAAGATAATTCTTTTGCAGATTACATCACTGGTTTGAGGAAACCTCAATGTGGTTCAGGTGTGGCAAGAAATTTCTGAGAAATAAAATGGATGTCATTGGCAACTCCCCAAAACCAAGGGACATAAACAGTAGCCCTGAGAAAGGGTACCTAGGAACAGCGACAGGATTAAAAACATGCGGCTAAAGGACTGCTGTGCTAGAGAGAGAAAAAAGAAAAGGCTAAAAAATAACTATGGAGTGTCACATGCTGAACCACTGCAATGCAAAGTCCAGTGGAGAATTTTTGTGGTACACTGAATGCCGCTTTTTTATCGCAAAGTTTTCCAAGCAGCCACAAGCTGTTTCAGGCCTCTTTGTAGAAAGTGAACCAAATGCACATGTTAATTTGAGCTTTCCCTCAGCTAAAGGAGAAGGTAAAAGGATGGCTTTGTGCTCAAAGCACAGAACTGGGATTTATTTATTCTTGGTTCTGCCACCGTCGCCTTGTGCAACCTTTGGCCAAGTTATTCGTCTCTTCATGCCACAGTCTCCCCACTTGTAAAAAACAGTTGATGGTACATATGTCACAATGGGAGTTGGAGGCTAAATTCTTTAATGTTTGTGAAGTGTTTTGGGATGTAATATTGGGAAGGACAAATTACTGAATGCTGCAGTGCTGCATGCAGAATTGTGCTAATTAGTGCCTTTTTAGACACTGATCCCTTACTGTATGTAGACTAATGCCGCAAGTTGGTCCAATTTTAGTCAATTGTACCTTTCACCTCACTGGTTCTGGGATTGGTCTGGAACAGAATAATTTATTTCTCATTTGGTGGTTATGCTAATGGATTGATGAGATAAAAATTCCCCAGACTGCCCCTTAGAATACCCTGAGTTTACAGTTATCTTTGGCTGTGCAAGGTGGCCTTTCAAAAAGCCTGATTTTCGGAGGCAAAGTCTAACAGTCGGTGCATAGAATACACACGGTCCCAGTGAAAGAATCCACAAAAGGAAGGCTCAGCCTTATAGATAGGTATTGGCAGAAGTCAAAGGCCTGTCATGAACTGCCTCGTTTCATAAGCATTGCCCATCAAACCTAGTAACCTCTTTGCACATACCAGCTGTGACCAGGTGAGGTGGTGTGTTGCCGTGAGCAAATGTATTTTTTGATAGGTAAACCACAGCTACCTGTTTCTAAACAAGAATTTTTTTAGTGTTTCTAAACATGTTTTCCTGTCAGCACTACTGGTCGATCATGTATGGAGTATCATTAATTATCACGTATGTCCCTTCTCCTTCTTGTTGCTGACCTCCCATGGAAATACGCTTGTGGTTCTTTGCTGCTATGGGACTGTCACAGCAGATGCTTTTGCTTTTTCTATTGCTGTAAACAAGCTGTTGTGACTGATACTTCTTTTCACCATATGTCCTGAACACTCCCAGTTCATAGTAATATGTCATTTCCAGGATGCTTTGTAGGGTGTGTATGCCTCCACCCCATTTCAAAATCAATGTAACTCTCAATGGATTGACTAATGACTGGAAGGTGTTACTTCGCATGCTGGTTTTGGCTGACAGTGCTACTGAACGAACAGTTGTTTGCTTAACATGGCTTTCATGGTTCCCATGTGAAGTAACTTCTACTGACAAACAGAACATACCAGTGGCTTCAGGTTTGCCAGTAAGCATTTATCTGACACGCTGCTGAGACCAAAAAGAAGTATGAGCCCAACTTGTTGCCCTGAATATTGGTAAGCTTGCCCTGTCCCTTAGCCACATCCTATGTTTGTATTGCCCTCACACATTTTGTTGTGCTGATCTCATCATCGCTGCGTCCATCATGGATCTGTAGAGTAGGAGTGGGTGGTGAGAGCTAAAGAAAACTGTAATGCACCTGTAAGGGTGTTGTGCTGATGCAGTGTATAAGATGTTGCAATCCTGTCCCACTGTGAGGAACTAGGACTGATGTCACATTTTCTTTCATTTGTTGTCATTTATGATGTTGGGTTAGACCATTCTCAACCCTCTTCATGGAATAGGATATGCAGCACCAAAGAGAAATTGCTTGTGCACAGCAAATGTATTTACTTGTTATTACAGTGGGTGGACATGCCTTATTATTCACCTGTGATGTGTTGACCTTCCAGAAGGTCTACCTGGCATTTCGGTAATAGCATACGTGATGGTAGTGTTGAGCGTGGTCAGGAATGGTGTCTCTACTAATCATTTTAATGAAAGCAATCATCTGGAGGTGAACAGAAACTGAATTTAAATTGTAAGCGTGAAAGAAGTTAAACTACAGGAAAGAGCATTCTTTGAGCATCTCTCTCATCTGACTCTTTAGGTTTCTATATTAGATGGTTGTCTGAGCCTATCTTGTCTGTACTGCATTGCTGTGTTATCCTCACAACTTAATGTATTGCTATTGGGAAAATAGCTGGTGTGAAAGACTTTGTTCTTGATAACTGGTGGAATTGTTCATGTTGCTTTTAGCAAATAGCATGCTAGCTCTTACTTTGTTAGGTATATGGCAGCGAGCTGTGTGATAGTTCCATAGCGAAGGGAGAGTTTTGTATAATTGTTCTCTTGAGGTCAGTCCAGTCTACATGCAAATTTTTGTAGCTCCACAGTGGTGGGGGCAAAGCTTATTCATGTGCATATAATGCAGCTTCTCAAACATCTGTCCTTTTTGCTAACATAACAGTATAAGTTACCGTTCCTGCTCACATGTGTAGAGTTCTTTAGCTCTGGAAGTTGGAGTTGAGAGCGCCACTGTTTGAGCTAACATTGACTGTGCCCTTCTCTTCACCTCTCACTCTGAGGGTATGATTGAAGATGCTACTTTGGTTAATTTCTGTACGCGAATCTTCCATGAGTCAAGAAAAAGACAGAAAGAGCCTGATGTTACTATCTCAATGTGTAACATAGGCCCTGTGGAGAGGAAAAGATTATTGATGTTGTCTTTGCTACAGATGGATGTCTGTAATGAATGTCCACATAATTTCTATTACTCTTTGTGTATCAACAGCTTAGAAGCCCTTGGGTTTTTTGGGTATACACAGCTTGATGTTTTATACGGTGTCTGGCCATAGTGGTCTCATTTGTGATGAAGACAGGTCTTAGTGAAGGGTTGTTATTTGGGCTATGCTTGTGAATGTGGTCCTGCGTTTGTACATTATTTTTGTGTTAAAGAAAGAATGTCTAAAAATAGCCTAGTGGAGTTGTTGCAGAAAGGAGTATGTTTGCACTACAAGTTGTCCAAATTGAATCATTATTTTATAATGTACTGGATTGTAAATGTATTTTGATTTAGTAACTACTTTCTTGTGCTTGCATACACCTGATGGCCAAGTTTCTTCTCCAGCCGAGGACTGAACAATGTTGGGTTTGATTGTGATGGGCCTTCTTTCGCAGCAGTTCGCTGTGATGCTGACACAGACAATTCATTTGAGTGTGTACGATTGCCCCCATTGCCCCAGGCACAGGGTGTTCTGTTTTCCTTCTCTCCTTTTGTCAAGTTTCATAGGATGAGGACTGTACGCTACTGCTTGGCTTTATGCAGCAGCCTGAGCATCTGTGATAACATGCTGTTGGTCTTTCATAGTCACTGTGCTCCTTTGGTACCAAAGTATTCCCGAGTCTTTCCTGTTCGCTGTTGAGTGTTGTGGTAGGTGATCTTTTCTCTCCACCAAGTGCCTTTGAAAACTGCATTCTATCATCTGGCAATGCGTGTTTTTTTCATATTTTTTTTTTCTTGCCACAACTCGCATCTACCTAACGTAAAAGTGCCAAACTGGCTTTACTTTTGGAAGGAATAATAGTTCTATGGATTGCTTTGCTTTGATTAAAAGGAAAGTAAAGTTTTCTTGGCTATGTAGCATTCTATATATCTGCAAAGTCCATGAACATTTATTATTTCTTTGGCTCCTGAAATAAAATATATTTTGTAGGATTTCCAAGGTCTCTGTAAACTCTGGAACCTGTAAGTGATTTGATGAAGTGGACCATTTTTTTCTCAGTAGGCTCTTTTTCTGTCTTTCACTATGAATAGTATGGTGGTCTGGTGAGGGGCAGAGTTTAATGTGTGCTGTAGGGGAAGAGTGGCTCAGCAGAAATGTTACTTTTTTTTTTTTTCAGATTTCCGTATTTTGCCTATGTTTGGCATAGAAATAGCCTTTGTCTGGTTCAGAAAATGCTTCTTTTGGAGTTTGTGCTGTTGCTGATCATCGTTGCATAGCACAGTCCCCACCACTTGTAAGCAAGTCCTTATGAAGATCTGTCAAATGTACAGTTCCTTAGAATTTAATGTTGGCTTGAGAAACAGGAGGGAAAACTCTTAATTATTTTTTGGGGGGGTTTCCAAAGTGCTTTTTGCATTCTTGGAGTATCTTAATATTGCCTATGTGATGACTTCCCTTTTATTTCTAGTCATTTATTCTTCAGATCATTCCAGATGCAATTACTGTAAGCAAGTGATTTTCAAGAAACTGTGTTTTTGCCTGCGTCTACGGCGTAATGCTTCTTGTTCACACAGCACAAATAAATTGAGGTGGTTTCCTTTTATGTTAGCTATCTGTACTGCTTTTGCTGCTGTTATCACACTAATCATGCATATAGATTATAAGGTTTTGTAAAGCTGATTCAAAAATGGTGAGGGAGTGGAGGGTGTTAGAAAACTCTTAAAAAAGTAATTTCTATTTTTCAGTCATCTTCTCACTTTTTGGACAGTGTCGTATTCTTTGGTTTCATTCACGTTCAGTGTTATGCTGGCTGCTGTTAACGTGTTGACCTTTACCACTCACGGAAGTAAATTTGACTGCAGAGGTTCAGTTTTCCCTATTGTCAGTGTGAGAAACACCCTCTATACAGCAACTGAGTTAAATGACACTGAAACGCCAGATCTTATAGTTACTTTTGCTGAAATAAATAACAACCTGGAGGCTATGGTTTCAGAGCGGGAAACCCAACTGGAGTTAAAAGAAGCTGAGATTATGCTTACGAATTTTTGCTTGACTTCTTTTTCTTTGTGTTAAAATATGTCATAATAAATAAGATTCTATTTCTTATTCCTTACAGATAAAACGAGAAAAACCAGAAAATATACCAGATCTAAAATGTTTAGTAAACGAAAAGTTTACTGCACTGGAGAGCAAGAACACAGACTCAGATTTGCAAAAGAATGAAAAATATATATATTTTAAGGATCAAGTTAAAGAGATGAGAAAACAATGTAAGTCTTATTTTTAAAAAAATAGATTCTTTGTATGTTAAATGGTGACTAACTGCCCTAAAATATAGAACTGACAATTATGGCTCAAACTGAGGTGAGTATTATTTAAAAACTTATTTAAATTGATATCTGTGTAGAAAAGAAGGCAGTGTAATTACTTTGGTAGTTTTATTTAGACTCACACAGTTCCTGCCATGTTTGAATGCAAATATCATTGAAATCTCGCTTCACATCTTTTTTTTGTAAGGTGGGCTTTTTCATTTTTTTTCTTAATTGATAGGATCTTCTGAAAGGATTAGGTAAGCTGTTTTCATTTGTCACTTAAACAAATTGCTCCTGTTTCACAACTTAGGATGTGTTGCAACTCTAAGAAGACCTTTGCTTTAATCGTAGAACTATATTGTTGGAAAATGCTTACTGTGTGTGTTCTCAGGTTTACAGCTTCTATGCACGCACCATGTAACACTGCAACTTATTAAAATAGTTTTTTCTTCATTCACGTGATATATCAATTACTAGAAAAGTTGGAGAGGGAACAGTTCTAGCATTTATGCAACACAACAAAATTGTGTGCTTTTATTGCTCTGCACATATAGCAGCCATTAAAATATCACTCTGATTACTGTTGCCGGGAAAGTTCATGGGCTCTAAC
Organism: Charadrius vociferus; assembly: GCF_000708025.1. NCBI lineage: Eukaryota > Metazoa > Chordata > Aves > Charadriiformes > Charadriidae > Charadrius > Charadrius vociferus. The sequence goes on from NW_009647595.1 coordinate 4,948,784, forward strand.
ACTATTTGTGCTGTTCTTCCCCAATCGTGATTATGTTTTGAAATCATATTATGCTGCTTGCTGTCCCTTGACCCCTGTACCTATTCCCTCCCACCCTACATTTTGATTTCAACATAAACTGGTATCTCAGGAACTTCAGGAGTCATAGATTAATGATTTATACCATTTGAAAATGATATGCTGGATGCTCTCCTGTAGCTCTCCTTGAGTTTTGTTTTTTTGGAGCCCTATCCAAAACCCGCTGAAACTAGCGGAAAGAATTTTCCCGCTGACTTCACTGGACTTTGGATTACTTCCCTATAGAGATTTATGAAGTGTGAGCACATGCCTGACAAGGTGAATTTTAGATCTGATATCTCAAGACTCCCTAGGATTAGAGCTTGAGGGCTTAATATATTTGTTTCCCATCTTTATGGTTTTTAAGACTTTGGATTTAAGTATTAGCACTGATCTCTGAGTTTAATAGGCTCTTGGCACTACTCTAAGAATGAAAATACTAAGTTGCAGACCACAAAACAGTGTAATTTTTACTCGCTACATAACCATAAAATTATTACTGCCCCACCAATTATGTTGTAATTCCCAATTTCCAGGTGTTTGTAACTGAGAAGATAAAATCTTGATAACTGGCTTTGGATTTACTTTCCATGCTGTAATTGCCTGAGGAAGGGGTGTATGCCCTAGTAATACATTCGGCTCAGGCTATGGGGCTGAGTTCTAACTGGCAGACCCGTTGAAAAAAAAACCCAAATTAAATGAGCATAATAAGAGTTGTTCTTTATGAAAAAAAAAAGAAAACAAATGCGAGGACATCATTCTGCTACTACTGCCTGAAATCCGGATTTGTCTTATGAGCCACTTGGACGTTTGTTTTGGTTGTGCTTAGAGGTCAGACTGTGCCCAAAGCAAAATGTACGATGATGTTGGATGGACTGCTGTCTTCAGTTCATGGACTATTGATCAGATGGGTCAGCTTGGGTTTTGTAGAATACATGATGTTTTTTGATGTGGTAAATCCATCACATTTGCTCCTATTGCAGCATATAATGCAATTTAAAAGGTTGTAGGGAAAATCGTTAGTTAGCTTGCACAGTCTTGGATGCAGTATAATGATCGTGCATTCAAATAAACAGCCTGGTTCAGCCCGCCTTCTTTTGGAATGGATAACTAAACGCCACCTCAGGTCTGCAGATAGAAAAGAGGTGGAAAATTCAAAGTTAAATCTTTCAAAGCAAGCACAATTCTGCTGCCTTAAACTTGCATTAGTGTTGTCTCTTCTGCCTGAATAATCCATTGATCCACCGTAAAGACACTTTCCTACTTTACTTTCCTCTTCAAAAGGCTCTTTTACCAGGAGAGCTCCCAGAAATTCTTGAGTAATAATGGGTGACTGAAGATCAGTGGAGTCTGTTTATATTCACATATGTAAATTTGTTTCTATATGACACAGTGACCGGGAGCATTAAGACTGTCCAGTTTCTCTATTTATTGTAGTTATGTGATCTTCTTGCCATTACCCTTACCCTCCCTCTCTCCTTTTTTGTGGTTTTCTCACTCAAAGCTAGCCTTTAAAAACACCCACAGAACTGAGTATCACAAATTTACTCACAAGCTTAAAAATGGCAGATACCCACATTCTTACAGAATCAGCGCCTCTGGTTTTAACATCTTTGTGAGAGGCTAAACTGACACATGTAATCCATCTGGTACAAAAAGCCTCTTCTCATTGTCGGACTCTACATAGTAAATTACTATGCTGAGATGTATAATTGAGCACTGACAATACTATCTAAAATACCGCACATAGAAGTACCACGTAGAAAGTAGTGTTACTGTAGAGAAGGAGTGGGCTCAGAGGCAGGAATTCCTGGGTTGCAATACCAGCTGGACTGAAGATTCATAAAATCTGTAGAAGACATCTACTAGTTTCAAAAAACTGGTGATTTACATTGTAGCACACCAAATGTACATGTTGGTTTACTTTTCTTTTATAGGGAGAACGTTAATGTTAGATGTTCAGTAGCCATGCTTAAGTCAAGTCATCTGTGTATTCTTTAGCTTCTCCTGTATGAGTTTTGGTTTCAAAAGCATGAATCCTATAATACAGGTCCCATAATAGAGCATATTATAATGTTTCTGCAAATTTTGCTTTACAACTACTTGATATGCATTACATATATCAATAACTTTATCAACAGCTACCTGGTTAATAGTTTGTTTTCAACTATAAGTCTTGCCAGGTTTAGGCAAAACTGCTTAACTCCTGGCCTGTTTCAAGCGCACATATACAGTACAGTCCAATTTTTAGCTCTTTCCTGGGATTTGGTTTTATTGCTAAATCAGGTAAAAAACCAAAACTCCAGCCAAGTTTTCACAGAGGAGTTTTTGTGGAGTTTTCTTTTGTCCCAGTCCTTTCTATCTGAAAGGAGCAGATGGAGTAGATGCTAAAATGATTTCCCTTCCGTGATGAGTTACCATTAATCATTACATCTCTTTTATGCAGAGTCTGACATTTGTATTCTGGAATAGCTGAACAAGAAAACGTTTTATTCTCATATTGTCTTGCTGCTTAGAGATTAACTAGGATTTGAAGGAGAAAAACTTTCTTGACACAAAGTTTTCAGGTACAGTGCAGAGTGTGAAGCGGTTAAAGGTATTTTAACAGAAAGTTAAGCAAGCTAATACATTTTCTCTCTTGATATTTGCTGCCACAGTGATGGAAGGGAGCTGCATGGTTGTTCCCTGCCACCTGACAGGTGACATGCGGTGCGGTAGGTAATACTCAGGGAGGAGAAAGGCACTGTGTCACCTTCAGATTGTCCTCTTCTCTAGGCAGTTTTGCAGGAAGGAGACCTTCTTAGCTTTGAACTTTAGCAGCAGCTAAGGTACAGAAATGAAATTGGGAAAGCGCATCTCTGTGGATGCGTAAGGATGATATTGTGCCTCAGTGCAGTTTCTGTTCTGCTGATCTTTCAGACAGTTTGCAGGCATTTTCCCTCAATCTGTGAGCCTTTTATTATGCAGCTACTTTAGCTGGAATTTGTGCAAAATGATGCAAAATCTCCACCTCTGATGATATGTGTCAAAACACTGTCAGACAGGTTTTATGTGAACAGCAAGTGATTTTTCTGAAGTCTGTTTTCAGAACTATCTTACATTACTAAATTCCCACTTCTTATTTTTAATGGCAAACATTTTCCTTTTTCTATTCAAACCTGCTTAGAATGTAAGCAGTAGAAAAAAAAGTGCTGATTAATTTTTTAATTTTTTTTTTAACATTTTTTTTAACCATTTCCTCTACCCCAAAATGACTGCATTATCTTTTCCAAATAGTTCAGCACTTGGAAGGAGGCTCACTAAATCTGGTAATATGAGAAAATTCTAAATAATTGCATGTGTGGTTTGTCAGAAGAACTTTTTGTGACCTTCACCCTAACTGACTAACATAACTAACAACTAACATAAGGGTCCTGGACCTGCACAGTGCTTAGTGATGTCCTTTTGATTAAGTGAAACGCTTAAGCAAGTTGCTTAAATTAAATTGCATGAGTAGATCCTTTGAAATGAGTGAGATTGCTGGCGTGTTTCACTTCCTTATTGGAGTGTAACCACAGTACAGAACCTTGCAGGACCGAGCCCATAGGAACTAAGTCACGATTACTGCAGGAATTATAACTTTGCATTTTGTATCTTCTGTAAATTTAAAATCCCACCTTCTGTTTAAAGTTGTATTACCAAGTCTTTTTATTTCATGCCAGTATATATATATATATATATCAAAGGCATGCTCTGGCACAGAGTATGAGAATTCTGGCTTTGCAAAATGAAAGTAAGAGCTGTCTTTAATCTCTACATATCAGTTGAAGTTTCTGATACTCGGTGAAAAGAGCTAATCAGAAGGTATAATCTCCACTCCTGTGACCTTAGGTGCCACTGCTGTATTTGCTGAAGGTTATTTAGTTTCACATTCGGTGCACAAAGGATGACAGGTTTCATAGCCCTTTTATAGCAGCTGATAACATGCACTTTGGAATCCTTGATAACTGCAGTCTGTACGAACACCCAGCAGATGCATGCTTCAGTAGTTGCTTTGTAGAAAGTGCTAAGATTTGAGTGAATGACAATATTGCTGGCTATGGCAGAAAATTTAAGGAGTGAATTTGACAAATGTAAGAAAGATAATTTTTTTTGATAGGGAACAAATAATTTTGAGATGCAATAGTAGTTTAGACAACTTTTTCTCGTAGGAAATCAGTCATTGTAATGTAGCTTGGAAGGTAGCAGTGCTGCAGTTGTAAAGCTCATCATTGCCTTCTCCGTTGAAGAAAAAAAGTCTCAGAGGTTTTGAAGGAGAAAGTATGTGTCATGATTTAAAATTTTGCTAGGAGAGATTCATTGTCATTATCAATAAGCAAATACTTGCAAAAGAGTGTTTAAATTTAATATTTAAAGTTCGGGTATGCACCATTATGCCCTGTTGATACATGTATTTTAAACCATGCATTTGCTAAGAGATAATGGTGTAAAAAAGTGTTATTTTAGATGCAGTTTGAGGTAGAAAAAATGACACTGTGAGAAGCATTCTCTTTAAATCCATAAAACAGTCTATCTGGAGATTCCAGGAAAGACTAAAGTCTTTGATTTGGTTTTAGTAGGGTAAGAAAACAAGCTGCAACACAACACTGTAGTATAATGGTTCACAAGTTTCATCCAATTAATCCTCACAACATCGCACTGAGGTAGGCAAGTTAATTTTATTCCTCACCATATAACAGAGGTGAAACTTGAGTAAATAGTTGAAGTTACTTGTGCAGAGTCACATAGCAGATTTACAGATCTGGGTTTCTCTTCAGCACTACCTAACCTCTTTTATGGTCTGTTTTCATCTTTATACTTAGATGTGTTGGCAGAGGATCAGCTGAAAACTAACATTCGTGTATTTTTCTTTGTATTTTTAATATAAAAAGGTAATTTAAAATCCCTTTACTGACCAATTAAGGGAAAACAACTTCAGCACAAAACTTGAAAATTCTAACAAAGTGGGATTGCTGTTATGGGATTGCTGTTATGACAGCTCAGTGATGTGTGTGGGATATGCACTTTTCATTTATGTAAAATTCCTTACTTTGACTAGTAAAGAAATGAAAGATGATCTAGGACTTAGGAAGGTCACTTGCAGTTTAGGAGAACTCGGTTTAGTTCTTTGCTTTTTTACAGTCGTATTGTATAAGATCCAGTCATTTAGGTTCAGGTACATCACTGGGAGTTAAGTGCCTAAAACCTTTGTGGGTCTGAACCTTATACCCATGCCTGAAATTCAGCTATGTATATATTGTTTGTGGACTGTGCAAGGAGAGACTAATGAATGTGGACTGGCTGATATCCATGCTGCTCCGGGCTGGTACCCTATGGAGCAAAGTAGCCATGTCCACTCTGCACTGCAACACACTCAATTGCTGTGCTTCTCCTGTGGCACTCCTGTGGCACTGAAAAATCAGTATTCTTTTTTGTGATTTTTTCAGTTTGAAAAGCTGGAAATAGTAACATAACTGTGTTTTAGTCTTCCAGAGTAATGTTTTCATGGCATGATGCTGAGGGAGCAAATTGAACATGAATATGTTTATAGAGGCATTTGTGTGAATGAGGTCTGACTTTTGGGTAGGGTTAAAGGACTACCCTGAGAGAGAAACTTGGCATGGTTTCATCCTTTTGGGACTGTCCTGTCAGGATATTTTCTGTAACAAACTAGTTGGCTTGCTCAGGAGTGAGCTAGCCCACTTGTAGTTTTGAAGGATCAGGAGATCAGGGCCTGGGAATGAAATGGAATGGAATGAGTTAAAGTGATGATTTTTATGTGTAACACACAAACCCTCTATTTCACAGCGTTATTGGGAAGCTAACGTCCTTGCTAGTTGGCAAAGAAGGACCAACTCTAGAATGAATGATACCATCAAAACTTTTGTTTTGCAATATGGGACTCTCTTTTCTGGGTCAAAAATTAGCTAAGGGAGGAACTTGCGATAACAATAATTCAGTTACTGCATTAATGAAGAACATCAATTGCCAATGGATCCGGTGAGGGTTTCTATGATGAAATGATTTCCTTTCTAATGTGATTGATCAAAATAAGAAGTTTCTTGCTTTGGCATTTAGACTTCTGACGTGGAATTCATAGTTAAAATGAAAGAGGAATCAACCCACCCCCTCAAACAGCCCTTCTCCATTGTGAGTAACCTGGAGTGTAGGAGACCTGGGTTTCAGTCTCAGCAATTTAAAATCAGAACTTGACTGACTCTGGGCATACTGGGTGGTTGACGTGTAGCTCTGGGATCAGTCTTCCTATAAAAATGGAAATAACTGCAGAAAGAAATACTGAGAGACACTGATCCATTAACCCAATGGTAAAGGCCCTCAGCTGAGGGAGGTATCTAAATCAGAAAGAACATCAGATGTAGGTCTCTCTTCTTATAAATATCTGCCCTTCCAATCAGTGCATACTTGAGGGTAAACTCTTTTTATCTCTTTCTATGTCATTCATCTGATCTATACATGTATTTTTAAAAGATCTACGTTTTATTCCATTGCAAAAGTCTTTGCAAGATATAATTCTTGCTTTTATATCAGCCCGGCTTTCCGATCAGCCCTGAGTATATAAAATATAGAACGGAAATGCAGTGTTGCATGGAAATAATTTTTTATTATTATTATACACTTAGGGATAATAATTTGGGTAATTTATTGTTACTGTCATGGGATAATTCTCTCTTAAGTGAGCACATTGATGGCTACCAGCATGGCATTTTTACTGTTTGTAAGAACATATAGGTCAGGAAAGGAGCTTCTGGATGCTGATTCCATTCCCTTGATGTTGCAGTCAATCACATTATCTAATAAAATGCCACCTTAAGATACATTAATTTTTCCCCTTCTATTGGAAGAATGATGAAAAAACTTAGAACCTTGCTCAGCTGGTGAGAAATTTTCAGGCAAATCAAGGCTGTGACCAAGTTTTTGCTCACTTATTCTTGTGGCAGCGCTGTACCCTAGCTAATATAGATGCTCTCCATCAATGGTGTTTAGTTCAATTCAGTCAGTTCCTGTATTTCTTGACTTTATGGTAATCCATTTGTGCAATGTGGAAACTTGTGACCATATTTGAACTTGTCAGAAATGTTTTATAAATTTCAGATTAGTAAGACGCATAGAGAGAAATACGCTAAAGCTTGCCTGTATCTGAAATTCTGAAAACTTCAAGAGATGGGTTGAACCATATGGAAAATTTGCTTTCTGGTAATAAAACATGAGCCATTTCACTAAGAGTTTTCATTCATTTCTTTCACTGTGTAATAATACATACTCTTTTTCTTGTAAAAATCTGAGCAGTGAAAATGCAAGGACTGCTTTTGCCAGCTCAGTACAATTTTACTTGCCATTATGTCTTTTGCATGCTATTCAGACAAATTTAAAAGATAGAGGATGGAGGAATTCCATTTTTGTGCCATGAGCTTACAGCTTAAACTTCAAGTGTGATCACAGGAAAACAGATGAAGAAGAGTAAGGAGAAGAAAGCAAAGAAAAAGGAAAGGGAGAGCATCTCAGTCTTATGATTTTTCAGTCGACATGTTCTCATCTTGAAGTTAGGATGTTGAAGACAAAGGAGGAAAATAAAGCTCAATGGAGCTCTAAACGTAGGGAACTTCGTTTTGTTTACTCATTTTTTCTCTTACTTGTGTGTTTATTTTATTCCTGGAGGGACAGTAGGCTTTTTTCACCCTTCCTATATGTTCATTGTAGTCATTTATATGTGGGACTTTGTGCCACCAGTATGCACAAGGATCAAAGGAAATACTACTTCAAGTAGAACTCTACTCCAAGTAATGCATTTGGATTGAGTGCCAGCACAAAAAGCATTTGAGGAAGAACAGGGAAGGAGATCTGAGATAATGCTGAATAAATAATAATCCATCAGTGCATATCACACTGCATGGTAACTTCAGAGTATTCCAGTTCAGAGAAAGGAAAACACTTGATGTTTTTATGGTTCCTGAAACTATTTCCCATGTAGCTCTTTGGTGTGTCTTTCAGAAGAGCTGCAGTTTGAGCTAGATCTTGGTTTGGTAAGCATCAGTGGAACTTCTGAAATCAATGGAATTTCCCTGATTTATACCTGCAACGTACAGTAACATGCAAACTAGTAATGTGCAGCAAGATTAATAAACATTCTCTAATTCCTTATCAGAAGTTCACATACATTGGCTGCTTACCGTAATTTTTTTTTATCCATACTGTTTCACTTCCCTCTCAAAAGCCATAGGCACAGTAAAGCATGATTTCTTTCCAGCTTGAATTTTGTGCCATTATATGTACGGGAAATCTTCTTCACACTACACCAAACCCGTTAAATAAGTCGAGCTGAAATGGAGGAAGAGAGCTGGAGAAGCTCTAAAGGACTGCAACACCCATTTTTAAGTTTGTGGACCTCAGACTGGGTGCCGGAGCCCAGAGTTAAGTGCCTTGGCTCCCACAAGGAGGGTTATGGAACATCTGTGTGAACACCTTCGTTCAGTGACGAATCTATTCTGTCAGCACAGCCTGCTTTACATCTGTACGTCAATCACGGTATTGCATAAGATGACTAAAAAATGTGCCAACTATAAAGGAACGCAAAGGGAATGAATCAGGGCTTTTACTGTGAGATTAGGCACATATGCTTATGTTGCATAGCTGGAGAGGAAATGGACCATGGCTCTAATCTGTGGATTTGGGAATTTCAGGTGCTCGAAGGATTACTGATGTTGTCAGGGAGGTGAAGTGGTAATAGTGTGTACTGTTTCTTAGGGGCAACCTGAGATATGTTGCTTTCAGTCACCATTAGCACAAAGTCAAAGAAGTCGAACACCTTTATTGGCATTTACACTTACTCTAAAACAGGCTTGGAGCATTCAGATGTTCTGTCACAACTGAGGAGTGGTTTAAGTTGTCATCTTTCAGCTGTTATTAGCTCTCATTTGAGACACAGCATCTGACTTTACAAGTGTGGATAGGTTTATCGTGTCTTATCATCTTAAATATGGATGTAGATTTGTTGTGTTACCAGGCTTGCTGTGAATGATCTCAGGATTAAAGGCAAGTTGCTTAACAGGTGTTCCAGCAGGCACCGAAAATAATTTGTGAGGGAGAGAATCAGTTAGTGGAGTGATGGTGAGAGCGCTTATGTTTTATGTCACAGCATTGTGTCTACAGCAGTTGCCCAGAAAGTGATGCAAATAAATTCACAAATAAGCACGTAAGAAAAATCCCTTACGGGGAAGCTGTCACTTTTGGCTCCTCTCTGGGTCCTCCAAACGCCCCTAACCAGATTACTGGAGGCTGGACAAGAATACTGCGAAAACATTGCTGTAGGCTTTCCCTGCCTCGTGCCCTCTATAGGGATTTGCTATTATTCATCATCAGAGTAAGTCTGCTGGATGGGATGGACCTTACATCTGACATCATTCAGTTGCTCGTAGGCTTTAAGCAGCCCCTGGGCTGTAGGCTGGTCTGTAGAGGGCACTCTTCAGCCCTTCAGCTGGAGCAAAATCTGCGCCATGTGCCACTGGAAGTGGAAGGGGGCTAGGAAGGATGCGAAGAGAGTGCATGACTGTGTACTCTGGTAGTTAACTCAGTCAGCAAGGAATGGGAAACTGGGTTCTCTACATCTCCATCACCACCTTCTCTCCTTCCACTTGGATGGAGCTGTGCCTACTTTCAAGAGCCAAAGTGCTCTCAGGACAATGTATTCCTTGTTACTCAGGCTGGGGCAGCTCTGGGCAAGTGCAGAAGTCAGAACTTCAAATCCCTGGAGAACCTGGGAGGGGCTTACCAGAGTTAGATGCCTTTAGGGTTAGGAGGCCACTGAACAGGATTTTTCATCATTTTGGACTTTAGTGTCTGTAGTTTGCTTCAGTTCTTTGGATCTGGCCCAGGCTTAATTATTCTCCCTCACTCCCTATTGAAATTCTGTGGGTCAATCCAAGACTTAATGAAATCAGAAGTCGTCTTTCCAGGAAGGCTGTTCATCAGGATCTATCTATAAACTTCCAGTATAAACTAAGTGGCTGATTTATAATCAGATAGCAAAACATGGGAAAAAAAAGCCGTGCTTATCGCAGCATGCGAGAAGACTTCATACAGAAAAAACTAAAGAGTTTTCTTTGAGGAGAAAAACTGTAAAGGCTTCCTGACTGCTTTATCAGCCCGTACAGTAAAAATAGTAATTACTGCAAATTAAGACTAATGAATAAATCACTGTATTAAAATATGAACAAAAAAGTTTGACAAGCAATCATATGTAATCATTTAGCAGCTCTGTTACTAGTGTGGGCAAAGTAAGCTATTCACCTAACCTTTGCTGCAGCATCCATTGCTTTGGGTGTTTTGGGGTTTTTTGGGGGGTTTTGTTGTTTTTTTTCCATACAACCCAGATAAAGTTCTCCCTTCCTGTCCTCCAACAGAGTTTTGTTACACCATGTCAGATATCTACATAGTTGGGCTCATATTCCACAATTTCGCCAATACCTGCTCACCTAAGAAAACACAGCTGTGCAGAAAGCTCCGCTGAAACCATGTCTGCATGTGGGTTCTGTCACGTCACAGCTATGTCATGGACAGATATTTTCCAGCTCTGTCGTCCTCTCTTTACCACTTCTCTCCTTTTACCCAACTGCTCCCCAGCCTGAATCAGCATCCTTCCTCGTTTTTCTGCAGCTGCTTTCCCTTTTCACGTGACGCCACAACCTCCTTCCTCCCTTCAGTGCTCCTCTTCAGCTTTCCTCCCTGCCACCTCCTCCTTAGAAGTGACGCAGAACGTGATACCCATGATTGATGTACTTAGTTTCACTAGTGAGGCCTTTATGTCAGTCCTGAAAAAAATACAAGTAACTTCATTATCCTGCTAAACCGTTTGGTTCATTTACACTTGCTTTTGCCTGCACCTGATCCGCCAGCGGCTTCCAGCTCAGTTGTGTTCACAGCACGAGCCGTAATTTAGAGGAAAGTCGTGGCTATTGACCACTAACAGTACGGTTGGTGGTGTCCTCGCTATGGCTTTACATTTTTCTTAGAGATGGAAAAACTAGTAGCTGAGTGAGTCACGAAACCCAATGTAGCAAAATTCAGTTGTAAATGAAAGAGGAACATTTCCATATTCTTCATTTGGCTTAATTCCTGTGCCTAATGGCTGTGTATATACCATAAACATTGTGAAGGAGCAACCATGGAAACACTTGTTTTCTTGCATTGCTAAATTTACTCTGGGTTGAATATTAACACAGCGCCTGGCATTACTTTAAAAGCAAAAATAGCTAAAGCGTGACTCACTATGAGTCATTTACTGCTAGTCCTGCTATACTGCCTAGAGCTTGACATTGAACAAGTTGGCAGCCTGCATTGCTACATTTTTTTCTAGGAACTTTGAACACATTTCGTTCTTGTGAATTCTCTTGTGCAACAATATTAAACACAGCAATGTGTTTATTTTGCTTCCAAAGTCGAATGAATCAGAAAATGGTGAAACAAAGAGTATTTTTCTTGGAGATTCTCGAAGAGCTGGATTCTGAGAATTATTTTTTAGCTGCAATAACAAAATGATTGCATGGATGTTAAAAGTTAATTGCATTTTATTCAGATTATGTAAGATATACTTTAAACACTTCAACAGCTCTTTTCTTTTTTTATTTATTTGCATTTTCGGCAAAGGCATACGTGGAAGCAGAATGCTCAGCCTGTAGGTTGAGAACGTTTTCTCTTTAGTTGGCAAAGGTTTTATGATGGGAAGGCAGTCGGCTCTAAGGGGCAGACAAAACAAGGCAACTGTATTCCTATTGGCCTCTGTATTTAAAAGGCACACCCAAAAATGGTGTTTGGTATCTGACAGCGAGCAGCTCGCTGGCTGGCTGTGGGAATGCCTATAAAAGATCAGCTGATTTCAGTCAGATGGGAAGGGGTAATGAGAGAGGGCTGAAACCAAAAGCAACGTGCCGAGGCAACCATGTGATGATATCCAGAAATACACTGGCAGGGCGAAATATCACTCTTCAGTATGCTAAAATTTTGGTTCCAGCTAATTGTCATTTCTAACTAAAAGCCGCTTCTTAGAACAATAGATAACAAAATCCTTTAATATTTTCCATAAACTTTTCTACTTAAAAAAAAATTAAATTACTATGGTAATTGAAGAAAAATCTTATGCTATCAGCATACAACCTTCTGCGTGTGTTTAAAGGAGGTACCATAAATCAAATTAAAATACTAATAATGGAAGTTCAAAACATCTACAAAAGTAAAATCCCACATATCTGGGTATGGTTGCAAAGCTTGCAACATGTCTCTTCCTTTAACTGCAGATGATGGAAATAGAGACTGTACAGTACATTCATCTGTACATTTAATAATATGTGCTGTTGCAGTATCTTTATAAGCTGAAGCATTTTCTCTATCTAATCTGTTAGAACAACAACTTCAAAAAATTCTCTTGAAGTGGTTTCCCTATAAAAAAATCTCGTTAGGATGACTCAAGAGAGAAATAAGAATGATTAATTAAGTTTAACACTGGCATCCTATGCACTGTCCTGGTGTGCACTGTTCTACATTATTTCAGCACGGATTTGTGAATAAAAGTACGAACATAACTGCACTGAAGAGATGACTTCTGTTTAAAACTCTAAATTTTTCAGTCAACAAATAAAATAAGGTTAAAGTAATATTTCTTTAAGTTTTCTTGACTAGCAGTCATACTAAACATGATACCATGTTATTTTCCTAAACCTAGAATAAAAAAAGATCGTGTTATATCAAACAGTCTAAAGTGGCACGGGGTTTTGATTTTTTTTTTCTGTGTTACCTCTTTGACAGTGACCCCCAAATCACTGTTATTAAAATGGTTTCAGTAGTTACTCATGGTATATGCTCTTTAGCAATCTTCAAAGCTACTGAATAGGCTGTTCCTCAGCCACACCTCCAGACATGTTATGCAGAATATAGACATGAGAATTTATGTTAGGAGTGAGACTGTGCCATTTAAAAGACAGCTTTGTGTAGGAGGTTTTTCTGCTCTGAGGATCATCAGAAAGATTGGAGCTGCCTAAGGCATGATATCTCTTGGGCATCTCTATACATGTCGTGTAAGTAATGCCTCTATTAAGCTATAGCAAATGATTCCCCTCGCATATGTGTGTGTTTCTGTGTACGCATTCACACATACTGACACAGAGAGTATGGGCAGGGCAGTGACGTGGAGTCTTTCTCTTCAGGACACAGGAGAAGCCCGTGTGCTGAGCTCTGCATTAGGCACACGGGAGCACAGTAGTCTAGCACTGAATGGGAACGCCATTACAAAGCATTAACTGTTTTTCATAATTACATAAGAAATACCCTGTTGAACTGAAACCACCATCCTGTTGCATGTGCATCGTAAAATGAGGTGAAAAATCTCAGTTCTCAAGTCGCTTTCTGTTCCAGTTATGAATCCAAGATTATTTTCTGTAATATTTTCATGTGATAGAACAAACAGAATACATGATGCAAAGCTATAAATCATGGATGCTGCTGAAAGAAATCTTATCTGCTTAACCACTACAGGCTGTGAGGATATCCATCTTGTTGCATTCTTTTCATGGATCTTGAAATGCGTTTGAGGTACAGTGTAGGAACCAATATGTCTGTGAGATGTTAATAGAAAAGTGATAGGAACTTTGCGCTAACAAATTGTGTTCTGTGAATATATTCAGGTTCAGCACTGCTTTCAACAGCAGAACGGAGGCGCTTTTTTGCCACCCTTCAAATTGATTTTAGCAGGTATGTCTAACCTGAGGAACTCTTTTTCATATATAATGGGTGGGATGATTAGGATGTAACTCCTTATTCCCCATGACTTGTGAATAATATAGTTACTACTAAGCAAATTTGCCATTAAATGTAGTACTTGCATAGCATGAGCTACAGATGGCCAGAAAAAACTGTTCTTTGTTGCTCTATTTTTTATGTGACTGTGACCTTGTAGAACCAACCTTACTGACTAAGATTGTCCTGTGCACCTTTAATCTTAAAAATAGCCTTTTTTGCTGCACTTTGTCTGAGGGTGATTCACAAGCATAGTCATACATGATCCAGTAGCTTCATTGAACTGACTGTTAATCACTGTCACCTTTTGAGAAGAGGAGACTGTATGTTAAATTGCTCATTTCTAAACAGCTGCCAAATTCTTTTCTTTTTCAAAAGTCGGTATTCTAGCAGACTTCACTGCTTCTGCTTTTTTTCCCCCACATTTGAAAAATCCATGGCAAGCCTTTTATACTTACGGTGGCAGGTGTTTTTGTGAAGTATTAGTGGACAAATTTGCCCTGAGATTAACTACAGACCAGAAACTGCAAACAGATGTTTGCAACTGCAAAGATCTTCCAAGTCATGAGAGTCCTCAGTCTTGGAAGAGACAAGTCACCAACAACTTTTCTCTAAGCAAGTTAGAAACTCCTACTTGAAGGCACAACTAGCTTGTGTAGTTCAGATCAGCTGCGCCAGTTGAGAAATTTAGGATATTGAAAGTTACCTTTCTGCACTGGCACTGCACATTACAAAGTTAATTTCCTAAATCCACGTTTAGGACTCTAAATCTGGAGCCATATTTTTAGTTTATATATAAACCTGGAGTATTGCTTTAGCTCTCTGACCGACAAACTTGATTATCATCTTTATTATGTTGCCCTCTGTATATTGGGGAAAGTCTGCAGCTCAGGATGAGTGTCTACAGACATGTGCAGGCATATTGAGTTCCTCTGCCTCTGTTGTCTCTACATCTAACCAGTTCAGTGCCATGCAAATGCAGATACACAAATTCTGAATCAGCACTAGTCTCCATCATTTCACCCAAGGGAATGGGCGAAGGAGCTCTGTTTACACCTACCTAGGTAGATGTGCCCTCAGATTCTCCAAAATTCCAGAGAACGAAGATCGTAATTAGAACAATGTGCTCATATTTCTGCTTACATAGATGTCTCTACATGTGGGTTAATTTGCTTTTACTGCTTGTTCCTCCAGAGGTCAAGCCTCTGCTTGAGACATCAGCAGGATGAATATTACACTGGATATCTAGCACAGCATCATGACTGTATTTTTTTTTAAGCAGGTAAAAATAGGTAGTGAGAACTGAGAAGCTTTTAATAGGCTGTGAACCTGTTGACATACCTTCTCTTGAAAGAGAAACACACAAAAGGAAAGAAAATGTTCTGTATGGAGGATGTATGAAGCTTATTACAAAATTGCTTGAATAGAGCTGTTTAAAGAAAAAGATCGTGGTGTTTGCAGTTCAGGTATTGTTTTAGATCTCAGTAGAATACTACAGAATGTGAATCAGTCGATGGTTATCTGTGATGAGCAGGTAAACAAAAGATTTCTTTCCCAATGCGTTTTTCATATGATGGTTACAAACTCCATTGCACAACAATGGTTACATTCCAAAGCTGCAACCAGGTTCTGGAGGGCTTAATTTCACAACTGCTTACTGTGTCCTATTGCATTACAGTGACCTTTCAATAAAGAAGGGAGATTGCTGGTTTGGGTTTTTTTTTGTTTTTTAACTTAAAAACTGAATGAGGATATAGTGCAGTGCCCTACTTCTACAGAGCGAATTTTGTCCTTGACATTTTTAAACTATGTCCTCAAGTAAAATATTCAGCAGCTTTTGTATTTTCTACCTTTTTATTAATCTTATAATATGTAGATCTACTTAAGGTTTGCATTTACGTTGGCAATATGTTAACTGTAAAAAAAAGTAATTCTGATATTGAGACCGACATTAAAAGTATGTTTTCCTGGTGTAGCGACTTATATATCATACTTCTGACATATCAATCCAACAAAATTGTATATTTTTTTAGTTTATATGTGTTGGGTTTTTTCAAGGTGAACTCATGAAGCCCCAATTTCTAAAAATTATTTGGTTGGAAAAAATAGCTACAAAGCAAAAAGCAAATTGTGTTAAAGTGGTATGAAATAAGAAGGATATAAAAAGTAATCTAAATACTATTTAGTTCTTGGCTGTTACAGTTTATTTTGTGCTCATGACAGTCCCTACATAGTGACTTATTTTGGAGTTTGAATTTTAATAACATGAAGCACTCTGCTACAAGTCCACTCTTACTTCATCGTGTGAAACAGTTATGTAATCTTCAAAGTAACTTCAGTGAAAAATTACTTGGAAGCTGATAAACGAAGATGGTATCCAACAACCTGAGAGAGCAAGCTGAAAAGGCCAGACCTACAACGCAAAATATTTTACTACTGGGCCTGGGAAGGCAAGGAGGAGGGAAGCCAAAGAGACACCAGCCATAACCAGAAAAGAGCAGCTAGGTGGACAGTTTCTTACAGCAGCTGGGGCTTGGGTCATCTGTGTCTCAAAGGACTGTGAACATCACATTTAGACCTGGGCAGGCATTAAGTGAATAGTATATAGGTTCGGAAGCTTGAGTCAATGCCTATTCAGGATACTATTAAGCCCATTCTCAGCTACAGACTTGCCCATCATCCACGCTGTTTATGTTGGGTGTGTGCTCAGGTGCAGAGTTGGAGCTGGCTCTGGGAGATGCTCTCGATGAGGAAAGCTGGCGGCTGCTAGCCTGACCCCAAGCTGTCAGTCATGTGGTTTGATCTGATCAGGTGCAAGTAGATTTGAGCACCTAACCACCGCAACTCACCAGCCGATCACATAACCTCTGCTGTTTGTAATGTTATTTGGATGCTTTGAGCATGAGCTACAGCTGTGCTGGCAGCTGGCAGCGTGGTGCCAGCTGTGAGACCTAGAATACTGTACTTTGAAACAGCTGTTGACCTTACAGTATAGACAGAGGGCAGGAATTACCCCTGAAATTCATTGAGAATTAAATGGAATGTATAACACTAGCTTCAAAGCGGTCTGTATTGTTAGTATTGATAGATGTCTTCAGAAAAGTCCATGGCTCTAATGAGATGCCTAGCAGAGAGAAAAGGTCGCTTCCATACCGAAATTCTCCCCCGCCCCCCCCCGATTTCCACACCAGGAGGAAGCGTTCTGTGGTGCCAGCGAGTCTGAAAGCAGTGTAAACAATTAGCAAGAAGAGCTTGAAAATTCCATCGCAAGAAGCAGGACTGCTCAGGAGTGGAGACGCTTGGGATTTTTCAGCCTGATTAGCTTCACTGACAGGGAGGTGATGTATGCTAATTACAGCTCCTTAACCTCCTTAGAAGCGGTTGCATAAAAGCAACATCTCCATGTTGAAACGTAAGGCACTGCAGCATTCCCCGGTGTCTCTGCATTGGCATTCTCAGACCATCTGTACAATCCATTGACCTGCCTGGATGATGCATAGGAAGGTGTCTCTGTGAGCCAACCTGTCGGTGGTTGCGGGTACGGGAATGGGAAAGTTGCTCATTAGGACGTGTGGCTGAGTACTGTAACCCCTGATGCTATCTCTTTGGGTCAGTCAGCCTCTGAGAGTGGAGCGTGAAAACTGCGGTGTGGTATTCAGCCAGTGCTCTGTAGCGCAGGTCTGATCCAATTATAAAGAATAGAAAAGAGTTTTTTATGAATGTCATTTCAGTTTTACCAGCTGATATTTTCTACTCTAGTGTGGTTTTTATGCTGTCTTCATTATAACAAGAAATAATGGCATTTGATCTATAATAGGCACTAATGGATTCTGATTGTTCAGTATTCCTTGGAGGGGGAAGGAGAGATCAACACGCTATTTAAATTAACTCTCTGTAAATAACAAAAGTCTCGTCATAGATGACTGTCACATTTTTTTCCCATGAATTATAATGAAAGGATGTTTTTCAACTATTTTTCAACACATTTTTCCAGGTGGTTCATGGAACAGATTGTTTAAACCTTAAAACAGAAAAGCAGTCTTTAGGCAAAAAATTGGTTTAAGATACTGTCTTTAAAATAAACAACAAAAGACTTGAACAAAAGATCTGACTTGAAATAATGCATTCTGTTCTGCTCTTTTTCTAGGCAGTTCTCTGTAAAGTGATGGTAGTGTTGTAACACCAAAACGTAATTCCCCAATAGAAATTAATTCATAAACAATAATTAAATAATAAGTGATGTTTCATATATGCAGCACTAGAGTTTAATCTGGAAAACCTTGCATATTGCACGGACTAAGTCTTGTGAGACACTACAGGAAATCTGTGCCACAGCAAGCACTTTGCACCATCATAAAATATGCTTTGATTTCATGTAGGTCATCAGCATTGAGGCAAAAGTCATCCCTACTCTATAGTGAACTTTTTCCAAAAGTTCCATACGCATTTGGTTTAATGTTTGGTTTCAACATTATTTCAGGTGAAAATGAATAGTTATGTGAAACCTGATGACTGTAAACATGGCAAAGAGATGTTGGTGCACTTTTTTTTTAAGAAATTGCATCTTCTGACTGGTTAGTCATTGCATGGGGATCCTTTTGTAACCATTGGTGTTGACAATGTCATTTCCCCAGATCCTGTTGTAACCATTGGCATTGACAGTCTTTTTACTTCTCAGTTTTTCTTCAGCTTTTTTACTTCTCAGCTTTTCTTCAAGAGCTGAACTGGAAGCTCTTTGACTGCTCTTTCTCCCAAATCTAATGAAAGTACAGCATTCTGCTGAGGTTTGAGAGTAATTGTACAAATGGTTTACTGCTTCTGGATGAGATGTATGAATTTTACATTCAGGAACAAGTATTTTAAGCACACATCACTGGAAATACCAACGTACTTGAAGTGCTGATAGAAACGCAGGTATCGAGTTTGACCATACTATCAACTAATTCAAAGCCTGTCCAGAAACCCTGGAGAATGCAAAATATATGAGCCTGTACCCATGGCCACTGCGGGACTTGACCCAGCACCATTATTATTAAAACCATTATTCTTAAATGGTCTTTATAGTTATCAGTGTGGTATTTAAGCAGGAATTTTACCCTTTTACTAATGTTTTTAAGATACTATGTATATGTTATGTGCTGTGCATACATTCATGTCTGTAACTGTTCCCGCTACCTAATCCTGTCAAGTGGCATGCCAGCCATGGGGGATTCACTGCTTTGATCTCTATCTCACACTCCTTCCTTGAAATATCTCACTTCTTTGCTTTACAACCCTGCGTCTTTTCTTTTCTGGTCTAGGGCCGATGGATGTGTTCTGTAGTTTTGCTCTCCCAGTGGCAGTGCCATCTAGCCAGACCTCATTCTTGAGAAGATCTTCCTAGAAGGTCCTTTCCTTCAGAAGCAGCCTGGGACCAGAGCCCTCTCTAGACATTGAATCTGGTTTGTCCTCACTGAGGATCTTGATATCCGCCGCCCCTGTGGCGTGTCAGCAGGTACATGGAGGGCCATGCGTCAGCGTTGAGTTACATTGAGAGATCTCTCATGACAAGTCCTATAACCTTGCTCTTAAATCCTGCCTGCTCTTGAAGTAAGAACAACAGGAGGTGCGCTCCGGGTGATTTCTGCTAATTCAGCTGATAATCCAGCAGGGCTTTTTAACTCTTCTGTACGAAGCCTTCAGTAAAAGCTGTTCAGTGTGCAGTCTAGCTTGTGTAATGGTAAATAAATCAAACTGCTTGTGACTGCATTGGTTCAGGAGAAAAACCACAGTGGATTCAAAATACCTGCTTTAAAAGTTAGGAAAATGTAACACACAAAAAAACCCTTTGCTGCTATTTTTATTAATCTTGTATTCTTGATTTACTTCCGTGAACTAATTTTCCTGGAAATAGATTTTATGTTAAATCCTCTTGCTCACCACCACTTGTGATGTTTTTAAGTTGTTTTGATGGAGCCATAGTCTGATGCATATTAGCTGTTCAGAGGTTGCATGGTGCGGCTGCCCAGCACAGGACACATGTACTAGCACAGTTCCTTTTCTTTCTCAAGGCCTTAGATGTCCTTGCCAATGCTTCACTGTAACTAAGTTTCCCTTCATTTTCATTTCCCTCATTTCCATCAAGAGTAGTCTTATTTTTCTGCTTTCAGTTTTAGTCAGTCATTTTTCATCTTTGATGAGTATTTTTGTTTTGGGATGCTACAAACACAGACACACAGCTGTGACAGCTGTGAATTTCCCCCAGATTTTGTCTTAAACACAGCAAATCTGCTGCTGTCAGTACCTATTGTAAAACTGTGGTTATCTGTTGCTTTCTACAGAGTAATGGTTGCAGGCATCTTTTACAGCCGCTCAGGGTATCCACCCGTAATGTGAACAAGTGCACTGACTTTCTTTTTAAGAGCTGGCTTAGCCATACAGAATTTTGCAATACTGAGGCTTCGAGTTCAGTGAGCTGTTTTTCTTGTCTTAGTAGAAACTGAAAAAGTCTTACATTTCCAGAAAGAAGGGACCGTGTAATTGTGTAAAAGACTGTATTTACAGAAAATGTCATGGAACGTGGAAAGTGCTATTTTTTCCATCTTTATATTCAGTTGATATGTTGCAATGCTATAATAACTGTTTTTGCTAAACTTGAATTTCATGACTATTTAATCCATAGTGCCTGCTTACATAATGGAGTGATTTACCAGAATGATTTGAGAATGAAATCTTAAGTTCTTCACTTCAGTACTGAAGGGCATAAATCTAGATATATTGAATAAATTGTGACTCTACAGATTGATGAGGTTTGAAGGTGAATTGTGTATGACCATTCTATTTCAGCTGTTTAAAATAGCAGTTGCTAGAGTAAGCGAAAGCAGCAGTTCATGAAAGCAGTTTGTGTGTTCTGGTTTCCTGTCCTGAGAGAGACAGGCATACTGTTTGGGAAGAAAGGATAGAAACCTGAGCAGGGATCATTATGTCTAAGGGGAAAAAAAAAATATTCTTGACTTCCTCATTTAGAAAGGTTCATGTATAACCCTGAAGAAATACATTTTCAGTTCTTTTAAATCACTTTCTTGATGTTCACACTTCCAATAAAGAGATCTTCATTTTGCTGCAGATGATCTCAGTGCATTCTAAGAAGTACAAAGCAACTGTTCAGCTCTGACAGGTTGAGCTTATACCCTTTCAACTAAGATAATGTAACTGGAAATAGCAGTTCCCAGTCCATTGTAAATGAGAAGTAAGACCAGTTAGCTTAAACCACCATAGTTCTGACTGTGTGTGCAAAACCTAAACAAACAGAATATACCTTTCTGACCACTTAGCCCTTTCTCTTTGTGACCTGTTATCTCACTTTGTGCTTGACGCTTGCTTTTATTGCTGGTCTCAATCTTCCACTTCTCCTTGGGCATCTTTATCCTTTCTCTCATGACACCTTACTAAGCACAGGAGAAGCTCCAAGACAGTGTCCTGTGCTCCTCCAAGTGTCTCTTCAAAACTGCTCTGCTGTACTGCACAGAGAGAACTCTAATCTAATTACGGGTGGGCAGATGGCGTGTTGTGATTGTTATTGCCCATTGGCTGCAAATCCTGTGTATCCTATTATTTGTTACCCCGTCTTTGCTACCACCCCCAGACCAACCCACTTGTTTGTCTCCTCCACCTGGTTTGTCTTGCCTTTTAGGTTGCATGCTTCGGAGCAGAGATTGTCGTTTTACCTAGTGTAATGCTGCTCTGCCCCGGCTGGCGTTCAGGTGCTACTTCAACATATGTATTATATAATTGTAATACTTCTGCGGAGATGGAACAAACGTTTTATATAAAAAGAGCCTCATTCACTTCCAAGATGCACCACATGCAAATATTTTGTGGGCTTAAGTATGAGCAGAAGCTTATATCATATACATCTAAATAGAGCTACTTTGGCAGACACCCTGTGACAACAGCCAGCATTCTATGAATGTAATTTAATCAATGAACTGTATTTAAACCACTGAAATTTATTCAGTCTAAGCAAATCCAGACTCTTTCATGACAAACGTTTAATCCTTCAAGATTGCATAACCGGGGGATTTAGGGATTAGTTAGCTTTGAAAATAGGTCATGGAAAACATCTACATTTGGTTAAAAGCTAATCAGGCGAGGAAATAAGTAAAATAGTATAAAAGCTTTAGAGAAAGTCTTTTGCAAAATGAGTTTTATGTAATGGTACAAAGAATGTTTTCTATTTATATAAGAGATTCAGAACATCACCCCCTCCCTTTGTTTACACTGCTGGAATTCAAGGGAAACTTCACTAAACAAGTGATGCAAGTGTGTGCAGCGTTAGGAGATGTGTGTTTTGTTTCTCTTGTGTCCAATGCTTTGGAATAACTTCATGTAATTTTATGAAAACTACAAAATTACTATTAAGAGCAGTGATTTGCAAGTATGGACACTATCAAAAGTTGCAGTGAAAATAAGGTTGTAATCTTACAGGTGGGATTATGAAAGAAAAGTTTAGGAATCATTGCAGTGGGGCTGTTGACCTAAATCTAAAAATGTCCCCAACCACTGAAGTCTGAATTCCTTCTTTCAACTACTATTCAACTTTTCTTCCTCACTTCACCTCTTTTGCTCTCTGAAATCAGCTGTCTGCTTTCTAGGGCTGTCTGGCATCACGGAATGGCTTGTATTGTCAGAGGTTATGCAGCCTTATCATCTGGGCTCGTAAGGGTTTTGTTCTGTCAAGTTATTGGAGAAGTAAGTTCCAAAATACCTTACAAGCTGGTGCTCAAAGTTTAATCAAGGTCTTTGTGATACATAGAGAAAGAGATGCTGTCTCTGCGATGCACTGTGTAAGTCTGTGTAACTTCGTGCTTTTGAGTGTTGCAAGAAGCAAAAAGCACAAAAATATCTTCAAAACTGCAGCACAGCGCTCAGTGCAAAATGGGCTCCCATTAACAGGGATTGCAGACTCAATTTTTTCACCTCGTGAAATTTCTTGGTAATACATAGAATGCTCTACAGTTTGACATCAGCAAAGCTAAAATCCATCGGAGCGCAAGAGCTGCACAATCCTCTAGTCAAATGAATGGTTGAAGAATATTAAAAAAAATAAATTAATTGGCTACAATAAGTATTTCCTTCTCCAATATATCCCAGATTAAAAAAAAAGAATGTTCTTAACAACTATATAGAGTTGCTGTAAAATTAGCTGATATGGTAATTCCTCTGAATACAATTCCTTCAACTTTATCCTTTCTCTAACAAAACACACATTTGCCCTGAGTAAGGACTGTGGGGATTTAGGCTACTGACACGGTGTATTGTTGTTTATTTGTTCAAAGTTTTTTAGCTTTCTCAAATTTCATCGGTTCAAGGTAACTTGGCTGTAACTAACCAGTTTTTCTCTGTCGTTACACAGTTTTCCTTGGAACACCTGTAGTATTTTAGTTTCTACCTGAAAAAGAGTTTCTAGTAAGTGTCAGTTTATATTGCAGGTGTGTGATACTGAGATGGCAGCTTTGTTACAGAAACATTGAAAAACATGCTAAAGGTTAGCTTGAGTTGAGCATTCAAACTTAGGTAAATTAATAACGAAGCTTCTTAGTAGGCTGGGAAAATGAGAAAGGAGGAAAAAAATACACAGCAACGCATGAATCATTGCCTTGTGATCCAAAATTTAGTGTTAGAGTCCCTTGTAGCACTATGAAAACCTTTTTTTCTATAGTTCTGTAGAACTGATTTCCTCTTTGTTCTGTGCTGTTTTCAAGTCTTATTTTACAAGCTATTCTTTTCTATACTGTGCCTTCTCAGTTACCTCATTCCTCTGCTAACCATCTGATCAGATGCTTTTTTATGCATCTATTTTCTCGTCTTATTTAACACAATACATTAGATTCTGATTCAGCTGAGAAGCAGGAAGATAAATTGCACAGGGGTTTGATTTCCAGTTCCAGGATCAGATCTGAACTAAGCCGTGAGGCTGTTGAGGGGCCATAGGAGCAGCAAGAATCAGAGGAATGTAAGATGGTTCGTACCACTCATTTCCTCTGTGAGCCATGCAAGTGCCACAGAGAGGAATGGTGGTGTTTTGAGCTTTATTAGCTGAGCTGCAACATTGTGAAGTCTGCAGAGAATTAAGCTTGGTAGAAATCCATGTAACTTTTTTTTATTTAGAGTTTATTTTAGAACTGGAAGTTCTTTGGGTTGTAAATTCCATCAAATTTCTTTTGTCCTTGTGCTTGACAGATATAGCAAAAATAGCCAAAAATAGGGGTTTTGTTTGTTGAACTGATTAAAATAGAGAATTTCCTATGTATTGAAAATTGTGAAAATACTGGCTGGGAAAAAATGGACAACTTGTTGCTTTGAAATGATATGCAATATTCCAGTATTGACTTGAACTGTGGTGTTCTTGTTTGTGTAACTGCTATCAAACTGTCAGGAACGGCAATTCCAACTTCAAGAACCCTAAGACTGCTCTAACGCAACCTCTCCTTGCAAGAAGACCTACCTTCTTCTTCCCTGGCCTGACATATTCCAAGTCTTGACCACCTAGAGTCCCTTGCTGGGGCAGTCAGAGCAACTACGGTGGCAACGGAGCCTCTCCCATTGCAGTGCGGCTTTGAATTAGACCTCTCAACTTTCTTGCCTCTCACTGCCCCAAAGTCTAGCAAGAGTAGGACCTTGTGGGCCTTGCAAAGGCCAGATTTCCTGAGTCTGCAGCAGGAAAGTTGGGACATCTAGTACAGTGAGACTGTTTTGGGTTTGGACACATTCCTTTTTCCCCAGGAACTCATCCGGAAGTCAGACATCAAAAAAGGTGTATAAATCCACAATGTTTTCTTGAAACATATGAAATTGGTCAACTTTATGTTTTTCATTGTAGAATTTGTGGCTAGCTTTAGCTGATAATCAGTTGCTCATGAATTTAAGACAGAAGCGTATTTGGAATCACATCTGGTTTGTGGGACTTTATGTGGCATCCTGCGTAAGGTGGCGGGAGTTACATGAAGTTGCAGGGTATCAGAGAAGCAGAGAACTGTCATTTAATACAAATGTCTAGAAGACATTTAATTTCTGCTATTAGGGATTTCATTTCAAATGCTTATCTCAAATGCTGAATTTAGAAAATTCCACGGAGAGGCTGAACTAGCCGGTTCTCCAGTATCCATCTTTGTCTTTGTTTTCTGCAGTTCACCAGTCAAAGCCAGTATTTTCTCAAGACCTTTCAAATGTAGATTAATTCCAAGCGTTAGATTTAGTCATGAGTCCCCCTGGTATAACTGTGCACAGAAAAATGCAAATAATGTGAAATATTTATTTGTTCAGGGCAATTTTTGCAGAAGGCAGCTGTTGGGTCTATGACATGATACAGACTGGACTCCCGTACAGGGGCATTCAATGAGAGCAGCAGGGTTTGTTTCATTACGCAGTGGTGTATGGTTTTGATGTTGTTGTTTGTCATAAACAACATATTCAGTTGTTCATGACCCAAATTTTGGTTTTAGCTTTCAGTTACTGTAGAGTTCACTGCATCATCTGATGTGAACTAACATAAAAGAGTAATACCCTAGTGGGGGAAAAAGAGACAACAAGCTGGTCTTCGTGATACTTTAGAGACAAACAAATCAACACAAATGCGTTTGATATGCAAAAGAAAATGTCTTATGCTAAAATCAACAACCTGAACTGCTGTCCCCAAGTCAAGCTATAGTTATAACTGTTTCTCTGTTAACTTGAGCAGATACTTGTCTTTTATTATCCTGTGACAAACACGGGAACACAAGCACAATGACAGGTCAGTCATAACTAAATGCTATTCAAAACATAATAGTCATTTTTACAGTCGACTTTTTATATTTGTTGCGTCACAAAGATTTATTGAAGAGATAAAAGTGGTTATGGAAAACACTGTCCAGTAACTATGGCAACAGTTATTTGATCTCACAATAATTAGCTTAGCATTTGGTTGCACAATACTTTCACAATACCTCCTTGGTTAGTTCATTAAACAAAATTAGCTTTTGTTTGAACTTTCATCATTTGTTGTTTTAAGATTAGTCTAAGTTCAAAAGAATTGAAAAATATATTTTCAAGCTGCTATTGTACATGAATAATTTATGCTATAAGTGAATTTGTTAACGTCATTGTGCAGTAACACCAAATATAGTAGTTCTAGGTGTATTTTACTGGTTTAACTGAAAATTACTTACTATATAGATATAGGTGTATACACAGCATCAGTGTGGAAGATTTGTGAGTGCCTGCATCAATATCAATATGTGCACACACGTAATGTGGAGTTAAAAGGAAATTATGGAGCCTGCAAAGGCAACCTTACAAAATAAGTGTTCGAATTAAAATTTTTATTTTATCCCCTCCTCCCTCCCCCCCACATAAGCAATCAGATAGCCTCTAAGTTGCACAGTCACAGTTTCCTTTTTCCTCTCAATTCTGATTCACCACTTGGTATTCTCTGCCGTGTTGGCTGGATGGTCAGTGCCTTTTTCTTACTGCTCTTACAGGTAATGCTTACAGTCTATAAGTTATTAAATACCAAGACTTCATTCTGTTAAGATGTAAACATAGACAGAGAACAAAAGGCCCATTTGTTGTTTACTGTAGACTAATCAAACCCTGTTCTGAATGCAGAGTTAGTGCTTCTGTTGTGCTTTTTTTGTAGTACTCATTGCTACAGTATCTGCAAGCATTAATGAATTTGTTTTTACATTATGCATATGAGAGGATTATTATTATTCCCACTTGACAGATGGGAAACTGAAATTCAGAGAGATGGTTTTGGTATTTTTTGAGAAGCCTGGCACTTGGTTTATCGGAGTTGTTGGTATATGGTATGCAGTTCCCACTGACTGCAGCGTTTATGCAAAGCAGACTGCAGGCTTACGTCAGGTTCCATAGGTCTTCTCAAATCACTCCTTTTCTAAATTTGGAATAAGGAGACTCCCTCCCTAACTTCCATTTTGTCCCCCTCAGGCTGCTTTTCCCAATCTTCCTCTTTCCTCCCCAAGGCTTGCGTCTTATCCCGGTCTGATCAGAAAGCCTCTTCCTCCACTTAGTCCACTTGGTTCAGGCAGGGGAATGATCATCTTCCTTTCTTCTTTCTGGACTTGTGCCCAGCCTAGATGAAATCTCAATATGACTAAGCCCAGAAGCCCAGAAGAGAATGTGCAGATTTCAGCTTTTCAGAAAGTCATTGTTCGGTAAAATGGACAGATTCTTATAGGAAAGACAAAAATTTATTCCCAACACAGAGATAACTTGAGCTTAACTTCAGGTCCCTGCTTCAGCACAAAGGGACATTGGAGCTGTCCAAAGAACAAATTGTCAGAATTATGGAGGTAAAACTGCATTGTTTTCCTTAGCTTTGTGATTTTGGTACTCTGGATACACTTTTTTGACTGAAATTCAGTCAGTCTCAGTCCAAGTGAGTACCATTTAGCAAAATTATAAGCCATATATTGCTGTGTTACTAACACTGCTATTTCTAACAAAACCGCTGAATGCAATCTGTTTGTTCAAGAATGAAATATCATTAATTTAACTTATTTGATACTAGGTTTGTCAGATGGCTTTACACTGGAACATGAAAGAAATGTATAGATCTCTTCTGTAGAAATTAATTTTCTTTGATTAAATTGCTACTATATTACTGCATTATAAACAAGAGTCTTTTATCTTCTTCTTCATGGATAGAGCAGAAAAGTGAGAGAAAAAACTCAATATCCACAGGAAGGGCAAAGTCTTGGGACTGATACAGAATATAGTTATCCTCTGTGATGGCGTGTTCTGGGATTGGTCCTCTTGTAGCGCTTGCAGTAGTCTAGCAGCAAACTTTGGAAAGGTTACAGGTCAGACTTTATCCATATTTTAACAGTAAAGAATGTTATAGTTAGTCCTGTCTCAGACAATTTGTTCATCTGTGCAACTGTTCCATCCAGATATTAGCACCAACAGTATTGCCAGGACAGCAGAATTCTGGAGAATTCTGCTTCATGCCCCCATACCTTAACGGAACATATTTTGAGTGGCAGAAATTATGTACTTAGTGGGTATCAGGTCTAGTGAGGCCAGAAGGAGAAAGCAAGTTTCATCTGTAACAAATGGCTCGTTTATCTGAAAGTACTGTAAAGAGAAATCTTATCGTGTAGCGATTCATAACTTCTGAATTTGCAGGCTGAATCGCTATCGTGGGTTTTGTTTGTGCTGGATGAGAAAGACGATGAGCTTAACAGGGTTTACTAGAAAAATGGTTTTCAACTTTTCTAACTGAATTCAGACTGGAAAGAGATGCCTAAACATATAGGTTTAAGGCAAATTCAGAGTAGTGACTGATAGCTGAGATCAGAACAGAGATCTTTTCCCATTTTTGGAAGCGGAAAAAGAGAAGGTGGTGACATTTTTTGACAAGCAGAAGTCTAGACCCATGTCTAAAGACTGCCAGTAGACAGTATGGACTAAATAATGAAGAAAGTATTAGGGGAAATCCAGGATGCTTGCAATCTCATAAACAGTTTCTTGTTTGTGGGAGGGCTGCTCTATAGGTCCCGGTCCTACTAATATCGGTGTGATTTGTTGATTGCTAATGCAGTAGTTACAAATTTCAAATGCAGGCTTCACACAATGAAGGTGTTGGCTCTTAGAAAACAAGTCTAAGTCCCATGAAGATTAGTTTGCTTCTCTTAAATCCTACAGTCTCACAGACCACAGACTGAAAGCTGTTGACCTAAGGCTCATTAATGAATGGGGCCTTACCTTGCAAATCCTTGAAGACGGAAGTGTTAATCTTAAAATATTTTTAAATGGCATGGATGGACAAAGCACCACAATAATAAATAGCACTTCAGGACTTGTATTATAAATGGTACTAAACTACAGAGGGAGCTTTCAGTATTTAAAAATTCACAAGTGCCTTATACAGGATAACCATACCTTTATACAAAGGCCATTATATTTAAGATTAATTGTCCAAATTAGTATTGTGTGATTTTTAAAGAAATGTTACATTCTGTACTGCTAATTGCCTAAGGTTGGGCTGTCAACTTCCCAGGTGTGCAGACACCTATTGTTCAAAATACTTGCTTCTACAATAGCTCTAGTTGTAACAAAATACACTCAAAGTTGAGCTCTTTCTTAAAAAATGCTTTTGTTCATGATAGCATTGACCCAAAACCTTTCAGGTGAAGGATTCATATGTATGCATAGGAATTAAGGGTATTCAGCTCCCTTGGGGAGTGTTTGGGTTTGAATCTTAACTTAAATGCTGCAATTCTGGCAAACAAATGGTATCAGAGGTGATATGAATGCTGGAGTTGCTTGAGAAGGAAGGGATTGAAAAATGTAAAGGGACTGTGGTTAAAGCTGCAGGAGAGGGACCCCATGCTTTGCATAAATTAGAACAGAGTCTGATTTGCTGCAGATATGTCTGTGCGGAGACTCGCATCTACATGAGAAGCTGATTTCACAAGATAAGGAATCATGGATTTACCTGTACATCAAAGAACTTTGCATTTGGTACATGCTATTTTATCCTCTTAGCAATCTCAGGAGAAAATATCTGGGCAAAAGTACACCATAGTTTGATCATTTCAGTTGGGTTTTCTGCTCTGGATATGGAAGTAACTCATGTGAAAGCTATTAAACAACAGATTTTGACTGAAAAACTTAACATGCAAGGTCAGATTTTTTGAAACGTGTGTGCCCAGTCTGGTTCCTCTTTTCTTTCTTTAAATTGCATTTGAGAAATATTTTCCTTTTGGATTGGCTTCTTCAGAGTTGCATATTGAAAGAGGCAGTGTGGTCAGCAGTATGGGAGGAACAATAAGGGCATAAAAGATTTTGTTGATGTTTTAATGACTTTTATTATTTGTTCGCAAAGACTAGTTTTCAAATTAGTTATGAATTTGGGCATCTGGAAGATTTTAGCTTCCTTTTCTTGAGTTTTAAGGAAGTTTTTACTTATGTTGTCTTCTCTTTCTAAGAAAAAAAAAATAGCCTGAATTTCACCAAAATGTGGCCTTCCAGTAATTATTGTTTCTGTAGTCCTCAACCTAGTATTTGATTCAACAAAATCTTTTGATCTAAGAGATGCTTTGACCCCTTAATTACTGTAGAAGTTGTGAATGTAAGATACAGCTCAGGATACATCCTGAACATGTGATTCTGAAAGTTCTTCCAAGTATCATACAGGTAGTCTCGCTGGAGGAGACTGGAGATAAACACCTGTTTAAAAATTAAACCCAAATACCAAAAACTACTGTCGTATTGTTTACATTAATGTAAATAACAAATAAATAAAACAATAGTAATAATCAGAATAAACCCCAAGTAATCAGTTACATTATTGAAAATAGGATTTTGCTTTCTTTTCCTTAGCCTCTAATTCATAGGAGAACTGTAAAATCAAATCTCCTCTTTGGAACTTTGAAAAGAAGAAAAAGTCTTAAATGCAGTCCCTAATGTACATCGTTCTTATAGACTAATTCACAATGACAGGTCCCTGCTCCAAGCAGCTTACAGTACAAATACTTTATGGAATGTGATGTGCAAGAGAAAATGCACATTGTTTGTTAATTCTGGAATATTCGCTTTGGTGCATTTATATAGGATTAGCTATGGATTCGGTATCCACACAGTGTAGTGTGCATTTTCAGTCTCTTCTTACAGCTCTGTGAATAAGCCTCTTATTTGAAGCAAAAGTGCTTAATTGAATTTTCTATAAGCTGGATCTTTCTTTTATTGTGTTCCCTTTGATTGGGAACTCTTCTGGGAGAACATGAGCAAAAATTCCAGTTAAAACGCCTTGCACAGTTTGGGTGTTACGTGAATACAAATAAACCTGGAAAGTAACAAATAATAGACTCGCTTATTCTCTTCCAGCTACTCAGAGTGATCAGAGAATATTTCAGCTGATAAAACATCCTTGTGAGAAATGTTACCTGTCTGTAATCAAACTGGATCTGTAGTGTAGACTGTTGCTGGCAAGATAATAGACTGTTCAACAACAAATACACCGTGTTCTCCACACTTACTAGGTTTGTGAGTCTCGTGCTTGTTACCACAACAGAAATCGGAGCATAGGCATGTTCCTGACATAAGCAGCAAACTGAATGTCCAACTATGTGTAATCAAGGAAATATTTTTATTGCCCTATAAAATATGGAGTTTGATAGGTGAAAGAAGGCACTAAACCTACACAGCTGGCTGTGCCACTTGCCTAGGTTGTTGATACCCTTACCTAATTCCCTGCTTTGGTCTGCTAATTCTCCTTTTGCCTCTGTGCTTGATGCCTCATAAAAGGAGAGCAGGCTTCTAGGGCTAAACAGAAGCAAGATACGCATTGAGTTCTGGAAGGGCATGCTGAACATCAGAAAACAGTTCAGCAGCGCACATTGCTTACTCTTGATTTCATCATCACTTTTCCTAAGCCTGCTTTTTTCTGTGGTGGAATTACATGTTTATTCAAGCTATTGCCAGCTGAAAATGGCTTCACATGATGCCAAGTGCATCTGTGAAATAATCTCTTGACAGCTGACTTGTCTGTTCCTAGAATCATGTTTCTTCAGCAGAAAGTGGTAGAATACCCAAATGATCCAAAGCAGCTTCTCGCTTACTAACAGCTGCAGATGGGGAAACATGAAAAGCTCAGAATGGAAAAAGGCCGTCCTGATAGGGGAAGTAGAAAGATTATGATTCTGTTATTCAAAATGTAGATAACTGCAGCAACATGGAAGCTGCTGCAATCTTTATCTACCAAGAGGAAAACTAAACAGAGATGCTGGGATCCTGCTGTGCGGTTGATGAATGTTTCAAGTATTACTCAAGAGGAAAAATGCTTGAAAGCCTGACAGTTAATTTCCTGCAGATGAATTACAGGCACTCTTAAATGGAGAGTTTTGCTTTTGAGTTCAGTAACACCAAGATTTCACCCATTTGGAAAAAACGAGTAGAGAATAGTTTGAATTTGCCTGTCAGTGGCATTTGGAAAGTTCTGGGCCAAGTTTGGCTTTCCTTTGTGTTTTGTACTAGGTGCGTTGGTTGTGCCTTAATTTCTTCGCTCTCAGATCTCGGTTGCCTCATCATCACATTTCTGCTGAATGTCTAAAAGTGTGTTTGATTGTGGTTTATTGCTTTGGTGAATGAGGGACATTGCTGATATGTTGGAGGCTATTCTTCTTGCTCTTCACTGCACTTCTGAGAAAGGGTTTAGCAGGTACTGGCAGACAACTGTATGTCATCATCAACTGTTTTGAAATGCAGCAGCCCTTAAGGCCATATTCTGCCTCCCAGGTAGTTTAATATGATGCCTTGTAGAGCCACCACTTCAGAATTTAGAAAGGAGACTCATCAGTATGCTGGTGAAATACAGACGTGTCTCTCTCTACTCGGAAGAACCTGAAAGTTCAGCATCTCCCGTGAAGTAATGCTTGGATGATATTGCCAGCTGGCTGTGTTAAAGCTACCTTATTTTCAACCCTGGGAAAACTAAAGTGCTGCTGCTGAGTAAAGGTCATTGATATTAGGAGGTTTATTCTGCCTTTGTCTCCCTGTTTATCCAAGCTGTGTGTTCACAAGTAACAAAGCCAAGCTAAAGATCTCAGAATCTCTTAGGACCGTGCCCTTTTCACAGAAAATCTTCTGTGTTGGATTATTAGGACATATT
The DNA here is from genome assembly GCF_000708025.1 of Charadrius vociferus. Classification (NCBI taxonomy): domain Eukaryota; kingdom Metazoa; phylum Chordata; class Aves; order Charadriiformes; family Charadriidae; genus Charadrius; species Charadrius vociferus. The sequence goes on from NW_009647595.1 coordinate 4,981,317, forward strand.
TTTTCTCACTACCCAGTTTGTGCTCTGTGGTTTATTTTGCTTGTTATTGTGTCAGAGTAGCAGCGTATACCTTATGAATCAGTGCTCACAGATGGGCTTTTCTGTTGCCCGTAACTCGTTGATTCACACACACAGCTGCTCACCAGTTTGCACGCACCTTTACATGTATGACTCGTTTTTGGGTTCTTTATACTAACTGTTACCAGAGTAACGAGTTAACCGTAGAGTTGCATCATTTCTTTTTATTGAAGGGGATTCTGGCAGTCTATCTGTTTCTTTTGAGCTCTTCGTACTGGTATCCATTACCCTCACCATTAGGGTATCTAATACTTGAAACCTTCGTTGGCATCATCTGTGGAGGCAGATGTGCTCATGCTGCCTGCCACTTAGGCAGTCTGTGGTCATGTCTTCTTAAATCTTTGGCTTGATCACAATTTTAGTGTATGTACAGTTAGCATGAAAGAAATTCAGTTGACAATTTGGTCATGAAATGAGAGGCCTAAGTCCCAAAAATCCCTAAAATAAGGGGCTTTGGCACTGTCACAAGCTTGCTGTATTAATGTGTTTATTTGAAAAATTGATTGAGTGCTATTTAATTTACAATTTTGCAGCCTTAAAATCCAAGCTGTTCAGCAGACTATTGAACACCATAGATGGTGATTTCCACTGTATGTTACTGAACTTTTTAACACACACATTTTATTTTCTAGAGGGATGTGGAATTCCCAAACTCTCCCAAGTCCAAAGTAGGGCTTTTCAAAAGCTTTTGCTGTCATCAAACCTAAGATCCATTTTACACTGTCTATTAGAACAGATTGTGAGTAAGTTGAGCAAATGACAACTGCTCTCACCAATGTGGGGATTCATATAGAGAAAACCTTTTTCATAACTAATGAGATAACTCGATGCAGCAAAAATGTCTCTCTCAGCTTCACATCTCTGTGACATGCTAGGATGCAACTGCGCTGTAGATTCATAGTGAGACAATATGAAATAGCTGCTAAAAATAAGCAAAATGTGACTCAATTTAATTCTGCCTTGAACCTCGGATCCTATACTGAATCATAGAATCATAGAATGGTTTAGGCTG
>NW_009647595.1:4982929-4993918 GCF_000708025.1 Charadrius vociferus
CCCAGGTCCTTCTCCTCAGGGCTGCTCTCCAGCCAGTCCCCACCAAGCCTGTATTTGTGCTTGGGATTGCCCCGACCCAGATGTAGGACCTTGCACTTGGCCTTGTTGAACTGCATGAGGTTGGCTTGGGCCCACCTCTCCAGCCTGTCCAGGTCCCTCTGCATGGCATCCCTCCCCTCCAGCATGTTTACCTCGCCAAACAGCTTGGTATCATCATCAAACTTGCTGAGGCTGCACTCGACCCCAGTGTCCATGCCTGCGACAAAAACGTTGAAGTGTTGCTACAACTGAATTTGATCAGTACTTTCCAAATAATTGTCATGTGTAGGACTTTATTTTTCTCTTAAAGTATCTATCAGTAAATATTTACTATAAATAGCCGGGACAAGCAAGCTGTTGGAACACTTAATATGATTTTGATTACATGCCTGCTGGAAAGGAGAGTTTAAATAGGAACAGCAGGAAGTGGCAATAAATCAAATGCATGAAACTTAATGACAACAATATTTTGGCAGAAAATCTTTGATTCCGTTTCAAATGTAGAAATGTTTTTTCTTTCTATTAATTTTTGAAAGGAAGGGTAGATTGCTATACTCTTGCTGGTTATCTCACTTTTTTACATGCTAGTAGAGCCACTAAGGTTTTTGCTCTTCTGGATTCTTCCTAGCGCAGCAGCGTGTCAGAGAAACTGTGGCGGCTGAGACACTGGGACTGTTTATTTTAAAGACAAGTACAGCTTTGGGACTGAAATGTATTGTTCTAGGTCTCTTTTTCTCCTGTCTATTTGTGTAATAACCCACACAACCAGTACTGTCTTCAAATTCTTCTGTGCTGTGGATACTAATGGGCAGTATGTGAGCTGCTTTGGAAGAAATGCTGGTTTGGAGTAATACCTATTTTGCGGATGGATACTGGAGACCCCGAAAAACAAGACTTACTTCCACAAAAATATGTTTTGAGCCTTAACTCTCAGGGGTTTCAGTGGAAGTCTGGCATATCATTCTCTTTGTGGATCTGGGTTGAAGTGATTTGTACAGGAGCTTTCAGAAAGTGTGTGAGAACAGAGAATTAAATCCACTCTCTTCTGTCACAGGCTAATACTTTTTCTTCCAAATCATCCTTTCTCAACCATATCTTTTCTTATTTTCCCTGTCGATCTGTCTCTATACACATTTTAAAGCAGAACATCCACCTGGAGAGTACTTGCTGCACAGTGTCTTTGGCCACAAGTAGCCCTGGTGAAATGCCTGCTCACCAGGAGTAAAGCTGTGCAAATGAAACTTATCCCTAATGAACAGAAACATAATTTTCAGAATTAGAGTGCCAGAACCCGTAAAGCTTTCAGAAAGCCTTTAAAGTATTTCTGTTCAGGTGGGGAACAAGTTAACATTGTTGAATTTTCTAAGCATGAGAATAAATTCAATAGAGTACTATTGAACTACGGAATTAGTCTGGTCTCCTGACCCGTGGCACAAAATCTGAAATTGTTGTGGATAATAAAGTCTTTATCAGATTTGGAAAAATTAAGTCCCTTTCTATGGCACATGAGACGACTTTTATTTAAAAAAGCAATTAAATATGGACCAGGAGAGGATAAAATAAAGAACAGGAATAACTAACACTTTTTGCCATGAAGGAGAATCACTTGGAGGTGACTTAGCAGTCCATTCATAATAAAGGTCATAACACAATAACTTCTTTCATTGAGTAAATTTAAAAAAAAAATAAAAATTAACTTAGACCAGAGTAGAAAAACAGTGTGAACTGTGGGAAGCATTACCTTAGATTAATTCAAGCTAGCACCAATAAGCTTAGGAGTAAATGCCTACAGAAAAGAGAACTTCAGGTATGCCTACGTGCGATTTGCCTCAAAACCTTGTGTCTGCCCGAAGGCCGGCTGGGAAGTGCCAGCCGGGTCCCGCACCCTGCCACAAGCGCAAGTGGAACGTGGTGCTTCTGCTTGGCAGCCGGCAGTCCCCACTTCCAAAGGACTTGGTACAGAAAATCAAGGCCTTTCAGAAGGAGAAATTAAGGTTTTTTTCTGTAAGAGATTTTCTTAACTTAAGTCAGTATAAAATACACTTCAAAACACAAACTCATCTCATGAGGTCAAGTAGATGTTACAGTCAGATGGCTTTGTCATTCTGCACTTGCGTTCTTTAGAATAACTCCATGGAGGAGAGCTCTGACTTTCCCAAGAACTGATCCCAGCAGCACACTAGCTTCCTTGTATAAAGCCTTCTTGATCACAGGCTTTTCCTCCCAAACTCTTTAGAAGCAGAAATAATTTCAGCCTAAGCGTCTCCGGCTAGATGTTGCCTTGTTTTGTTACTAACAAATGGACAAGAAAGGCTGAAAACAGTAAGCACTTTCTGGTTTTGGATCCCCAAAATCAGGCCCAGTACAGCAAGAGGAAAAGGATCGTATTACAAATGGGCAGAGAAAGCTGAGACATTATATACAAATTATGTATCCTCACCGTGAATGCTGTATTCATCTGCAGGGATCTTATCTTCAAAGAGAAGGCAGTTAAAGTAAAGTTCAGAGAGAGGCAGGAAAAACTATTAAAGGCATAAAAAACTTTCTTGTATGAAGAAATCTAGACTGGAAATGAAATGACAGAAGAGAGGCCTGTGAAGTGATGAATCATGTCAAGAAAATTAGACAGTACAATTTACTGCTTATTTCAGATAGAGATATACTCTACAGTGGTCAAGTAGGTTCCGTTTAAACCTGCAGAGTGAAGTGCATTCTTTTTTTTAAATGCAGAAGCTTAGAGTAATTCAATACTAAACACAAAAATTAAAGTATGTATTTTGAATACCTCCTCAAGTAAACCCAAAGAACTTTATAAGTAGCTTCCAGAAACCACTGTAGTTACATTAGGAAACAAAAGATATTCTGAAAACCCAGAAGCCAAACCGTTACAGAAATTCAAAGACCAAATAGGAAGAAGTCATGTGAGAAAGGGTGTTTTTTAAGGGCATAATGATTTTAGTCCTAAGTCTATGATGCTAAATAGCCAGATATTCAGACTGAAAGAATTCATATGTGAAAAGGAGAGTCTTACAAAGATTTCTCGTAAATACTCAAAATTAACGCATGAATGATTTAGGGTTGCATTTGGAAAGATAGCTATATTATTAAAAACAGATCTCATTCAAAAAGACTTATTGGAGGACAGTGGTTCAAGGGAATTACTCAAGACTAGTTAATATCAGAACCATTGGGAGAAAAAAAACAGCATACTTCTATAGTGACGGAAGAAAAAAGTATTTTCATCTATAGTGAATAAAGATGACCAATAGTTCTGGCAGAGTTAGCAAGGGGGTGTGCATGCATTCCTCCATGCAGGGCTGACTTTAGCAACGGGGTAATGATCACCCCCAATTCAGTGATGGCTTCTGCGGTGCTCACAGAAAAGGAGGTAGAAAGCGTGCGGCTGCAGCAGGGTTGCAAAAGTGTTCGATGTCCTTTCAGTACACAGAGCAACAGGTTCAGATGACGTGCTGAGTCACAAGTTTTACAGGAAATCAGCAAGGAAACAAATGAACCTTTAACTGACATTTGTAGATGTTTGCTGCAATAAGAGAACTGTTGAAGGGTTACAGAGAGAAAAACAACATTGTACTTTTAAAAAATTGGAGGTAGCTTATAAATTAAAAATGAGGGAAATAAGTCAATATCTTGATTTCTACGGTGAAATCTGAAATTCTGCATACATTTATGGTGTAGAAATACTGTGAGCAATGTCAGTAGCACTGTGTACTGCACTCACTGTTCATGCACGTATTTTTATTTCCATTTTGTAGAAACTAAGGCCACCTACCTGTATTTTGCAGTCTGCATAATTATTAGGCAAATCTTCAGTACTGTTTGGAGAGTTTTCTTGAGTGATTGCTTTGTTATTCCTATTGTGTCTATTTTCAAGTTCCTCCCCACCCACCGATCTGTTCCCGTAGCTGTGCTATTCATAGTTATGTATGCGTTCATGATTTTCACAGGAATAAATTCTATTCATCTCAATTAAGATGCGTATCCCATCAGACTGGGTGCTACACATATGCATAATAAGAAATAATCCCTGCTCAGAATAGCTTAGAGTCTACATGCAGAACAGACAGTGAGAAATTCAGTACTATTCCTAATTTCTGTAAAGCAAAATCCCAAAGATTACATGTGATAATACCCAGGGCTTCTGAGTCCCGAACTATTCCTTTGCAACCAGACTGATGCCTGCTTTGGGGCGCTCCTTGGGAGAAATATTGACGACCTCTACTAATTTTTGTTTGGGTTTTTTTTTTTTCATTATTACTACTTTGAGTGGAGGAGAGGGCGATGAAAAGGGGTTTTGTTTGGTTTTGTAAGTAATTAGGATTACATAGTTTGAGTCCTATTTTGAAGTAATATTCTGAAAACAAGGTGGAAAATGGTGAAGGGAAGGTCCAAATCTAAATTAACCAAGCAAAAGTGTCTTGTAAGGAGTTGTAGGGCAGCACACTAAGGGTCACAGAAGTAATTTCTCAACTGAAGTCAACTCATTAGACTGAGGAGTTTATATTAAAATAGAGAAGGAAAGTGTAATCATGTGCTATTTACTCATTTTCAGCAGAAGTTTCATTAAGCATACTTTATGTCATAAGTACTTGGAAGTGAGGTTTCACATCCTTTCTGAGTCTTTTGTAATATGAGCTCTCTTTGATATGCTTAAATATCCGGCAGTCCCTTTTTCTAGCAGCAATTTTGTCATTATGCTGTACCGAAAGTATTAGCACTACAGAGCATATTTTAATGCAAAAAGATCATCTTCTCTAGGGATGTAATGGAGGGCATCTGTAAAATCTTCTCTGGGTAGGACCAGGGCAAGTCACTGCTCTGCTCTTCTCTCTTGCACCTTTGTCCATCACTGTTGCCACTATCCGCTTCCACACACTGATGGGCTTTTTAGGATGAGAACCGGCAATAAACCCCAGTACTTGATTATTTTCTTTCGCTGTTACTGTTTGTCTACTGTTTGTATTTTTTTCTTTTGATTGTACATACAACTCCATTAAATATATTGAACATATTTTGGACTTTCTTTAAAAGGCCGGAAACTGGAGAAAAACTAGTAAAATTAGTTCCTTGTCAGCAGATTCACTGGGAGCACGTAGCAGACGATGAATGAACTTGCAGAAGTCCGTTGCTTTTAGTATTCTTCTTCACTTGATGTTGAATTTCCTCACTCTGTCAGCATCTACCCAGAAAACAGCATCTTTGAGATTCATGTATTAACAATGACAACAGTCATTATCATGGGTGGCACTGTGTCAAGACTGGTGGGTGTGCTGATGACTTTACAGGGCTGTGCACCATAAGTACGAGATAACTGGCTTTTACTTAATTACTACTGCATATATACCTTCTTTTTAATCACTAGGTCTTGATGTGTTTTACCAACAAAGGCATCTCAGATGAGGAAATTCAGGCACTGAAAGGGAAAGTGATTTTCTGAAGGTCACCCCACCAGTCAGTGCAGCGTCAGGAATACAGCCGGATGGCATGGAAAAGCCTAGGAGGAAATGGATCTTTCTCTAATTCTGGTTTTGATAGCTCTGGTGAATGAGACATTGAACCACACACTGAGTCATGATGATAGCATGAAATGTTAAAGACTGATCTATTTATTGCTCTGCAGCTATCTTGTGCTGTCAATAACACAGACCTCATGTGGGTTTTTTTTAAAGTATGAAACTGTATAATTAAAGAACTGTTTTGTAATGCACGTGACAGCTTATCTTCAGGAAAGAGTCAAATGCACTTGGTTTTTAAGAGCAAAACCATAAATTTGTAGTAGAGATTCTTTAGCTTTCTCTCTTTTCATAACTTCCTTGAGAATTTGTGGACAAGTAGTAATCTCCCAAGTATAGGTTCTGCAAGTAAAATGGTAAAAGTAGTGAGCTGCTTCTTCTTCATCGTATTAAAGTAGTCTAATGTGCTTTATTTTTTTTAAAAAACTCAGCACAGGAAAGAGAGAGACAAAAAATACGCATTACAGGAAGAACAACCCAAATATTTTTTTTCTGACAAGATAAATAAGAAATGTAAAATAAGGCTAAAATAAGCAGAATAAGCTAAATTAAGGCAGAAAATAAGGCTAAAAGTTCAATTATTAACTTAATTTAAAAAAAAAAAAAAAAGAGAGAGAGAAGCTTACATACAAGCTTTAATATGAAACAGCCAAAACAAAACAAAACCTGAGAGGATAGTTGTGAAACAACTGATGCATGAAGTTATGTCTAAGGCATTTAGAACATCAAAACTATTAAGCAGATCTTAAGCTATCCTCGCAGGAGATGATAGCCTTGTCAAAGTTAGATAGCTCTTCCCATTCATCTGTTCAAAAAGATTGTGAAATACTTGGAGGGTAATGAGAACAGAGGACTGAAGGACTCTCACGTAGTGAATACAGTGCAGCTCTTATTAAGATTTATTTGGTGTTTTACATCATTGAATTTTAGATGAGTAGTCATTTAAATCACAGGAAGAAGTAGTTAATTGACTTTATAGTTCTCTCTGTAGCAACAGAATAGATGTCTCTTTCTGCCTTGGAGTTTTGTGTTACGTAGAAATACTGTTAACAAAGAAATGAAATTCTTTAGACAGTTAACGAATGTTCTTGATATATTATGATATTTCCTACTCTCTGCTTTGGTTTCCAGGACTTACAAAAAAGTAACACAAACCACAAAGATGGGCAGTATAATGAATTGTAATTTCGGAAGAACTATATACAGAAAGGAGTTTATGTATGTTGGCTACTTGAGGTAGATAATGTCTTTCTAAGTGAACATATAGGGGCACTTAAGACTGGAAGAAGATTTATGTGCATGCTTTTTTAATTGCATGTTTTTAAAATGAAGGACAAGACATAAGTGATGTCAAGCAGTATTCTAGCAAGATGTTTCAGAAGAATATTGCACAATTCCACCACTTCAAGGTGGAAGTATTTAATCACACTTGCTGTTATGAAATATTTTATTATTCAAGGCAAAACTATAGATACAAATAAGTATGAATGGAATTATGTTTGGATGTGGCTAATCAACTTGGAAGATTGTTAGTTTGATATTATCTTGAATAAAGATATTTTATTTACTTAGACATGAGGTCAAAAGGTCAAATTCTAAATGCATAGAGAAATCACAAATATATTTACATAACTCAACATTTTTAATGTCCACACTGTTTTGATTTTGCTGTCAGTAAAATTCTCAGCCATATATGTTATAGTAAAAGTGTTATTTTCTATTTAGGAATATTTTTTATTAAAGAGTACGTGAGCCGCTCATAGAAGTAGATTTGTCACAGTTTTCATCAGAGTAAATCTGGTTTCTGTTTTTCTGATGAGGAAAAAAGTGATCAATTCTGGAACGTTGTGCCTGGTGTTTTGTATTTTATGTTTACAAGCGTTCCTTCTCTTTTTCGACACACATTTCTTTTCATACCAATGCTAAAAATATCTGTCCATATAAGGTGGCTGCAGTGAGTTTATTGTCTCCTGACACCAGTTACATGTGCAGAGTGCAGCCTGTTGAAGTCTTGTCTTTGCAGTCCTTCTGGTCCTCAGAAACCAAAATAAAAAAATATTCTTATGTCATAATGTTATACCTTGTAATTGGTACATCTTGTGCAATTCCTTCAGCGGGGATTTCCCTTTCTTTCCTGTAAACTGAAATCTTTCATGTAAGCAGTGTTTAGACACACTCTTTTGTAAAACTGATCTTATCAGAATTATGCAGAGCTTCCCACTTTCCTACAGGGGTTAGGGAGCGCTTACCACAAATGGTACTAGTATTTCAACTGGAAAAAGGAGATACTTTCAAAAAGAGGGTTGGGGTTTTTTAAGTCTTAATTTTTGAATTTTTTTAAATGGAACAAAAGCTATTGTGTTTCCATGAAGACAGTATACTGAGTAGCATATGTGGAGTTAGACAACTCCCTCTTAGGGATGTAAGGAATCCCTTGGTAGTTTATTATCCATTATTGCAACAGCTTATAAACAGGCTTGAGTATTTTGTAAGTTTTATTGATGTTGGAAAATGATTCATTGAAATGTCACAGAAATAGCCTTATAAAACTTCAGAAATATGTCTCATTGTTATGCCTTACTCCTCCCTTCCTTTCCACCTACCAACCTTCTGCCAGCCCGCTACCCCATTTCATATGTATTGTCATGCCAGAACACGATAAAACTCTTACAAGACTTGCAAGATGAAAATTTTAGTACTTAAACTTAGGAAATACGGGAACTGGCATTGGTTTTTATTTGGTTTTTGGTACCCTCAAACCTGCTGTGGAGGGAATTGAGAAATGTCAGAGAAATTCCTTTTCAGTGTGTTACGACAGGCAATTTCATTCACATGGAGCGATACAAAAAGATTGAAAAGAAAAGATTCTGTTGAGACCATCTGTTATCAGCTGATTTGGTACATTTGGGTATATGGTGTCCCCTGCCACTAAGGCAAAAAAAAGCCAGCAGAAGCAAGTTTATGGTTCTCTTTTCCGACCAGCCACTAGTGAGAGACTTTCCCAGTGTTGAGGTTCTGGAATTTCAAGTTTAATTTCAGACTCAAGGAAAAAAATACTGGATTTGTAGAAACTCTCCTATTGCAGCCTTGGATATTTGTCCCTGTTCCCCTTGCCAGATTTTCCTGACATTCTTCACAGAATTCACAGAATTCACAGAATTGTTAGGGTTGGAAGGGACCTCTGGAGATCATCTAGTCCAACCCTCCTGCCAGAGCAGGGTCACCTACAGCACGTTACACAGGACAGCGTCCAGGCGGGTTTTGAATGTCTCCAGAGTGGGAGACTCCACCACCTCTCTGGGCAGCCTGTTCCAGTGCTCCACTACCCTCAAAGTAAAGAAGTTCCTTCTCATGTTAAGATGGAACTTCCTATGTTCAAGTTTATGCCCATTACCCCTCGTCCTATCACTGGGCGCCACTGAAAAAAGACTACTCCCATCCCCCTGGCATCCTCCCATTAAGTATTTGTATGTATTAATAAGATCCCCCCTCAATCTTCTTTTCTCTAGACTAAAGAGACCCAAGTCCCTCAGCCTTTCCTCATAAGAAAGGTGCTCCAGTCCCCTAATCATCTTTGTTGCCCTTTGCTGGACCCTCTCCAGCAGTTCCCTGTCTTTCTTGAACTGGGGAGCCCAGAACTGGACACAGTACTCCAGATGCGGTCTCACCAGGGCAGAGTAGAGGGGGAGGATGACCTCCCTCGACCTGCTGGCCACACTCTTCTTGATGCACCCCAGGATGCCATTCGCCTTCTTGGCCGCCAGGGCACATTGCTGGCTCATGGTCATCCTGTTGTCCACCAGGACTCCCAGGTCCCTCTCCACAGAGCTGCTCTCCAGGAGGTCAGCCCCCAACCTGTACTGGTGCATGGGGTTATTCCTCCCCAGGTGCAGTACCCTACACTTACCCTTGTTGAACTTCATAAGGTTTCTTTCTGCCCAACTCTCCAGCCTGGCGAGGTCACGCTGTAAGGCAGCACAGCCTTCTGGCGTGTCAGCCACTCCTCCCAGTTTTGTGTCATCAGCAAACTTGCTGATGGTACACTCTATCCCTTCATCCAGATCATTGATGAATATGTTGAACAAAACTGGGCCCAGTACTGACCCCTGAGGGACACCACTTGTTACTAACCTCCAACTAGACTCTGCGCCACTAACCACAACCCTCTGAGCTCTATCTGTAAGCCAGTTCTCAATCCACCTCACTGTCCATTCATCTAAGCCACACTTCCTAAGCTTTCCTGTGAGGATGATGTGGGAGACAGTGTCGAAAGCCTTGCCAAAGTCAAGGTAGACAACATCCACTGCCCTCCCCTCATCCACCCATCTAGTTACTTTGTCATAGAAGGCTATCAGATTAGTCAGACATGACTTCCCCTTGGTGAATCCATGTTGACTACTTCTGATAATCTTCTTTTCAATTGAAATGTCTGATACTGGAGATTCCTGAAATCATCATTTACAACACAGCTGTGCTAATTTTTGAAATCCTTACTGCGTGTCTTGGCCTAATTTCATCTCAGAACAGACTTGTACCACATTTGCTGGATTTGGTATCAAAACATGCATGTCAGCCAGAGTCAGGCAGCTGGCTCAGAAAATTTCTGTCTGAACCCTTACAATTTAACAGCATTATATCTGCTGAAAATTGCTATCATTCTGCCCATAATTTCTGTTAGTAAATTCACAGTATGAGAGAGCCTGCCTTCTTCTGGGAACTGATGCAAAGGATTAAAGGTATGAAATTCTGAAAACATACTTTGGGAAGGAACGTAGCTAATTTACAGTGGTAGCGTGAGGTTTAATTAGTTCAGATGAAGCACCATTCTTGAAAACTATTCTGGTCTAAGGGAGGTCCAGGAATCCTTACAAAGTCATCTGTTACTTGAATAGTTTTAGAAGAGCAGAGAGTTTAGAGGGGCAAAGAGTTTTAGATGGTCTTTGTATTTGCTGGAATTGTAGCAAAGTGACCTTTCACAATCTGAGCAGGACAAATTAATTCACTTTTAGTCCTGCACTTAAAATCCTTCTGCACATACCACCTACCAGGTTAAATACATAGTGAACCTTCCCCCCTCCCATTCCCCCACTTTGCCAACCCCAGAGCATGATTCTCTGATATAATTTATGGTGGTAACTTGCCAAAGGAGCTAATCAGGGAGCTGTATGGAAACAGACTTGTTTAAATCAAGTCTTAACTCCTGTTTGGCCTCTTCTGGCAGGCCTCCACGAGCGGCAAAGAAAGATTGCTCTATGGCCTCGCTGAGCTTCGCCAGAAACAATTGGCAGGATGCAGAGAGCAGATCCTCCGAGAGAAAATCATTAAGAGCAAACAATGCTAATTTGTGTTGCGAACAAAAATATTTAAAAGCTAGGAAGAAGTTCAAACATTTTTAACTGTGCTTTTAAAAATATGGCAG
>NW_009647595.1:4993958-5001393 GCF_000708025.1 Charadrius vociferus
CTTGAGCACTCAGAGATCAGTAGTTTCTGTTAATCCACTCTTGCACTGCAAAAATACTTAGGTAACTGTGTTTACTTTTAAAGATTTTGTTTTGTTCTCAGTAACACTAGAATCGGTGAGCTATTAAAGATCTGGTTGTTAAAATTTATTCTATACCTCTTTCTGTAACCGAGGACAGCTAAACTGTCTGCTTGTGATCTAAATACTCAGCACATTCATGCCCAAAACTTCTCTCCAACAGGAGAACACTTCTGTGAGGAAGGAAATTTTTATGCTCCCATTTTTCCTTAGGGGAAAAATGTCTCTGAGAAACTGATTATTTATTGAATAAGACAAAAGCATTCTATAGTAGGATTAGGAGCTGAAGCCAGAATTCCCTGTCTCAAAGTCCACTATTCAATCAAAAGCCTTTCTTGAAAACATGAAGTGTGTTTACAATGATTTGGTGAAATCAGGACTCTGTAATAATTGTGTACTTTGTTACAGTTCACATATTTCCTTTAGCTTTACAGCTGTCATATTTCATCCTTTTTTTTTAGTGTTCATTTTGAAAATTGAACTGTGCAAGTTAGTCTGTTTTTTTTATTTGCACAGTTGTTGCAGTCTGATTATTAAGGTCGAGACAAATTAAGGTCAGTATAAGGAGTAAAATGTATGATACAGTATAGTATATTTCTAGCCCAGAAATATTAAAAAGCCAGATTTATTAGGTCAGCAGCTCCAGACTTACTGGAGAAAGATGGATAAACACTGAGGTAAGGTGCTCTAAAACCTACTTAAATAGCTGAAAATTGCTGTTGGGAAAACACAAAACCAGGATTGGTGGTCTGTTCCATTCTACCTGGCTGCTTTACTGAAAAGGTGGAAAAGATGTCTTAGTGTCAGAAACTAGCTACGTATGCTTAATTTGAAATTCCTAGTTACTTGCAGAATTTGAAGGTCAAATCTACATTTCTCAGAGGAGAGAAAGTCATATAATCGGTAGAAGAGCAGAACTGACTCTGTTAACCTTGAATGTATTTGCCTTAGAGGATTTCGAGCAGATTGACTAAACTTTAATGACATGTATGACTTCATTATGTCTTTGGCGAATACTGCTATTTTATAGTCTTTGTGTTTATTTCTTGCCCAAAAAAATAAGCACAAAGGGATTTGGTTTGTACTTGAGAAAATGTGGACTTCTGGAAAGTGAAGAAGGTCTTTTGGTAGCAGACTTTGTGTTCCTCCTGTGTAAATAATTGCATTCATATGTGGATAAAGAATTACTTTTGTTGGAAGATTTTGTATGAAGACAGGAGAATAATGTATGGATAGATACTTTTGAGCTTGTAGATAACTAATGTTCTAAACTGAAGTCCAGTTTTAACATAAGGTTTCATTCAACGCATGAAGTAACTAACAATGCTGTTTCTTGGAAGAGATGCCAATTCACTGTTGTGGCATTTACTGTGATAAACTGACCCAGTGTTTAGACGTGTGAGTAGGTGTCCCGATTTCTTAGAAACGCTGAGGCCCAAGTGAAAGGAAATTATGCATAATGAGCACCTCGAGAATCTGGGCACTTTTGTTAAGGTGCCTAAAAATCAGTTTGCAAATAATACATTAGACAAATTTCAAAGCATTGGTCTTTCTTCTATAGGTTTTCTATTTTTACAGATACTTTTATTTTTCTTACAGCTTTTCTATGTATACACTTTTCTTTATCTTCTGACTCTAATGAGTTTAAATTACACATTTACTGTCATCTTTATTTCCCTTTTCCCATTAGTTTTGTCATCAGTTGAGAGAAAAAGTTGAAAGACACAGCTGTTGGCTTTGTCAAAGTGAGCCTGTGTATGCTGTGGTCCCAACAGGGCCAGAAGCAGTTTGTTAAACTGGGTAGTGCAAACACTGATAACAGAACTTTTAGGCCAGTCCAGGCTAATGTGCCCGTGGAAAAATAGGTTATCAAAGATGCTATTTTAAGCATGCCTCGAGGTAATGGAAGAAGTATAGGGGTTTGAGAGAAAATGTGCTCCTTCTCTGGCAGTGTAAAACCAATATTCACTTACTGGACTCCCAGTTCTAAGGAGCATAACAGGTACTTCTGTGACTTTCTTGGAAGTAAGGGGCCATCGTTGGAAAGGCATCCCTGTTTCTTGGCATCACCAGGCTCCAGAATCGCCCATTGGTGTCATTGGGGGCCCTCTTCAAGATCAGCCAGACAATGTGTTTTCTCTGATTTGTGTTTGGTGTTGGACTCTAAAGAGCATAAATATTTTTTACTTTCTTATTCCGCATTTTATAGACTGTTGCGTAAATCTGTCTGAACAGCAGATGCTGGCGTAAAAATTGTATTTCAGCCCTTTCTATGTTGATCTCAATGTTGAGGTATGTGAAATGAGACAGGAGAGAGATGGGTTGAGATACAGGACCAAATGAAAAGAGGGAGGTTAGAAAAGGAAAAATACAGGTATGAACTACAGATAGTAATTGAAGCTATGTGAGTGGTTAAGGTCACTCACTGAGAAAAGTATAGTGAGAAAATAATTGTCTGTACGACACAGAAATGTTAAATCAGCTGAGTTCTGTAAATACAGACTGTGAAAGGTTTGGGTTTTTTTCCAGGCTACCTCTAAAGGATCTATCACTGTTTGCATACTAATGAAGCAGCCTAAAAGGAGACAGTGATTAAAGCTTTACATTTAATGGCTTATATATTTTGAATATATAAAGCACAGATAACCTGAAAAAGGAAAACTTTTTTTTTTTTAACAAGTATGTTCCAGCATTTGTAGTTGCAGAAAGGAAAAAAGGATGATTGAATGAAGCAGTCAACATGGCAAAAAATATTCACTATAGCTCAGCTGTTGGATATTTTCCACAATTAGTTTCTAAGCAAATGTAGGTTTGGATTATACGCTTTTTTTGTTATTATTTTCCCCCTCATTCTTTCTTTCATTGTAATGAGCGCTCAAAATCTGCACCTTAAATGAGATTGCTGTAGAATACACAAATCTGTGCTAAAATAGAGATATGCCATAGACTCCATGAAGTCCATTAAGGATTAAGATCCTGAAAGAGTCAGATGACAAAGAAAAAGTGGTTGGGGAGACCTTTGTAGATTTGGATATATGTTTCTCAAAAACATCAGAAGACCAAATCATATAGTAGAACGCCTGATGCTGAGTCAGGCGCCTACACGTTCTGTACAATGAATGAAAACAGACCTTTAAGGATGGATTTACACCACATAACAAGCTTAAGCAGCAGAATACATACAACACCTAAGTGACGGGAACTGCTACATGGAGATGAAGCAGTGTCTTTTCTTTAGACACAGGTACCTTGTTCAGGGATGCAGCTAATAATGTTGTGCCATATACTGTTCCTGTGAGAGACACTTCCACGTCTCCAGTGAGCGATCCGAAAGCCTGAACTGAGACACTCCATTTGTTTATTTGGGTGCAGACCCCTGTCTTCCTCTTCTCTTCAAAAAGAGCAGGGGTGGCAGGAGGAGACCAAGCAAAAAGTAACGTTTTTGCTTTTTACTGGTTGGGGCACGCAGCTAGCTGTGCGCACTGGTACTGCTCTCAAGATACCGAGGACTGCATTTTACGTTAGGCAGCATGTGAACAGATACTAGAAACAACCCCGGCAGCTAAGGGAGAAGCTCAAAACTTTCTTCCTCCCAGCTGAATGAGCAGGGTCCTCTTGGAGCTGCAAAATCATGCTGTGGATTTTTGTGTCTCATTTTCAACCCGTTGCTCCAGCTGCACAGTGGTCCAGCTTCAGCAGAAGACATTAGAGTGGCCCTCTACTTCTTCCTTAGTAGGGCTGCAAGCTGCCCAAGAATAACTGAACTTTTTTTCTATTATTTAAAGAAAGGGAAAGCGTGGTGCTATTTCTTTCTCTTCCTGACATATTTTGAAAGAAATAATATTTTCTCCTATTGTTTTGAAAGAAAGAGCTTTGAACTCCAGAGAGCCTGGGAAAGCTCAGTCTGTGGTGATAGGAGGCTTTTGCAGAATAAAGCAACAAACTGCCAAATATTAGAGATCTGAAATGCTGTCATCAGCATGGGCTGTGTGCTATCTTGAGCAGTTTCAAGGTCGGTGGTAGTTGTAGATCCCTGTGCTAGTTAGCCGACGTTCCTGAAGCACTATATAAGACTCTTCAGCACCTAAATCGGTGCTCTCTCTGCCAACGCACTCGCTGGGCACCTTTGGTGGAATGGCTCGTAAAAAAATCACTTTTAATTTCACATAGCAGGTACTCAAGCAAGGCATTAATGGAAAGGTATATAAAACAGCAAGACTGACAAAGACAGGCCATAATCTGGGTTGGTTTCTGTGTCCGTGTAGTAGCAGCTTCTGAGGCAGAGCTAATTTTGGCCACAAGATTTAGATAGTTGTCTCAGTCTATACTGGTGATTACTATACATCTTCAATTAGCAATTTACACTATTATAACAAAGAACCTTCCTGACCATCCTGTACTAAAATTTCTTTGCCAGCTCTGCCAGCCCATGTGTGTGTGCTGAGGGAGGGACCCACATTGCAATTTGTGTCCCCCAAAGAGATTCACACCCTCAGAAAACTAGTGAATCCTTGTAAACTGCACTGCATGGCAGACTGTGTGCCATTGCAACAAATACTAATTATAGGCGTGCTTGAAACAAGACTTTCATAAAACTGAATGAAAAGTGTGATTCATTTCACAGGAAGACCAACCCACCCATTCAGCCATTGACATGTCTGTCATCTTCTTTTGCTTCTTTTTTTTTATGATGTTTCAAAGGGAAATAAAATGTCTGAAACAGAAGACCTGCCTGAACATATTCCTCTTCTGTATTTAAATCAATTTGTAAAATAATGTTTCCTAATTTCTCAAATGTTAATAACTCTCTGTATTTCCACCCATCTATTTGTGTACTAATCACAAGTATTGCTCAATGGATTAAATCTGATGTTGGCCTCTGATAAGGAAGTTTTCATCATTTCAAATCATATTTGAGGATAAGTTGCCGTTGGTTGGTTAAGTGCTCTATCTCAAAATTTTTACATAAAGCATTAGAGCCGTGCATTATCTCAATATAGTTAATTCATTTTGGAAAGAAATGAGTGATGTTGTACTGCTAACTAAGATTTCAGTTCTAAACTTGTTTTTACAATATTATAATGCTCAACCCACTTTAAATGTTCAAGCATCCAATAACTAGATCTATACGATGTTGCATATTAGAAAAGATGCCTGTGGCTACCTATGCCAGACAAGTTTACAGGATTAAAGCAAGAGCGCAGTGGGGTGGTGCTAATGCTACTGGTTTATACCAGTTTTAGTATGTCAGTGCTGCCTGATTGCTGTTCCTTTTTCAGGGTTTTAGATCAGCGTGAGCAGGATTCTAATGATGTTCTTCCAAATGAAATTTCCCCTGCATCTTCAAAAGCTTTTTTGTATTATTTGATATTTATAATTGTATTTGATTTTTCATGCATGGGTATGCTTTGTCTAAGTGTTACTTAAATTCAAAATTTTGTGCGATCAACGGACTAGACAAAATTCTTCTCAAGGTGTTAG
Organism: Charadrius vociferus; assembly: GCF_000708025.1. Lineage (NCBI taxonomy): Eukaryota > Metazoa > Chordata > Aves > Charadriiformes > Charadriidae > Charadrius > Charadrius vociferus. The sequence continues at coordinate 4,999,518 of NW_009647595.1, forward strand.
CCATGACAGCAGCATGTGTAAAGAGGGATTTCCATCCTCCAGTGAGCTTAGGGACAACAAGATGACTGTTTAACACAATTGACAAGACTGCTGGTACTGCCCTTGTGGAGCTCATTTCATGGTCAGGATCATAAGAGAGTCAAATTTCTTAGTTAAAAAAACCAAACCAAACCAAACAACCACTCCATTTGTGATTTTATTGGAAGAGGAGAAAGTATTTCATAAGGCTCTTAGAAATTTACACTTGACAAAAATGAAAACAGAGTAAAGTAATGTACACTATAAGTTCTACTGCTGGGTCAGTATGCAGACAGCAGAATGCATGACTTATATGGCAGCATATAATATTGTATATGGTCAATACTGGTATCTCAAATGCCGCCTCAGTTTACCAAATCCAGCTGATCAAAACACCCAATTAGTCAGAGATTTATTCTTGTCTCCGGAGTGAACTTTACTCTTGTGGAGACCTGATTAATGTGCTTTGGAGACCTGTAATGAGGGAGAGCTTAATTATTCAGATTCATCAGCTTGCAGAGGTGTTGGATGATCCCACATAAGCCTGCTCAATCAGCATTCCAGAACATGTGCAACCTGCGTGTTTAACAGCGGCCGTGGTTTGTTTTAAGTGTATACTTTAGGTTAACCCCAAGATTTTCAGTAATGTTTTTCATTAACTGAAGAGATCCCCTCTTTTTGACAACTGATTTTTAATGCTTATTTAAGGAGTTTCACTTTATATACTGAATGAATTATTAATTATGTCTATAGTGCCATAAAAGCGCTGCCTCTTTACTATATAAAGATGCGTTCCCTGCCCCAGAACGCTCGCGATCCAAGATAAGTGAGACAAGACAATGAGAAAGCCATACAAGAAAAGGAGGGTGTGGAGTGAAACAAGGCAAAGATAAGATGGAAAAAAAAGAACCTGACAGATAGGGCTCTCGCAGGATCAGGCTCTGGGAATGCTTTACCCATGAGGACATTCAGACTGCTGCTGCACCCGGCTGCGCACTGGGCAACTCCGTGGAGTCACCCTCTTGCCCTCTGCTTGGGCAGCGCTGCCCACCTCCACTGTCAGCTTCGCTCCTTCTCCCCTACGCGTCCCTTTGCTTTCTCTTGTGCCGTCCCTTACATGAGAAACACTGTCCAGAAGGAAGGGAGCCCTGCAAAATAAATTTCTCTTCCCTCAAAGTCCCCCTTTGATGACTTCCATTGTAGAAACACTAGTAATCCCTGAAACAGTGCTAAACAAAAGCTGATGGTATCTTTTTACTGATTAAAAGAAAGTAAAAATGCTCTATAAGTAGAAACTGTATGCCCAGCTAATCTGTAGAAACAAACACGCTGCTTGTACACCATGTCTCTCACTGCACCATCTGTTTGCTTCACATACCTATTATGTTTTGTCTTTAGTGAAATGTTTCTTGGCTTTTCTAGATAAAGTTGTTTTAGAACTTCCACAGCTTTGCAGCTGGACACAGAAACTTGTAGCAGTAAAAATTATAAAGAAGAAAAGTGAAAGGTGCTTTTGACAGAAAATTAAGACACTGTTCTGAGCCCCAGAGAAACCTCAAAGTAGGCAGCAGATTTGAAAACAGCACTGAAGAGGTACAAGAAGACTGAAAGTTGGAAAGAGGAAAGAAAGCCATTTTTCTACTTTTCACAGAAATCTGGGAATAATCAACCCAGCAGCTCCTCTTTTATCAAATGTCCAGCCATCAGCACGAACCAGGATTTCTGTTTCTGTCCACCAAGCTTTCCGTCTGAGGAAAACTGGGCAAAATTCTCATTGACTGATGAGATTCCCAGTGCACAACAAAGTGAATTCAGAAGTCTTCTGTGATCACAGACAGCCTATCAGGGTCAGAACTGA
>NW_009647595.1:5001466-5025632 GCF_000708025.1 Charadrius vociferus
TAGAGCTTTTGATGGCAAAAATATGAATAGAAATACTAGCCTTTTATTCTGTCTTTGACAAAATAATGCCACATCGAGGTTTTAGCAAAGAGCGTTGGGCTAAAAGAAGCTGCTGCAGACACCTAGTCTAGCTTTGGCTTGTTTTCCACTGTTGTTATAATTTTCTATATTCTGTTGCTGTTGAGATTGCTGCAGTAGTTCTCTGACAAAAACTTGTCAGGGAAGATGCTTAGAGACCTATGGATGCTGCCAAAGCCAGGGAAAATATGGAGAATTTGGGTGTTCCAGAAAGAACTTGTGGACTGCTGAAAGCAGTGCATCTTAGGTGTTCCCCAGGAACAGCAAGAGAGGTACTGAAGCAACCACATATACATGCAAAGTAAATAGTTTGCTCTGCCACTGCATTAGCAAGGAAACCACTTCAAACAACTCTTTCTACCTAGGGAAAAATGTAGTAATAATAAGCAATAGCATAAGTCTCCACTCCTTGCCCCAGAGGTTGTCTACTAATCCTTAGGAGCCTTTGCACTCTGCAGGCTTCCTTTTTCTATCCTCATTTGTCACTGCAAAAATATTTGTATGGGTCAGAGGCACAGTGCAAGTCAAAAAAAAATTATTAGAAAAAAATGAACAGTTCTGCAATGAATCCCTTTATGTATGAGAAGTAAACAACAAACAATTTATCATCTCAAACGAAAACAGAAGCTGGTTGAAGAAGTTAGAAATCCCTGCTGCTTGTGAGTTGCTGGCAGCCCATTGTGCTGATGCTTCTGAAAGGAAACTGAGTGCACTTGTGAGGGTTTTCTTTAATTTCAAAAGCATTCTCTGGTTTGAGATCTCCCCATAGCTAATTAAAACAGAACACAGAGTGACATTAGTTATGCACCAGAGTGGGAGTCAGAAGATGTGAGTTCCATTCCCAGCCCTGCCACCGACTTCCTGGGTGACCTTGGGTAAGCCTCTTGATCTTGATTTTCAAAAGACCTCTGGGCCAAATTTTCATATTGAAGTTTGATTTTCAAAGGAGCTCAATATCTAGTGATTTCCATGATGTTGATTATGGCGAGAATTTCAAGCAAGCTCAGCAACAAATATGCTGAGCTCATTTGAAAATCGGGCTCTTAATCTTTTTCTGCCTCAGTTTCCCATCTCTGACAGTGGTAGTAAGATATTTTCCTTGTCTGTCCTGATTGTTTAGACTGTAGCTCTGCATTGCCAGAAATTGTCTTTTCATGAATGTGTATACTGTCTTGTATGGTCTTGTTTGATCTCTATTATGGTTTTTAGGCATTACTGTAATGGTTGTTACACCAGTGATCTGTTTTAGAAAAAAAAGAAACTGTAATCAGAAGAAAGCTTAATTATTGTGTTGTTTCTTGGATCTGGGTGAAGACCTATACTAATTTCTTTAGTTTGCTTGGGAGAATGTCACCTGGAGAACATCAAAAGCTGTATTTAAGATCAGTGTATGTATGTTAGCTGACTTCTCTCGTCCAGTAGGGACAGTTAATCTATCAGAGAAGCAGGTTAGATCAGTTTGGCATGATTTGATCTGGCAAGAAATGTATTGACTGCCTCTTACTACCTTGTTATCCTTTGGCTGCTTACAGTTCAATTGTTTAATAATTTGCTGAAGAATATTTTCAGGCACGGAGCGGTGTGGAATTCCATACACCTTGCTGCCTGCTGTGGTAAATAACGTGATGCCGTTCGCAGTTCCCACTGCACCAGCTCTGTTTGCATTTTTCCCACACTGCTTGCACGCTGTTGCAACATCTCGGAGCAACATAACATTCTCTGTTGGCAAAGGTATAGAGTGCTTCTTCGCTTCATAAATGCTGTTTGCTTCCCGGGACCCACTACAACCCATTCCTGAAATTCCAGATCAGCATTGTCAGTGATAATCGAGCTCCTGGTTTCAAGCTCTGTGCTGTACAAGCCAGAGGCCAAATGTAGTAACCCAGGAATGCGTGATTGCAAAGACTGTCACTTCCCAAGGAACTCTGCTTACTGCTAAATGACTGCCCTTTCCACATACCTGTGGGTGCCACTAACACAGTGACTCTTCCCTGTTGGGTTTGTCATATATGGGTGGACAGTACCTCAAGCAGCTGAAAGTTTTGAAGCAATCATTTCCTATGTTTACAAAATCGGCATGTGACTGGCTGCTGTTTTCCAGATTCCCCTGGACTCCCTGGCTAGAATTATTTATTATACATTATGTGCCCTCTGAAGAGCTCTTTTGATACTTTGTATGTTTTCCTTTATACGAAATGGGATGCTGTACCATGATCAGCTTTGTGATGAGTAGACTCGCAGGACGCCTCTAGGAACTCTATGGTGGCAGCAGTTTTTCAGTTAAGGCTGAGTGTGTTTCGTCATGGGGAGAGCTTAAATGTGTCATTTGTCTGTGATTAGCATTTTCTAATGTTGCATTTTTTTAAGGAGGTAGTCCCTTTTGGTCTTTACTAAAAGTGCTTTTCAGCTTCTTAATCTAACAAATAATTTCCTAAATTGTGTTACATGTTCTAGTATAGACATGCATGCCATATCAAGGTAGGACTTGATCCCAAAGAGCTGCAACTGCCAGTGCTGGTGTCTGCAAAAAAAAGCTTGGAATAAGGGAAATATTATAGGATGGTTTGGGTTCAAGGGACCTTTAAAGATCATCTAGTCCAACCCCCCTGCCGTGGGCAGGGATACCTCCCACTAGACCAGGTTGCTCAAAGCCCCATCCAAAACTTCCAGAGATGGGGCATCCACAGCTTCTATGTTCCAGTGTCTCACCACCCTCATACTAAAGAATGTCTTCCTCATGCCCAATCTAAATCTATCCTCTTTCAGTTTAAAACCATTTCCCCTTGTCCTGTCACTGGAAGCCCTTGTAAAAAGTCTCTCTCCGTCTTTCTTATGATCCCCCTTTATATATTGATTTTGTCCTTAAAGGTTTTCCGTTCCTTCCAGGCACTGAACCCAATTCCCACATACTTTTACTAGCTGTAGCCAAGTGTGTAGAAATGGCAGAATCTTAATTATCTGTAGAAACCAGAGAGTCTCAGTGACACTGACCTAACCTAAATTCTGGGTTGCAGGGCGGTGCTTGATTTCTGATGTGAAAGGACCATAGACAAAAACAGTCTGTGCCTTACCTTCAGTAGTGGATCTCTGTTGTATTCAGTTTTGTTTTCCTTCATTCATTAGTGCAGATTGTTTTTTTTCACTTACATTAAGCTGTTTATTTCGAGATATAAAATCTTGATCTTTCTCAGCATACACGTAGGGTTGTATGTGTTTCTGCAAGAGCTGATGTGCCAGACGAAGAGCGCAAGGGAAGTTTTTAAGAGGACAACTGCAATGTTACTGCATCCTGGTCATAACTATAAGATTGAAATAGCGAGTGTAACGTTAACTGCTTTGCTAGAAAGATGAAGACTGTGCAGAATGCCACGTGATTTAGCTATGTGCTCGTTATCCTTATTATGAAGCACAAATGACACTGCAACTGCTGTCCCATCAATCCAACGTTAGCTTCCCTGGCACCGCTTGTCCTGCTTAGCCGTTCCTGTTTCTGCTGCTGTGTGCATCTGTGCTGAGCATGTTCAGGTCCTTTCTCCGTCCCACTTCGCTACCCTGTTAAACCTGATCTGGAGAGAAAAGTAGACACAGAGAGACCTTGAGGGTGTAAAAGACTCTGCCTCATGCTTGACCTTAGTTAAGGCCCTCACAGTCTTCCCAGCACATTTGCCATAAAGCAGAGTCATTGCCAGACTGTCTATTATCTGCAGCATGCCAAAATGTCAAGGTGAAGTCTGAGATGCATGTGTTGCTGTATAAATGACACCTATAGAATGGTAATGATTTTCTGATGCATGTGGCATTAATGAAGATGCACTCTGCCAGTTAAACTCCTGGGCAAAAGAGAACCTGCAGAAAGGGATTTAAAATAAATATCGATCCGATTTGAAATTAACTACTAATTACCATGAGAAGCTACTAGGCTGCTGCAGTTATAATCCATGAGTATTTATAGCTCAGGGCTTTAGCGTTAGATTTTTTCTACTGACTGCCATTCAAGAAGCCTAATCTTACATCACAGGACAGGTTGAGAAAAATAACTGTTCAGCTGTTCCCAACTGATGATAGCGTTATGTTTAGCTGCACAAGCCCCCCGTGACATTATTTTGGAGGATGCTGTATAAATTGGGATTAGTAACATCTTTTATTTCTTTGAGAGAAGAGCTTACCGAGGATTATTACAGTGAAGATTTGCGCAGTGTGCACAGCGTAGTTTATGCAGAATGTCTTAGTACACACACACGCAATATGTCACTCTGCCTTAACCTAAATGAAAACCTTGCAGTTTTACGATTGAGCAATGGCAGATCTCTGAGTTCCTCTTAAAAAAACCCAACAAACTGTGAGTTTTATTTCTCAACTTGTTTCGGTATGATATTAAACATTGATATTTAATTTTTTTTTCCTTTTCTCATGTAGTTTAGCAAAGGAGCATTATTTTATAAATATGACTTACTGGCCAATTATCATGCGTTCTTCAGTGCAAGTGTTAGTTTTCTCAAAATAAACAACCAGATACTGTGCAATTACTAGAAGATACTGGTTTCTGTGTTGTGTTTTTCGCTTTTAGCATGGAACTGATGCATTCACTAAGAATGTATTTGGAAGCTGTTCATAGCCTTAGTTACTCGGGGGGAAGGCAGTGTGGTCTAATGGGAACAACAAGGGTCTAGCACACAAAATGTGCTGGTGGCTCGGGATGGATTCCTGCCCTGTGCCTCAGTTTTCCACCAGTGGAATGGTCATGGTAGTAAAACTGACCTTTTTTATAGTTCTTTGTGTTCCAGAGAAGAAGGAATTGGGTGTTATTACTTCCACAAATGATTAATTGCTTTAGGAAAATTCCTTTTCTGAGGAGGTTGTTGGGGCCGTGGGCTGGTGACCAAAGGCAGGAGCAGAGCGGGAGACGCAGCCCCACACGGGTCCCCGGCCAGTGCCCGGGGCCGTGACTGCAGCAGGGACAAGTTCCGAGATGGTGCTGGAGTAATGACCATGACATGCAGACAGATGAGTCTTCTTCCCCATCCCAGAGGCCATTTCAGCAAAGGCATTTCAGGCAGTGCAAAGCTGCAGAATTTGGAATAACTGGAGTGGTAAAGTTTGTATGTAAAATACAGAAGAAATAAATTTCTATAGAAAAAGCTCAGGAAATGAACGCAACTTCTCTCTTTGTACATCTTAATAATATTGAACTCGAAAAAATTACGTGGATATATGCAGTGCTTCACTGCACATTGAATTGTAATCACTTGATGTTATATATTTCTAAATTAAGTAAATTCATTTTTTGAAGTAGTTAAGAGTTTTAGAAAGTGCTCTGAAGGTTTGAAACGCATCACTAAGAACAGAATTGCAAATGTTGCTCTCTTCATTAATATTAATTTTGAAATAAAATATCTCACCTTAAAGTTTCTTTCAAGTGTTTCAACATTGGGTTTTAGGGGGTGGAGAAAAGAATATTTTGTCCCCACCATTTCAGTTCCACTTTTTCTTATTTATATTCGTGTCTTTATTCAAGAGCGATACAGTGTGTCTGTCTTTTCCTGGTAAAGAGAGGCAGATCTGTCTCTCCAGCTCTCTTTGGGTGAAGGGGGCAGTGGAGCTGGTTTCCTCTCCCGCAAACCTCCCGAAGGTGAGAGATTGCTCTTTCCTCTGCTCTCGCGGCAGTTTCAGGCAGCTGTTCAGTCGGTACCATCCTCGTCAATCGCAGAACCAACAGGTTAATGTTCAGGCATTATGGCTTCATGCCCTCTCACCGTATGCCTCATAAATATTCCTGTGCCCCAACACATGCCAAACTACGTGTGTCTGTATGCACTGCTCTCCTGACACCAGGGCTTGGGGCATTAATTTGGTGACTTTTTAAAGGCGTTTTTCAAGAAAGCTGTTTAGGAAAGAAATACAGTGAAGTCGTCGTCAAAAAGCCTTGCGAGGAGAATGTGAAGAGACAGATGGAAATGATAATCAGGATGATAATCTTGTAGGGGTGTGATCGTTTGGGCTAGCTAGGGGCTTCTCTGCTCACTGGTTCCATGGCAGTCTGTTGGCTAGGACACTACGCTACCTGCTCCACTTGCCTGATCACTGCTCTTTTTGTTTTCCGTCCCGCTGTTACCCTGGAACAGTTCTGTCCAGGAGTGTTTTCCAGCAGAAGCTTGTTGCACCTCAAAATCTGTCACCAGCCCAGCTTTTCAGAAGTGAATGACTACAAGAATCCACAAATGACATATTGAAGTGGGCAGAGTGACCTCCAACCGTGTAGGTTACAAGATATATAATGTTACTTTTTGTTCAGAGATGTCATAGACTGGGTCTCTGCTGGTGAGCTGATACGTAGAGAATGCTTGGCATGGATTGTTCTGAGAAAATTTGAATTATATTTACAGAACAGACCATCCAAGTACTGCTAAGGACTCATTCATAAGTGGACGTGGCTCCAAACCGCCATCAATACCGACAGCTTTCCTCTCTCTACTCCTGTCCAGTGTTAACAGTGCCTTTCTCAAGTCACTGTGGAAGTGGATTAAGCTAAACAGCCAAAAGGCACTCCTAGTGCAGAATAAGAGCGTCCACACAGTGAGTTAGTGCCAAGTAGCTAATGCATTCTACATTCACACCCTCGCTTATTGTGCAACAGCTTCCCTGTGTAGGCAAGCCCTACACGCTCATGCCATTTGATGGTTAGCATTGCATCACTGACATTCCAGATTCTGACCACAATGTTAGTAATGGAAAGTGGTTCGTCTTCTAATGAAATGGTAGGCCTTTTTTTATTTTTTTTTTTCTTTCTGGTTGCATCTTTTGCAACTTTTTCTTTCATGTGTCTGGAGTGAATTTCTTCATTTTTAAAATGTGTGTAATATTCTTCTAATCTCTGATATGTGAAATGATGCTCTCTAAGCATGGAAATTGCCTTTATACAGTGTAGTGCAGGAAGCAGTGATTGTTCACCCTTTTTTTCTTCTGAAGAGCAGGAGAAAACCCAAGTAATAAAAATGTTCTGTACATATATTTGCAATTTAGTAGCTTGTGTCTGATATATTTCTTCCTCATAAAATATTCCGGTTTTTGTCTTGCTTTGCTCATACTGTGGCATCCCTGACACTTTTGCTCTATTGTCACATGCCTGGGACTCTTTCATGTAGACCTAGAGTTTGCTGGTCATTTAAGTAGCCTGTTTACCAGTTAGGTTTTTTTTTCAGCAAGACTTCGGTGTTTAACTTGCTTATTAAGTTTATATGCCATTGTGGGTGATGATAGTTAAGATGGAAGAATATGGCCTTCTTAGATTTTCCAGAAATAGCGGCTCCTCTGAGCTTACTGATGAGCCTTCATGACTTCTTTGTGGGTAATCTTCATCTCCCCCAGGAGCTTCTTCAGATAGAGCCCAGACTGCAGTGACGAGGAAGCTGCTGTTTGAAATGTCATCCACTGACTTTGAAGTGTGGATTTCTCATGTTTGTTTGCAATAACAGAGGGAGCAAGAAAGCTGCCTCTGTGTGTTTGCCTACCAAACTGTTCGAGTTGTGTGGTTTATAACCAAAGCTATCCTTTCTGTTCACGTTTCTAGGGACACAGCTCCCACTGCACAACAGTCTGAATTTCCCAAAATCTAAGGGCAAAGATGATGTTTTACTTCTCAATTCAGTAGTGTATGAGTTGAAGGTTTCACAGGGCACCTCTGGTGTTTGTTTCGGGTTTTTTTTCTACATGGGATTTATAGGCACGTTTTATTTATATATTAAATAAATATTATTATTATATATTAAACAGCAAATTGTATCTAGCTTCAAGTATCTTTCTGTCTCCTTCAGTTACATTTCTGTAATGAGTGTCCCATAACATTTCCATCAAAGCATAGTCTCTCTTCATTTTAAGGTCATTCTGGAAAACTGGCATCAACCAGCTCTACCCTGTAGTGAAAGGATAAAACAGGAACAGTATTTCCATTTGGAATAGTTTATTTTAAAAGGTCTGTAGCTTAGTGGGACAAAATATGGTAAAATATGCAAGTGCTGTGAATTTGATGGTATTAAAGGTGTTTTTAGAGGATTGTTGCTTAGTGCAGGATACTCTCCTTTCCTTCCCCACTCTTATTATTAGTATTAACTTATTTTTAGTAAAGGAACTAACAATTTGCTAATTTGTTCATCTAATTTGTCTTTCACACTCCAGAAAAAATCAGAATAGGTTAAATTTAGAGGATTGTCATTTTATTTTGGATTGACCAAATGCCTGTCTATGTACTTCTTACACAAGTATGCATAAAACAAGGCACATAGGAGAGACTTCTCAGTAAATTACCAACAAATTGCTTGGCCTGGGCAGGAGCAAGTAAATTTGCAATTGCAATCTGGAGCAACATGTTAGAGGCCACCTTCCTTAGATCAACTTGTGTATTGCAACACCAGCAAGTAATCAAATTGTAATGTACTTTAATGCAAAGCCTGGTTTGGCTTGGTTGGCAAATTAAACTATCGCATGCCTCTGGCAAAAGCAGGAAGCCTTTGAACTGTTTGACTGCAGCTGTAGCTCGCACACCTTATTTTCCCTCTTAAAAATCAAATTAAACTGTAACCTGCAGCCTCTGCGGGAATTTTCAAGGAAAATTAAACTGTTGCTAACCTTTCTAGCAAAGATAACTGTCTCTAATCAAGCTGAGAAGCCCAGGCCCAAATTCCCATCTCCAAGTTTAGACGAATTCATTGAAGGAAAACTCCAGGGCTTAATAAGTACAAAGATATTACCTCTGACTCAGGAAGTCCTTGGCCACAAATTGCTAGAGACTGGGAAAGTTTGCCAGGAAGGTATTACTCTGTGCTTCCCCTCTTCTTTCACTCCTCCTGCAGCATTTACTGTGCATCCATCCCCGGGGCAGAACACTGGACAGTTGTCCTGGTCTGCTTCCCCACATCTGAAGTCTAACCCAAATTCAGAGCACTGATGGGCATGCTGACCCACTGTTATGCATTGCCCATGGTGGTCTCAGCATGTGTTTCGTGGAAAGCAGTGTTTGGGCTCATTCCCTCCTTTAGAGTTGTCCTTGGACCTTCCTCACCCCATGCTAGCAGTGCCCCAGACTCCTTCTGACTCTTAGAATACCAGTCTTGGATGGGATGGTGACCTTCACCTCCCCCACCTTTCCTTATTTTCTGTGTCCTGCTGGCAGGAACACTTGGCATTTGAGTTGCCTTCGTAACAGTCGTGTTTTTCTTGGAGCTCTCAGAGATAGGATTTTTCCCAGTCTGGATGAGTTGCTGTTATTTCTGTAGAGTCAGCAGTACAATAGACCCTCTCGGCAGCCAAGACCTTGTCTGTCTGGTGGCTCAGGCTTACAAACACTCAATCCTGCATGCTTAACGTTACCCTTGGATTTCCGGGATTAGTGTTTGACTGATGGCAGGTGAGAAGGCAGAACAGTGCCGCACAAAAGGAAAGAAATCAATTAAGTTTACATTGCAACGCGTATTCACTCAAGGCCAGATTAAGGCAAACTTCACCTTAGAGGAACAGGAGTTGGGTAGAGAAGGTTGTTGGCACTGGAAGCAGGGAGCAGACAGCACAAATACAGGCTGGGAATGGCTGGAGAGCAGCCCTGAGGAGAAGGACCTGGGTGTTCTGATTGAAGAGAAGCTCAACATGAGGTGGCAATGTGCTATCGCAGTCCAGAAGGCCACCCGTATCCTGGGCTGCATCAGAAGTGTGGCCAGCAGGTCAAGGGAGGCGATTCTGCCCCTCTACTCCGCTCTCGTGAGACCCCACCTGCGGTACTGCAGCCAGCTCTGGAGTCCTCAACATAAGAAGGACATGGACCTGCTGGAGCGTGTCCAGAGGAGGGCCACCAGGATGATCCGAGGGCTGGAGCACCTCTCCTATGAGGAGAGGCTGAGAGAGTTGGGGCTGTTCAGCCTGGAGAAGAGAAGGCTCCAGGGAGATCTTACAGCAGCCTGCCAGTACCTAAAGGGGGCCTACAGGAGAGCTGGGGAAGGACTTTTTACTAGGGCATGTAGTGATAGGACGAGGGGGAATGGCTTTAAACTGGAAGAGGGCAGGGTTAGATTAAACATTAGGAAGAATTTTTTCACTTTGAGGGTGGTAAGGCACTGGAACAGGTTGCCCAGAGAGGTTGTTTAGGCCCCATCCCTGGAGGTGTTCCAGGCCAGGCTGGACATGGCCTTGGGCAACCTGGTCTAGTGGGAGGTGTCCCTGCCCATGTCATGGGGGCTGGAACTTGATCTTCAAGGTCCTTTCCAACCTAAACCATTCTATGATTCTGTGACATTTTTTAACATGTATACTATCCATGCTTAATATAATTCACAATATAACAGTTAATGTCTCCGCGCTATGGTTTGCTTATTTTTAAAAGTTGGCTTAAAAGTTCTCAGTCTCTCTCAGCAGAGTAGGTAAAAACTGAGCTAAGGCATATTAGTCACATTTTTATCAAGAGATGAAAGTGATAGAGATATAAGGTACTACCAGCTTTTAATTAAAATTGAATAAGTAGAAAACAGTTGGCAGTTGCAAAATTCATTATGATGTGTTACCAAAAATAGATACCTTTATGAGAATGCAGTTTTATTACAACAGTGGGCGCTAATTAGCTGTAAACATCTTTGCTGAGATAGCCAGATAGAAATGTGTTAGTAATACTCGTAACATGTTTCAATTGGCTGGAATGGAAAACTAGAAACTCTTAAGGCTCTTAAAATGTAATCTCTCAGACTACCAAAATAGACATATGTACTTCTGTTACTTAACATCTGAATTTCAGGAACAATAACTTAGTGTTTTCTGCATCTGGTTTTAATTTGCAAGGAAAACTCAATTTTACAAATATGTAACCTGACTTAGCTGAAATATGTGTGACCCGGTGTTTTTATTTCTTCTTTCTGTAGAATAGTCAGACTTGCAAGTTAGATCCTCTGAACTTTTATACATTTCATTTGGTAAAAAATCCCTTTGACCTTAATAAAAACATCTTCCAACATGAGTTTATAAGTATAGATGTACAGTTTTGATCATCTTACTGACCAGTTTGTTTCAGTGGCCAGTCCAGCCCAAATCATGACACCAGTTCAGGACATACGTGTGTCTCGTGTAATCTCTGCAAAATTTACTGTAATTGAAAAAAGTTATTTTCCACTCCTCTGTAATCTAGAACATCAAGCAATAACAACAAATCTGTGGGTGGTTTATCTGATTTATGCTAATTTGCTATTGACATGTTTGAGGTATCACTTGCATCATCCCAGTCTTGCATATTTGTTATTAAAAATATTAGCTGCTTATGAAAAGGAAATATTTTAAATAATTATTCATTTGTGCTGTGATAACCTCTTGAAACCAGGGCCCCTCTCTGGCAGACTGTATACAAAATCATTGCAAATGAAGTGCAAACCTGAAGTGTTTACAAGAGGATGATTTGAATCCAGGAAGATTAATATATCCCACCTACGAGGAGTGGGTCTCATGGAATTTCAACCATTAAACCTGAGGCATCTAAATCACCTCCAAAGCCAGCACAAGAACGAGGTAAACCCAGCCTGTGATTTAGCTCACATAACTTAGAGATCCGAGGCCTTCAGGGGAGACTCAAGTACCAGTACCGGAACTTGAGCCCATGTTTTCAAACCTGGATGCTTCAACGTAGTCTCCTAAATTCTTGTGTCGGTTCCTGAGTAAGCACACACAGAGGTGATGAGTGAAGTGGTGACTCCTTAGCAAAATCAGAAGGTGCTGCATGAGGTGAACACTCTTCCAGAAGAGGCCACTTAGATGCCTAACTTGGAGTGCTGAGCTTTAAAAGTAAAATCACAGGCACAAGCCCCCCATTTTCAAGCTTCACCCACCTTCCTTGGCATCTACCTATTGATTAAAAAATATCCTCTGTAAACAATCCCCTGTCCTAGATCTTGCTAGTACTGCTGCGTTCTGACTTCATTGACTGACGTGATGTGCTGGTACACTGGGACTGCACGCCAGGTTCATGAGTTGAAACAAAGTACAACACAGAAGAATGTGAGTTTCCAGATGTTTTCAGCAAGAAAGATTAGAGCTGCAGTGTGTCAAAATTTGCAGATACATGAATATAAGGAAATTCTGAATCTCTCATTCTATGTTGGCATTACTCATAGGAAAAAATCAGTATGGTATTTAAATAAAGCAGCCCATGCAGAAGCTGGCACCTACCAATATTTGCAATATTTTTTAGCCTTGCTGTCTCAGTAAGATTTCACCTGTTGCTTTGTATTTCAAAAGCTTAATTTAAAAAAAAAAAAAAACTGAACACTTCCCCCCAAAAGTTGTATTTTCTTCAAAATACTATGTGTTTATGATAGAATAAACCTTATATATGAGCAATATAAGAATAATATGTGACAGGTTTTCTATTCTGAAAACTGGTAACTGACGCAAGTCTTTTTCTGATCTCTATACCATTGCAGTTTATTTACAGTTAAATTGTGCTCACTTTTTCCTTCTGATTTGCAAGTGTTTACTTTTGTTAGGGGGTCAGTATCTAATAAAGATATGTTAATATTCTTGGAGTTGAAAGCCTTAAAATTATTATTGACATTGGACATTTGAGCTCCTTTTCCCCCTGCATCGGCACCCTATTGACAGAGTGAGGTCTTAGTAACAGAAACAGAAATATCCTTGATGCTTGCCTGAGTATTGCCAAAGTGTTTGCAGGAGTACCTGGGTCGGAAACATTCCTGAATGCGTGGAAAACTCTTGATATATTGGAATGGAAAGAAGGGCAAGCTCTGTTAAGGAGGAAGGAAAAATATGCAAATAAAGCCGGCATACCGAGAGGTGCTGCGGTGGAGCGATGGCTGCAATACCGATGCCAAGAGTACCTCAACCAGAGATGTGCTGGCTCACATGGCAGTGTGCTCAGTCTAGACTGGGTGTGAGAGATTGTGATTGCTCCAAGAGTGATGTCTGCTGTTATCAGCCGGAAGGTGATGGTATTATCCAGGCATGCAGGACTGACCCTAAGTTAGGAAACACTGGTCCTTAACAGATGTGGAAGACTGAATACCAGGGATGCAAAGATGCAGAGATCAGCTGATAGTGTGCAGAAGCACCGAAGGGAATCCAAGGCTGAGCCCAAGGCTGAGACTTTGTAGAAGGTAACTCTAAACCCTCTGTGTTCACCTGTGTTTCTCACTGCCCCCTTGGCAGTCAAAGCCAACGCAGGGCACTGAAGGATTTCATCCTCTCCGAACCCTGTGTTGCTACGTTGCAAATGAGATTGTGCAGCCAGAGAGAAAAATGTTCTGTTCAGCTTGGGACACCTTGGGGACTGCGCCCCAGGGCACTGCTGCAAAACACTGCAGAACTACCCCAAAGGAATGGAAAGTTATGTCAGGTGTTATGTATGCTATTATTACCAGATAAGTTTTAAAGATAAACAAATGCGTTCGACTAAAAGCCTAGATTCACAATAACAGACCAAAGTTTGGTAAAGAGAAAATAACATGTATATATTTGTTAAGGTTATACTTAGCAATATATATCCTCCTTAGCTGCTCCTGTGTCTCAGCTTTTGACTCTGGCTGATTAGTTTCTGCCTGAACCCTGGGATGGTGTGCCCCTGGGTAAGCAGAGTTGCTTACACCTTGCCTTCTTCTGGTAAAGGTGGCGACCTGCATCTTCTCTAGCTCAAGGTGCATTTCTTCTCATTTGTCTGCCCCTCATTCCCTGGCATTGGGCCATCAGGGGTTTTCTGGCAGATCTCCTTAATGTTACTTCAATAACATTTCTATTGTCCATCTCAAAAAACACTCTCTTTGCTTTTATTTTCACTAATTATAGTCTTGTTAAAGTACAATGGCATCACTTTACAAATTATGCATTATGATAAATAGTACAGATTCTTTTTAAAGTATATACTGTGTATACAGGCTATATAGCAAACCCTTTTATGACATTCAAACACAAACTGACCTTGAGGACAGACTGCCAAATCTGCAAAAACTCCGCCTTATCCTTTGTTAGATTTTGGGGGCTCATCTGCATGTTACTGGCTTTTGGTGAACTTGATCAGAGAATACCACAGGCTTTGCATGTATTGAGGCCAGCTTGCTTTCCTTCCCAGACATCCTTTCTAGCATTGGCTATAAATAGGCACACACACATACACACACACAAAAAAAAAAAGTGTTTACCATTTAAAAATCCACATTTTCTAACAGAGACTGTAATAGAGTATTTTTTGCAGTATCTTGTTCAGGGAGCAGTACAGAAATATGTTGTGGCATCTTAGATATCACTGTGAGATAATGCTTGGCAAATGCTGGATTTTATTTGCTTATTTTAAGTATTTGCTATCTATATTAAATATTAAATGAAAATTCTTCTGTTTCCTATTATAGTTTGTCATCAATCAGATAATGATAATGGGACCATTGAACAAATCGATGAAGATATAGCTGTGACTCAGAGTCAGATGAACTTTATTTGTCCCATTACACAGGTATGCTATCACTGCTGCTATAATCGATTGGGAAATAGTTCTTTCATATTCTTCATTGGATTGTTTATTACAAATCTGCAATACTTGTTAAAAATCAGGCAGTATAAATTACAAGCGTTATCAGAGAAGAGCACCATTGCTTGGGAAAAAGCCCCACGTAAGGAGGAATGCAGTTTACCATGCAGGACCTGACCCCGTAATTTAAGTGGAATGCCATGTATGAATGGCAAACACACTTCCTGCTGTTTTGCATAAAATCTCATAAGAAGCGTTTTCATGGGCATTATCAGGTCCTTTAAATCAAACCTTATTGATTACAGATGGAAATGAAGAGGCCAGTTCGAAACAAAGTCTGTGGACATACATATGAAGAAGACGCCATTCTAAAAATTATCCAGACTCGAAAGCAGCAAAAGAAAAAAGTCCGGTAAGCTAACAAGAATGTGTGGAAAAGCTATTTGCTTTGCTGTGTAAGTGGAATTTTACTCCACTTGTTCTAGGAAATGTATTTGGATTGGCAAGGCTGCAGGAAGTAATACTTCAGTGTCTGCCCAAGTCACAGCCTCCTCATTAGCGCTGTACACGTGAAGGAGCTTTTCTTTTTAATGAAAACAATGTGCAAGGAAACATTCAGGAAGTGTGTGGGGAAGTTACAGCTACTCGTGGTACCTGCACAACAGAAGCAAAGAGATTTTGTACAGCCA
The DNA here is from genome assembly GCF_000708025.1 of Charadrius vociferus. NCBI lineage: Eukaryota > Metazoa > Chordata > Aves > Charadriiformes > Charadriidae > Charadrius > Charadrius vociferus. The sequence goes on from NW_009647595.1 coordinate 5,016,728, forward strand.
TGAACAACAAAGAGAAACTTCAGCTTCCTAAAACGTAGTTGTTCATTTGGTTCTCATTGCTTATTTAGCAAACCCTGAAGTTAATGAAAAAAAAGTCTCCTCTGTGCACCCTCTTTTGCATTTATATTCCAATACAACTGAGAAATATTAAAACACATAAATGAGTGTTAAAGTGAGAAATATTAAAACACAACTTTTTATGAAGTAACAGAGATTAAGAATGATCAGACAGAGCTTTCATAATGATCAGACAGGATTGAGCAGTTCCTACTAGGATGCAATTCAGTAATTCTTACTTTGTATCATCAAAGCAGCCTGTCACTTTCCACACAGGACATATTTTTTGGAATGAAAAGATGCAACAGTTGAATTTTTAAATGTGAAATTCTCCCTGGTAAGTTTCAAATTTAGGATGGTTTTGATATTAAAAAAAAAAAAATAGAGAGAAGAAAAGGGGCTCAAACACTTGTTAGCGCAAGTTTAGGGGACATATCATTTCACCATTAATTTCACATTTGTTTTTACACGATATATACTGGAACCTCATGCTTCGGGGCTGGTGACCTCATGGAAACTGACCAGTTGTGGATTTTTTAATAGAAGTGCAGTTTGCACATGGTCAGGAAGGTCTGTCAAAGAGTAGCAACCTGATTTCCCCAAAGATAATGCCACAGGCAACTTGCTTCCTCTGTCCATTGCTCTTGCATTTCTGTTAGACTCTACATACTCCACCACGGGGATACAAGGGTGGAGGGGGACTTTTTATTCCACACTCCTTCCTGGCTACAGGAAAGCACTGCTATGAAATCGAGCATCAGTTGGGATGTCCAGCTACTACCTTAGTGTCAAGACAGCCTGAAGGACAAGACAGAAGTACCTTGCTCAACAGCCCCAAAGCACGACAAAAACACCTTCTGCAATATGGAACTGAATTTAGGATGTTCATATCTAAATAATTCTCTGTGTTGTTAAATCCATCAGGAAAATGTCATGCTGGTAGAGGCTGTTTTGGTAAATCAAAAGTTTCAGCATTGCTGAAAAAATAATAGGGTCACATGACTGAATTTTTATTTTACCTTTTAAGAAATTAAAGACTTAGAGAAAATACAGAGTAAAAAAAAAAAAAAAAAATCAGGTAGCTGTACAACACTGAGCTTTAAAAGCTATCTTATACCCAAACTGAAGTTATTTGTGCCGTCTGAATCCTGGCAGTTCTTTATTTTGCGCTTTTAGTTTGCAACCTTACCATTTTTACACCAGTTATTCCAGCATGCTAGAAAAACACAAGCCCAGCAATAACTCAGCTTCCCTGTAGCCACGTTAAGAAAGACTGCTTGGTTTTCTCTGCCCACGCTCACTGACCTGCTGTAATTTTAACCTTTCTCATGAAAATGCAGTCTGTTTTGGAAAACCATAGTCTGCTGTGGTTGGGAAGACGGGCCAGTTGATGCAACAAGTTCCCCATTTGAGTACCCCATTCTCGTGGTGCTGCTGGTTCTGACTGCGCTCCTGCCAGCAATATTCAAGTGGAAGCAGGTATCTTGGTAGAGCCGAGTCGTGGTTAGGGGGCTCCTCTCTATCCTGACTCTGAAATCAAAGCTGTTGCTTGCTCCGGAGTTACAGAAGTGGCTGTTTCCTCACACGTACTTTCCAGTTTGAATCCCCGGGATCCCTTTGGTACGCTTGGCAGTGCGCTGGCTGACCTACGCACAGCCACTGGTTTTGTGCTGATAGACTCGCCATACACTCCTTTAGGCAACTCTTACGTGTCTCCGTTTGCTCACTATTTTCCACTGCCTGGAAGGACATACTAATACTTTATGCTTACAGGAAACATGGGAAGCTTTCTGAGCACTTGTTATTCATTAATCTGGCAAGCTATTGCTCTAATAAGGTGATAAATGGGAAAACTGAGGCACAGAGCAATTAAGTGACTTATCCATGACAAACACACTAAGCTGTAGACAAATCTGGAGTAAAAGCTATGAGTACTGATGTAAATAAGTTCAGCACCTCAGACAAAAGTTACTCCTAATAGAAGAAGAATTCAGGAAAAGCATTATTTCTGACTAGAGGTACCATCTGTGCAGGTCTGGGCCACTGCCAAAGGAAAATGACCTTTGGTCCCTGAATATCTTTCACTGTGCTGCCTTTATCTGGCTGTTTCAAGTAGTTGTAAGACATTTCGTATTTGATTATCATTTAGAGGCTGTTAATTTGACCCCATCTCTCCTTTCTGTGCTTTCTCAGTTCACTAAAGGCCAGGTAAATTTTTACACCACCTGGATAGTTCACTGGTTCACCAGTCAGCCTTTGCAGGTTCTCGTGCAGATTTCTCATTCTCTTTTATCTGTTTCCCTAGAACTTAATTTCCTTATTTATCTATCAGTGAAGATTATACTTCTCCACTGCAGATAATTAAGGTGAGAGGTAGTTACCTGCAGTTTGTAGAGGACTGGAAAGAGAGAAAGCAATGCAGAAAGATGTCCCTGCGATGCTAGGATCAGTACTGATGCAGGCAGCTTTGTGTACGTGGAGCAAGAGAGTGATCTACAGGTGAGAGGCTCCATCTCTCACTTCGTTCCTTCTGTCCTTCAGCTATTGATTCCCACCAGTTAAGATAAATGGATTTGTTTTTTCCCCCGAGAGAGCTGGTGAAGAGGAAAAGAGGTAACGAGGAACTGACAGAGAGAGTGAATCCCAGATAAATACAATAAACCAGCAGATGTTATGTAAAAGCCTATATCTGACAAATACAATTCTTCCGATTTAATGGAGTCTCTCTTTTCTTTTTAACAGATGCCCTAAAATTGGCTGTAGCCATGCTGATGTAAAAGGATCAGATCTTGTGCCAGATGAAGCACTTAAAAGAGCGATTGACAGTCAGAATAAACAAAGCTGGTCAACACTGGAGAAGTCAGCTGGATACGCTGCTGCCACAAAGAAAATTTGTTGTTAGAGGTCTTGTGAGATAAGCTGCTGATTGTAAGTAGGTTGTGTAACTGATTGTTATTTAAAGTGTTTCATTTATAGGCAAAGTTGAAGGTCTCAGCTGAAAGCATTTTTTAAACTGCCGAATATGAGGAATTCCAGTTTAACTTGTTTTCAACCTTCCTGAAATTCTAAAAGCTTGCATTTGATAAATAAAACATGTTTTGCAGCATTTAACCTTCCTTGTCAGTGTGCTCATTTTTTCAGCATATTTGAGATGCAGATTCTGCCGGCATGTAACAGCGAGTGCTTTGCTCAGTGTTGCAGATAGTTCTGTTACTGTCTGTGTAACTGCTGGGAATACTCGGAGTAGGACACTCAGACCAAGGATTTACCCAAATCGTATACCCTGCTTGGGAGCACATCCGTGTTTTAATACAAACCTCAAGAAACCTTAATAGAACTTAATTTGCGGGAAGGGCTGCACGTCTGTACCTTGTGCGCGGACACACAAAATTACCACTCACCTTTGAGGATCTTGGCCTCGTTCTTGTAATAATTGAACACTCTGCCTTAACTTAGGCTTTTCTTCTGAGATTCAGAAGGGTTCCTATATCTATGCATATATATACCTGTGCTTCCTGTATCTATGCGTTTGGGCACAGATCCAAAAAAAGGACTTAAACTTTGTGACACTCTGTATTTATTACCTAAATTGGTGTGAACACATCTAGCAGATAAGGCACTACATATACGAATTAGAAATGGCCATAGGTAAAAAGAGCTGCTTGGTGGTCAGATGGCAATAATCTCTTGGCATATGTGAAGCAGAAAATACAGGTTTCTTTGAGCTGTGGGATCCTTAGTGGGTTAGGTGGTATTTTTCTAGGTCATTTTTCTGAATTTACGATCTGACATTTAGTAGAAAATGTAGCTAAGCTTTTTACTCGGGATTACTGTTTGTTAACAGCCTTCCTTTCGTAGACCATTATTAATCCCAATTGCACTTATGAGTGCAAACCCCTTCAAACTGAAATTGTTATTTTATAATTGAAGAATATTAATCTGCAAGCTGATTTCATAGCTATAAAAGGAAACCGAACCATTATTATTTGCACTGAGCTTTTGTGTTCAAAACACCTCATGGGAATTAGCTGGGTAATTTTCATAAAGTGGTCTTACCCCAAAGGTCCATCTTTTCAAAACGGAGCAGTGATCATGAGTGCTTCTGCCTGTGGAAGCCTGGCTGAAATAGCTCAAAGAGACTGGGGGGTCTCAAACCTATAGTTTTTAAGACAGGTCACGGATTTTCAGTTAAACAACACAAGGGAGGATGTTAACTATAGGATTTGTCTAAAAAGAAGGAGGGGAGAGGGAACGTCCTAAACTGCTCATAGTGGTTTTTTTCATCTTTAAGTTTGTGGTTAAATTTACTCCAGTGCCATTTATAAGCAGAACACTCAGAAACAGAAACTTGCGTTAGTTAATCGATCTCTGCAGTTTCTGACAGACGTGCATTAACTTTGTCCTCATGGATCTAATTTGATCCCTAGCGGTAATCGGTCTCCCCAGTTTTCAGATGCAAAGACGTACATACATTTTACATGGCCGCAGTGTCGCACCTCAAATTTAGTTCGTGTAGGTGTCTGGATGCTTGAGTGTGCCTTCCAAAAACACATAACATTATAAATCCTAAATTATACCCAGATTAACTCGTACCGACAAACCGGTGGCAGCAGGTTAGGTTTGCTACGTGTGGTGTTTGTACCGGTATACCCTTAGATAGCTCCAGTTCCTGATACGGTCATTGCCCTCCTGTTCCCATGAGTAATGCTGCGAGGGAGACTGCTGTCTTGGTTACACCTTGTTGTCGCACGTTACAGAGAGAGGTTTGACCCACAGCAGTGCTGATGGCCCTTCTGGAAGCTGCACTCAACCCGTCCCTGTGTTAGCTAAGCCACAGGTAATAACGTGAATTGCCCGCTTGAGATGATGCAGGTGGGAGAAAAAACCAAACAAATCTGAAGCAACGCTTTAAATGAGACGAGAACAAATAGTCGAGCACTCACTTAGTGCTACTCTAAGTGGAAAGGCATTTTTGAATGTTCACATTCCTGCCTCAAAATACGTGATCTTCCTTCCCTCCTTTACTAGCCTGAGCCAGGCAGCGTCAGTGACTCAGAGAGCCTGAGCAGCAAGTGCAGGTGCAGCCTTCATTCTGATATCCTTCTCACTCTTCAGCTGAAAGAAATGGACCGATTTTTTGGCAGCACTTGCCTGCTTAGCTTTAATAACAATCACTGAGGAGGTGAAGAGGCGTGTGGATTTAAATAGAGGGAGTTTTCTTCCTTTTATCATCAGAGATACTGCTTTTCAAGTATGGCCATGGCTGTATTATCCAGAAAAAGTCCAATACTCCTACACTTAGGTCAGGACTGCTGACGAGAGTACTTGAGTCCCATCAAAATCAGTGGTGCCCCACATAGATTCAACTGCTAGAGAAAACTGCCTGTATTTACTGAAATCAATGAAGTTCTCACCAAAATGTTTGGCACTTCTGAATTTAAACTACATCATAACATCTAAGGAATCCTAGTATGATGAGTGAATTTTATTTTTTTTCTCTGAATCTGGAATTTGAGCCATCCAGTTGATTTTTCATGGCTGGCGCTCTCTTGCTGTTGGTTCTTGCATGAAATATTCCTTCTCCAATTGAAATATTCCAGGTTTGGTCATCAGCATGAATTGGCAGTTGGCACTTTACTAGGTGGAAGGACGGACTGCCCTTGGCAGTCGGGGAAGGCTTCTGTGCCTCTCAATTGACCTGATGGAAGTTATGAACCGCTACTGATTCATTGGGGTGGCTGTAGTTACCGGCAGCTCTTTGCTCTTTCGTTTGCAGAGTTTGGGGTTTGTTATGCAGTTGTGACCTCCCTGTTCCCGTGTCCCCCACGAACTCCCCTCTGGATAGAAGTAGCTTGAAAGAGTTAAAGAATAAAAATAAGTGTGTGATGAATAAGCTGATCTGGATGATTCACAGAAGTGGAAACTCAACAGCAGTTAAACCTTCAAAGCTTAATCTGTTTTGGCTATAAGATATCATATGTAAACAGGCAACAGGCATATGTTAACAGTTCACAGGGTAATTTGTGTCTCATTGTTTGACGTCAGAAATTTTGCAACAATATTTAAGGAAAGAAACTCAGAGGTGAACTAGTTGGTTTTTTTTTCTTTTCCGTAAGGGCTGCTTTTGCATAAATGCAGCAAACCTCAATATAGCTGATAAGGGTCTGTCACTGAAACCTGGTGAGAATCTGTCTCTGCCAGAAGTTCCATGTAGTATTTTGAGTGATTGAAGAAACATCTAATCAAACATTAAAATAAAGAAAAGGCAAGAGAAATCTATATGCAGCAGCTTTCAGTGGCACCCTGAGGTACAAGCCATTAACACAGCTCTCGCACTTGAACAGATTCTCCCCACGAAGCAGAATTCTCCATTTTACAACTAGAGACTATACAGTTTTCAAATCAGTGGAGCCATGACGTGTAAAGATAAAAACTAGTCAGGCAGGCATCTTATGGAAGATTTAGCACACTTGTGCTAAAAGGAGTGCACATTCCTCTGAATCAGGGACATATTCATCATTACTGCTCCAGAGCTGTGATCTTATTCATTCTAGAAGAATCAAAAAGACTAGGCTAAGTCAGTGCTCCCTTGAGAAATACCCGGAGCAAACGCAGGGGCTGCAGGAAGTGATACCGATGACTCAACAGTCAAGGCCAACACACTGCCTTATTTTAGACAATGTCCTCTTGGACATACTCATGTTTCCTCATGAGTGGCTGATGACAAAGGTCTTACCTACCTGTGGTCACAAGTACCTCATGACGTTTTTCTCAAGAATAGCTCTAGTATTGTGGCTGAAGATAGCTAACAGTTGTGTGCAACTTGATTAACTTCCACTGCAGTTTCAAGTGAATGTTAATCTCCGCCTTCCCTAAAAATCTCCATGTATGGATCCTGAGGTACTGTGTGGTCCATTAACCAAACATTTCCATAATGGATAGTGCTCTGTTGTACAGTGAAGAAGATGCACCTAGGAAAGGGACTTCCTGGAGTGGAAAATGTTAGAATATCCCAAGGACAGGTCTTCCTTTCTCTTGCTACAGCCAAAGCCTTAAGCTGATGGCTCCTCGCTACAAGTACAGACTAGTACTGATTGCAAATTCCAAGTCTTCCATCATTAATGATTTATTTTCTGGTCATAAATTACTTACTGTTAATACATATTATTTCAAACACAGGACGTGGTCACAGCAATGCTGAGAGGAGAATCCTATGTGCAGGTGCCAGCTGATTCTAGGCTGTCAGCCAGTAACTATAAGAAGTAAAAACATTAGATTGATTGTTAAGCAAGTAAAATTCTGGGATGCGTGTACATCGTAGAGTAGATATCCACATATGTGCTTAGCCTCTTGATCCATCGGTGATCTCGGCGACTTAACAGGACTGCAGCAATGTGCAGAAAACACGGTGTGTTTCATCATTTCAAAATGCTGCAGAAAATGCTGCGGTGGGCTGAGAAGAGAGCCTGCCTCACCCGCTCATGCTGATGTTAGTCCAGACCCGAAGACAGAGCTTGAAAGCACACACATGAATTGAATTGCATGGGAAGCTTACCAAAGGAAGTGTTTGCTTGTAAACTCAGTATGAATAGGATCTTCTCTGACCGCAAGGGAAATGGAGAGACACTCATTCACTGTCCGCTTGTGCAATCAACTTCTGAAGTAAAAACAGGATTTGAGGTTTAAAACCTGAACCTTCACATGTCTTTCAAGCAACAGAAGAAGCCTTCATGCTCTTCAGTCTGCAAAGGAACAAAGTCAGGAGGTGCTGCTCATGGGACTCCTTGGGTTTGATAACAACTGGCTTATTAGAAGGGAATTATTTAGGGTTCCTAGCAACAGAAACCCTCAGAGCAGCTTCTGTGCGGGCTTGAGGGGAGACATCTGAACACCATTACACTGCACTTCTTTTGATGTCACTATGTGCTCGTCATGTGTTTTATATCTTAACAGTGAATCTGCCGCTGAGTTCCACAGTGTCTAAGGATGGTTGTGGGTTTATCGCAGATGCCATTCCTGCTATAAAAAACATTACTTTTAAGTTCTTTATCACCTGGCCACACATCTACTCTTTGAGCCCTGTCTGTGCAGGGTGATTCTGAACACTAGTAGATTACGGACAACCTGCTGGTTTTAAATTGCTGGCTTTCAGTCTAACAGAAGTTTAAGTTTCATTGCATGGCTTGAGATAACTTGTAAAGTAAAGATGTTTATTTTTCATCATTTGCCCGATATTTTAATATTAGCTGAAGTATTTGTGTGTCACGCCCCTCTCATCCGATAACTAAAATAACGACTTTTTAATTTTGTCCCATGGAAAGCAGCCAGTTTATTTATAAGTGGCCTAATCTAATAGAGATTTACTCTGTGTATCCCATGAGACATATTATCAAAGTTACCAGACCTGTCCCAAGCACTTGGGAAGTGGGGAGATGGTTACACAATTCTCATTGCCTCCGGCTGTTCCAGTTACAAAGATAAAGGGTCAGAGAACTGGAGCAGCGGAGATAATTTTGTGAGCATCTAAGGAAAAGCAGCTGATCAGGTGAGTGTAGGCACTGGCTGAGGGCGAGACAGGTACATGCGTGAATACCACGTAACAAAAATCCCCTTAAATAAAATAACATGCCAGGAAAAGGGAATGTAGATGCCTGACTACCAGAAATTCCAGATTCTTAAATCTTCATCTAGCAGATGCAATAGTGCTGCTTCTCTGTTTTAAAAAAGAGAAAAATATATATATGAAGAACAACGTTCAGCTTGCCACAGCTCTGGCAAATCTGTGCTCGGCAAGACCCGTCATAGAATCATAGAATGGTTTAGGTTGGAAAGGACCTTGAAGATCATC
>NW_009647595.1:5025866-5056703 GCF_000708025.1 Charadrius vociferus
CTCAACCCCTCTGATCATCTTCGTGGCCCTCCTCTGGACCTGCTCCAGCAGGTCCATGTCTTTCCTATGTTGGGGACTCCAGAGCTGGATGCCGTACCCCAGGTGGGGTCTCACGAGAGCGGAGTAGAGGGGCAGAATCACCTCCTTTGACCTGCTGGCCACACAGGAAAAGAAGGAAGACCCCCAATGGCTATTGACGTTACGAGGAGACTAATGCAGGAGGTATGCCTGGATGCTTAAAAGCCTGTGGTGTGACCTACAATGAACAAAAGACCACTGTGGCAAGTGTGGTAGCCCCATATTCTGCAAAAATCTTCCAGTGCTGAAATGCCACAACAGTTCTTCATGAAACTGTTCCTTGAATTCCTCCTGTTTTCTGCACTGCTTCATAACCAAACCAGGCTGGCATGCAAGCACTGGTGGAGATGGGTAAGGAAGACAAGTTTCAACCCTCTGAGAAGCACTGTGCTATGCAGGTCATCAGACACCATCCTTGGCATCCTTTTTTTTTTGCATTTTGGGGATCAGCCAAAATTAGAAAAAACAGAAAACCCAAAGTGAGAATCACTTCTCTGCTCTGCATGTTGGAATGAATCTGGTGGGGATGGAGAGGAGTCTGCACGTGAACCTTTTCTTATGATCCATACCCAAAACATAAGTCTGAGAATAAGGTAGTGAGCATTATTAATTTGGTTAATAATTGCTCCTATATGTTTATTCATGACATTAACGCTTTGAGTACCTGAAAGCATGCCAGGCATTTTAAAGAAGCAATGAATGTTTCCTGCGGTGAAGAACTGCCCCCATTTTGCAAAGACCTGACACCTGGGAGATTTAAGCTCGGGTCCATCTCAGCCACATGTAGACAACTGAAGTTTGGTCTACGTGGTCAGCTGGGAGAGGGCACCCACCAGCACTTCTGGGATGAATTGCCAAGGGGTTATCTTTTTCATCGTCTTTGGGGACTGCACGCCCAGTTTCTGTGCTGCAGTTAGCAGGGACACCCCCACAGAGCGTGAAATTTGGGGAATCCCTGTGAGAAGAGGGTGCCCGGATGCCAGGAGCCTGTGGCAGGACTGTGGGGTGCAATGCAGTGTGTTCCTCTGTGCTCTGCTCTCCTCACATCCCAGACGGTTTTTGGGGGGGGCAGAATGATGAGAAGGGCTTTTTGCCCTTCTCAAGGACCAATGGGTGCCACCCCCTATTTGGCTGCCAGTAGCCTGAGCCAAGCACCTCTGCTGGTCCTGGTGGCATGGGCCCAGCAGAGGTGACCAGGCGGGGACTGTTAAAAGGGGGGGGGGGGAGGCTGGGAAGGTGAAGGATACAACTTCTAACAACATGTGCAAAAGGATCTTCAGTAGGGCCCTTCTCCTCAATGGGAACAGTGAGGTGGCATGGGAGCTGAGAGAGCGGCATCTTCGGGGGGGGTGAGGACCAAAGGGCCGTGCTTACCCCAGCTGCACTCTCTCAGCCTGGGAGAGCTACAGGGGATGCCGTTATCCACCAACAATGCCCATGAGTATGTTTATGTGGGTCCATTACTATTCTGATGATGTGTCTACACCCTTCCCCATCCCCAAAATCACTGACATCCCCCCACCCCCTTATCTCGGACGTAGGACGCAGCCCACACATGCAGAATTCATCTACGTTTACCCGGCAGTGGCATTCCAATCATAAAACTTCCAGGAAGGGAAAAGTAAAACAAAGGTCTGGTGGATACTCCCACGTGGTTTACCTATGAGAGGAACAAAGGAAAATAGCCTGCTTTCAGAGCTGTGGTGAATCGCTCAGAAACCATCTGCAGACATGAAGGGAATTGTATTTCTGGGGGAGAAAAAAAAAAAAAAAAAAAAAAAAGGAAAATGCAGGCCCTGGGATATCCCTTTATGGCATATGCATTTTATGTTTAAATGCATTAATGGGACTGCTATGCTGTGAGTCATCCCGCACAAGAGTTTCATGTGTTTCTTAAAATACACTAGAAGTAGCTGAAGGCATGCACGGGTTTGCCGTGCAGTTATCTGTCAGGAATCTGCGCGAATACCTGCACGCGTGGCACCACGGGCTTCAGAGCAGGGGGGGCCCTCCCCGTCCCTCTATGCTGCTTAAACGGACCAGGGCTGGGGAAACCAAACTGGGATAGGAACTGATGCCGCAGCGTAACAAAACGCAGGCTCCCTGTGCTATTAGGGAAGCCTCAGCACTGAATTACAGAAAATTTGCATATATGTAAACAGAAAAGCTGGAGAGTTTCCTTCTGAAGCACTCTTGTCAAAACTACAGCTGTCTGCTTTTTTTCCAAGGATGATTTGTTGTCTGGTTTTCTCTCTCTTTTTTTCTTTCGTTTACCAACAATCCTGGCTGCAAATCTGTTTGCTATTCCTTCAGCCCACACTTCAGAGCTTGATGGTGGCTGCTGAGCTCGACTCACTGCTCCTCGCGGGTCACTTCAGCTGCTGCTCGCTCTCGGGGTTACTCCTTTTTCGGAGAGCAGATAGGTTTAACATGGGAAGCGCCCAACGCAAAGTATTTCTGACGGTGCACGTTAAGTCCATGCTCGTGGACAAACGGTGGTAAAAAGACAACAGCTTTGTGACGCAAACCTTGGGATGGATGACGGTGAATTAGCGATTAGCGAAAAGCAAGAATTGGGGCTGGGGGGAAGCTGCGGCCAACGTAGAAAGGAGAAGCTCCTGGGAAGGGAGCTGGGCTCGCCTTCTCCCAGCAATTAGCCTGGCTTAACTTTTTTTTTTTGGTTGTTGTTTTCACACGTCGCACCCGGGCGATGCTGTCTCGAAAGCGCCGCAGCGGCATGTGAAATCTCTGGCACCGGTTCCCAGCGGCACGCGCCGCTGGCCCATAAACCCGCTGCTGCCATTTCTAGGGCTGCCTTTGCAGAAGCGACGCTCACCCTTGGCATTGTCTATGCTCCCCCTCAGTTTCTATAGGAAGCTGAAAAAGTCCTTGACTAAGGTAAATATCACTTACCAACAACTAAAACAATATGTATTATCAACATTCCTTTCATACCAAATCCAAAATACAGCAGCCACTATAAAGAAAATTAACTCTACCCCAGCTGAAACCAGGACAAGTAGTCTGGTTAATTAGCCTAGGCACAGCACTTTATTTGAACTACTGGTTTCCAGGATAGTTTGGGTGATTGAATGCCCCTACAATCTGCACTTAGAAAGGTTGAAAAGGGCTGTAGAAAGGAGGAGGAAGAATGGAGCAGAACCAGGAATTGTAGATATCCTATTAAAAACAATGTGATTGTCCTGGCAGATCATGGAGCTGCCTTCAAAAGCTGCATCAAATCAGTGATATTCAGAGAAATAATCAAGTCCTCTCTGTATCTCTGTATGTGAAGCATTTTACCAAGACTCTATATTGACAAAAAATTGTCACAGACCTCTACCTTCACAAATTCAGGGACCTGAAGGGTAGAAAAAGCCACAAAAGTCATAAATTTACAAGACACACACAACTCCCAAAGAAGTTTCCCTTGAGGTAGGATTATTTTACAGTGATGAGATCTCCCCTGCTATTTACTGAAATTGCTTCTCTGAGAGTTTCTCAAAGCCAGGGGAAATGGACTGAAAACCTGAAAATTCAAACACTTGCAGAAGACTATGTTAGGACATTTCCAGATAAAGTTTTTAGAAACAGAATGGGGAAGATAAATCAAAAAGGTTTACAAAGACAGTTCTCTACCCTTTCACAGAAATTCTTCCACAAGCTTGAGAGGTAGATAAAAATTATTGTGACAGAGAAGAAAGAAGGGGTCAGAGGTAAAATAACTTTGCCAATGCCACTACAGTCAATCAGTGGCAAAACTGGCAATACAAGTCAGAAGTCCAACCTGGCGGTCTCCCATTACTCTCATTAGATCATCCATGCTCTTCACAGACTTTGTCTCATTTGCTGTGATCTTTTCAAGATGATCTCTAACAATATCATTGTGATCCACTACTTATTTCTGTGAGGAATTCTGTCTGAAATCTGTCAGCAAGCTTTACATATTTATTAGTAAAGTAATATCTATATAAAAATAAATATTTATTAACATTTATTGACTTAAAATAATCTCCCTTCCTCTCCCTTCAGGAAAATCCATTTTCTTCCTATTTTGACATCTGATCCTAATCTTAGACCTGATAAAACAGTGTGCCATGTACCCTACCTTCTGCTCTTTTAGATGCTGTTCGCGGCTGCTTTCAACGCCCTTGAGAACGAATTTTGGTTTGATTTCCTCTTTACAGGTGTTCCCCCTCAAACACTACCAGGACAAGATCCGGCCTTACATTCAGCTGCCGTCACACAGAAACATCACCGGGGTCGTCGAAGTCATCCTCGGGGACACCAAGGCCTATGTGTTCTTTGAAAAGGACTTTGGGGACATGCACTCCTACGTGAGGAGCTGCAAGAGGCTGAGGGAAGAGGAGGCTGCGCGGCTGTTCAAGCAGATCGTCTCCGCTGTAGCTCACTGCCACCAGTCGGCCATCGTACTCGGTGACCTCAAGCTCAGGAAATTTGTCTTCTCTAATGAAGAAAGGTAAGCGGTTGTCACCAGCCAGCCCTGGGGTGAGTGGGGAGGGAGGAATGCCACATCCAGAGACGCAAAAAGCGTCCCAGGGAGTGGAAATGGCCGTGTCAGCCGGGCATCACCTGTGAGCGATCCGAGTAGGTCCCCATCACGTGTGTGTAGCAGGTCACGGATCTAACCCGTACGCGCTTACTCTAAGTTAGATCTCGCCTGATGAAAGGGAGGGAGGAAGCTCTGCGGGAGCTTCCTCTCATTCAGAAGCTCAGTGAAACCCGCCGGTAGACAAAGGGACGATAGTTTGGATGCTCGTTAGTGCCAGAAGATGTCATGTGTGCCACTCAGTCCATGTAAAATGAATAAAAGGCCAAGAGAAGGAGCAGAGGGAGGCTGAGGCGCTGGGCCAGGGAGGGGGACCAGCTCAGCTGCGGGAGCAGGAGGTGTGAGGAGCTGGAGCTCGGGTCCCTCCTCGCGCCCGGGAGAGCTGCCCCGTGGCCATGGCCGAGCGGTGGCGCTCAGGAAGGGTCTTCTCACTGAAATCCCCTGCTGATCAGGGTTATGCTGCTAGCAAAAGACCAGCTGTGTCCTTCGAGGCGTTTATCCCTCCTCCACTGCTGGTGATGGTGCTTTCCGTGCTCCCTGTGCCTGTGGATGTGGGCATGCACGGGAGGGAAGGTGGGACACCAGTTAAATATGGCTTTGGGAATCCTGCTCTGAGGAAAAGCACTTTGGTAAAACTTAGCCTAAAGCCTAGGTTTGTAGAGAGGAGATCCAGAATCTAGTTGTTAAATTTAGATTAGGGAAATAATACACTATTTCCCTGGAGTGTTTGCTGCTCTTCTAGTGCCTTGCCGCACGTGGCAGAGCCAGAAATACATTTTTGATCAGGAAAACTGACTCTGACTAGCTGCTTATCCTGAGGAAAGCTAAAAAAATAAGTAAAAGCTGTAGTGGAGCTGTACTTAATCTGATGAAACTGGAAGTCATATTACCGAAGCAGAAGCAAACACATTTTCTGGGCTAACGCTTCTTCAGGATATCATTTATAGATGTGATAAGAAAATTAACCAGCGCTGCCCCTCTCAAACAGAAACAACCATATGTTGACATGCAAAGAAAGTAATTCCTTTGAAAGAAGCTATTGCAGCTTTTCCCGCCCATGAGAAGATGAAACATTTGTTGAAATGTTACATTGCGCACAGTCTCGCTCGTTTGGAAATAACGCGTTGCACAGGCGAGTGTCATGTGCATCCCATTTGGCAAGAAGAGGGTTAAGCAATGGCAGGCGGACTCCGGCTCTCCGGCACAGGTGCAGTTTCAGGGCTCCCGCAGCCGATCCCGGCCCCACGGTTCGCGTTGAGTCATATTTTCCGTTTGCAGAACCAATGGGTATTTGGCGAGGTCACGCTGAGGACAGGCTGCAGCCAACGCATCTACACCCGGCCACGGCCACGGCAGCGCTCAGCCCTGCCCGCGCCAGCCTCTGCCTTCCGCGCCCACCCCCAGATCCCCTTTCCCCCCAGAAGAATAATTGTTTAAAAAAAAAAAATAAAAAAATACAAAACTCGGGAGAGCTACCGGTTCCCGCCAGCGCGGAAGGGAGCTGGACTTTGGGGTTTGCAAAATAACGCAGCTGGACGCTGTATGCTCAAAGCCTGATGCGCAAATAGCGGCGTGTACAATGCATTGTAGCCGATTTACCCCCTGCAGCTGCAGTGCGACCTGTGTAGACAGGAGGTGACTTGCTGGTGTCTCTCGAGAGCCCTCGGTGTTGTTAAAATCCCCGGTCAATAAAATAAGCAGGTGTCGCTGAGCGCCCAGCCGACGCACGTGGCTGCGCTGCCATTACGCGGGTCCAGGACTCCAGGCAACTTCACCGCTGCAAATTAAAAAGTGTTTCCTCTCCTTTTCTTTATGCCGATGGGAGAAGGGGAGCCGGGGCTGCGTTGGCGGGGGGCTCGCCGTGCTCGCTTGTGCCTGGGTGTTGCTGTTTCTAACCTGCGGCTTCCTCTCCTGCCCTGCCTAGGACGCAGCTGCGGCTGGAGAGCCTGGAAGACACGCACATCATCAAAGGCGAAGACGATGCGCTCTCGGACAAGCACGGCTGCCCGGCGTACGTCAGCCCTGAGATCCTAAACACGACGGGGACTTACTCTGGAAAATCGGCCGACGTGTGGAGTTTAGGGGTGATGCTGTATACCTTGCTGGTGGGCCGCTATCCCTTCCATGACTCGGACCCTAGCACTCTGTTTTCCAAAATCCGGCGTGGACAGTTCTGTATTCCTGACCACATCTCCCCCAAAGCCCGATGCCTCATTCGCAGCCTCCTGCGGCGGGAGCCCTCTGAAAGACTCACTGCTCCAGAGATCTTGCTTCACCCTTGGTTCGAGGCGGTCTTGGAGCCTGGATATACAGACCAGGAGACGGGAAATTCGGATCAAATTGTTCCAGAATACCACGGAGACAGTGATGATATTAGTTCCTTCTTCTGCTAACCCCGAAATCTCAAAAACCTCAGCGGTTCTCACCTCTGACATCTTCGTAGGGTTTCGTTTTTCCACATTTGCAAACTCAACAGCATCTTAAAGTGCCAGTATGGTCAGAGAAGTGACCTTGTTCGAAATAAACGCCAACCCGTAGATCTCCGCTCCCTGAGTGTACTCAGAGTTTCATCCTCGTGCTCTGCTGGTAGGTCCGTCCTGCCGGCCCTGGAGGACCTGTGCAGCTTTGCGAGAGCCGCCTGGCTTTCCTCCTGCCTCCCGCATCCTCCACCGGTGTAACTGGCCGTGTTTTGGCTCCAGAGTCTTACGGCTGATGAGGTGTGAGACAGAAAGGCAGCCCTGTCTGCTTCCCCGCAGTGGCTACAGAGGCGCGGAGCCCCAGCAGCGATGCTGAGGAGGTGGGGGGCACGAGGCGCGCCTCTAACTGAGCAAATCTGACAGAAATGGGTAAAAAGGGGAATCGACTCGGCGCGCCACACCGGTCGGCCTGCAAAGTAGCTTTCTGACTGTAAGCACACTTTAATGAGGGAAGGAGGTCTTCGCCCACCACGGCCAGCCGCCTGCTTGCTGCTGCTCCTCCAGCTGATCTTGCTTTCAGAGCCATGAAGCTCCCAGATTCACCTGTAAGACAAATCACGGCTGTGGCTCTTTCTGAAGCAGAAACTGGTGGATCTCCCAGCCGGTTCCCCTCTGATTCCATCGCTGACCCAGAAAGCATTTTAAATAGACTTAAGCCTCGCGTTACCATGGTGTAGCCTATATAACTTTATGCCCTCAGCGAGCTTGTCAAGTAGCAGGTCTCGTTAGCTCCGAGTGCCAAAACATATCCGTTTACCAAACCGTAACACTATCGGCTGGGGCGCCTTCTCTTGGAAAACGATAAGGGGTATCTTGTACAGTACGTGTAAACACGGTCGTGTTTTCCTACAGGCTCAACTCTTTAAAAACATCACATCCCCTCTCCTCTTCCCCTCTCCACCCCCCAAAAATTTAGTCTTAAGAGGAAAATCTCCATACGCCCTTAGTTGATTATTCAGGTATGTTGTTTGCCTCTGGCTACATATTTTTTTTTCCCCTTAAATTTTTTTTTTTTTTGCATGATTATTCGTAGTCTTTCCAAAGTGCGTGGATAATAAATATATCTAAATCATTAATTTCCTGGGTTAGGGGTAAGTAAAGCTTAGTCCTGCCTAAAATTTCTGCTTCGTTTTACATTGGTGTCCAGTGGCTTACGCAAAGAGATGTCCATTCGCCTTAGGCGAGAGCGCAGCTTCTGAAATGGCCGTGAGGTGGGTAACGCATGTCCCCGACACGGCACAGTTGGAGTGAAGTCATTTTAAGGGTTAACCCCCGGCAAGCTGCAGTCCCACCACCCGTTGCGAGAATACCATGTATACCTCATGGACTGT
The DNA here is from genome assembly GCF_000708025.1 of Charadrius vociferus. Lineage (NCBI taxonomy): Eukaryota > Metazoa > Chordata > Aves > Charadriiformes > Charadriidae > Charadrius > Charadrius vociferus. The sequence goes on from NW_009647595.1 coordinate 5,034,323, forward strand.
GTACATTGTACATACCTTACTGTTTGGGGTTTTGTTTTCTCGTTTTGCTGTACTTTGTTCGTCCTAATAAGAGGTGTCGAAGAGCAATTTAATGTGAATTATTGTTGGCAATACTAACTTGACAGAATCATGAGCATTAAGAGCAGGGCGCTCCAGCTCTCCGTTGCACTAAACCTCTCATGATTGCTTGACATTTGTATCTGTGATACAGTTTAACCCTTCTATGAAAAACAGTACATTTGTATATATTGGTAGAAAACTCTGCCAGAAAAGCTAAAAACACTATGTCCCACTTGTAAATATGTATATGTATGTGGAAACCTGGATGATAAAGTCTGACTTGTAGAAAGTTTTAATAAACTCGGTTTCATAATGTTTGTCCCCATTTCTTGCGGGGTCTCGAGGGGAATGCAGCTTGAGTGTGTTTGGTTTCATCTGAAAAAGTGGGGGTTGGCCTCAAAGAGGATCAGCTCATCTATAGTCCCAGACGTGCCCCGCCATGCCTGAGCCCCCGGGGTCTGCGCCCGAACTCCCCCAGCTCTGCCCAGGGGAATCCCCATGGAGGGGAGTGGGGAGGGGGGATGGCTTCTGCCTCCTGGGGGGTGGAAAGGGCTATATGAAATGAGGTATCCTGTTGGTCTGATAAACAAGGGGGAGAGGAGTTACAGCTCTGCCCCTGAACCTGAGAAACCCTGTTGCCTTTCAGCACATATATTCGTTTCCATCCGCGCCCCGCGAGCAGAAAATGCTGTGGCACCGCAAGGCTGTCACGCTGCACCTGCGTGCGCGGTGATGCGATGCTCGAGCCAGTGGAAAATCACATCTCAGGTGTCTAAAAGTGAGCAGCCACAAGCAGAGGCAGTGGTTGAGAGCATCAGCTTTACCAGGGGGCGGGAGCCAGTGGGAAGGGGCTTGACCCGCTTCTGGGTCACAGCGCAGAGCCCACCCGGTGCTCCTGTTAAAAATGAGGGGAGAGATTATTAGAGCTGCTTTTCTTTGTGGTGAGAAGAGAGGAGTATAAATAGCAGCAGTATCAAGGTTAGAGAATGTGCTTCCCTGAAAGAGATCAAGCCACCCTTGTAATCCACCCGGAGCGGTGAGATCATCGCTCACAAGTAGAGAGGAGGAGGAAGAGAGTCTTGATTTTTATTTATACTTTGCCTCATGTTTAACTTTGTCCTTTTGCTTGAAATCTGTTCACCAGAGCAACTGCTTCCAGGCAGCTCTTTGAGCAGGAGCAACTTTTAAATAGGCTCTGCTTTTAGAAGGGGAGTGGAAAGAGAAAAGGAGGGAACAGGATCCTGGTCAATGACAAAGCAAAGTGCACCGACTTTAATTAGGCACCTTGACTCCCACTCTGCAAAACCCGCAATCTGTGCAGTAAGCATATTTTCTTAGCACTTGCTGAGTGAATGTCAGACACCAAAATATCTCAAGTTACTTTGCTGATATTATTCTTGCAAGACTTGTAAAAATACATGCTCCGCATAGCCTGGCTGATTAAATTAGCCCCTGCCCTACCATGCTTTCATGCTTGGACAGAAGCCCTCATGCATCCCCTTAAAACAACTGCAGGAGGTTCGTGTTTTGATGAAACCTTGAAAACTTTCAAAACACTTTCCCCCCCCCTGCAATTAAGTCATCCTTAGTAGGTGAACGTGTAGGTCATCCCATGACTTTATTTCACATGAGCTACACTGTAGAGCAATTAAAATAAACGCCAAATTGTAGTAACATCTGCAAACAGCCTCTGTGTTGCTTTAGGGATTATAATGCAACATCCGTTTGTACAGCAGAATAAATTGCTATTGCTTCGTAACCCCATCGTTTGTATTATTGTATACAAAGTTTCAGAGCATGTTGAAAGAACCAGCGTATTAAGTGATTAAACTTTGATGGTGGGTGTGAGAACTTTGGTTTATGCAATGCATTACATTTCTTTTTGAAAGAGTCATAATTTGTCTATTTTTAAATGGACCTTTTGGACGAGGACTGTCTGAATCTCTTATGTTTTTCTCAGAGCTGGTCACCGTCTTCATCTTGAAGTTGAAAGATGTTGCTGGCCTCTCTAAAAAGCTCTGGGAGCCTTCAGTCCTCCTCTGTTTGCTGCTGAAAACACAAAAGTTGAGGTTTTTCACAACATCCTGGACTCCATCCTAAAGCGGCGTCAAACTGCCTCCCAGTCAGGACACATCTTACATTCTAAATATGTATTTTTATCAACTCTTGATACTTCGGCTGCATTTTAGGCATCAGTTCAATAATTTTCTTTTAAAGTAGCACAGCAGAATTTATAAACCAGCTTCCTCTTAAAGTGCCAGGTAAAACCGCCAGCTCAGCAAGCTCAGGCTTAAGGTCAACTTCTCTTTGCCAAGCAGGTGATACTGCTGAGGTTATTTGCAGTTAATTAAGAAGGATTGGTAGAGGTTCAATTCTACCTATGCTAAAAAAATGCCCTGATTTTAGGAGAACACCGTCAGGTCGGTCAAAGGCACTTCTGCATCAACGTATTATTTATGAAAGAAAAGGGGGAAAGGAACAATTTTTTATACAGATGTACAAGAGGAAGATTCGTTGCACTTGGCTGGAACACAAAGCCGGTGCAATGCTCTTCTCTAGCTCTGCTTTAATGCACCGAGGGCAGGCCCAAGAGATAACTTGAAAAACACATTTTATTCAACCAGTGCTGAGTGCATTCTGTCAAGCAAATCTCTTCAAATTATCTCTTTATACATGAGCAGATTTTTTTTCCCCCGCTTTTTTCATGCTATTGCACTCTGTCAGGGAAAAAAACCCCCAACATTTAGCATTACGGCACTGCACAGATTTAGCAGCACAAAGAAATATCCTATGCAAATGCTTCTTACAAATATAATGTTTTCCTAGCGAGCATTGAGAAGAATAGCTTGACATGTAACCACGGTCTGAATTAATCCCTTGCAAAAAATGGCTTTGTTAAATGCAACATCTCTCAGAACTATTGTTGGTAAAAGTACCGTGAAATTTGCAACAGTTCTTACCATGATTCCTCCATAACTTGCAAAATCCCGTTCTCCAAGTGAAATCCAGAGTTCAGATTTCAGCCAGGATCAATGTTTGTTGCAGCAAAACGACAAATCCTTCAGGATATGAGTTCACAGCAGGAACTTTTTTTTTTATTTATGAAGCCAGCTATTTAGAAAATGCCTTAAAGAAAACTCATTAGTTTTCATTGCCCTGTATGTATTTATTTACAGTATTTAACCAGCTAAACAAGCTAATGTGCAGCACTTCATTTCCTAATTTGGCTTTGAAGCCGGAGCAGCAGAAGTATCAATTACATTCTGTCAAATGCAAACATTAACATAACTGTATGAAGCAATCATGTTTCTAACAACAGCGAGCACTGCCCAGAGGACCAAAATAAATAAAATTCATAGAGCAAGAGGTAAGGCTTTTCTTTACGGCAGGATTAGGGCTGGCGAGCGCCCGGGCGCTTTCCTCTCCAGGGACATTTGTCTCGCGGGGCTGCGGAGGCAGCTCCGGCGCTGAAACGCAGGTGATTAATAAGGCACTTGCTCACGGTCTCATCACAGCGGGCGTGGATTTCTGCATGCAACTCCCACTGTTATTAATGGTTAATTAATGTGTAATTTGCAGAAAGAGATGAAACCCGGACCTCGGCGGTGCGTTGCGAGCGCACAGGCGGGCTTATCGTTCGAAGAAATATCAGGGTGACACGAAGGGTGGATGACAGAAAATAAGTGTGGCATGAATCAGCTGCCCCGTGTTTATCATACGGCGCTGTTGTGGGAAAACATTCACCTCCACTGACTACCGTCTCCTGCCAACAACAAAAGTCGAGTTTGATAAATTATTAGTGGAGATGTTCTCAGTGGCTTTGCTTAGATTTTACTCCTCTTGCGCAAATTGCAGATTAGGAAAGGATTAAGTAACAACAGTGTGGCTAAAGTATTACACATCGCGCTGGCGATTAGCCAAAGAATGTAGCATGCAAAAGCTGACATTGCCTAAGAAATCAAATATAGCTCCGGTCACCACAGAAAATGACTCTTCCCCACCACCTAAGGTAGTTGCTCAGTTTCTCCTGTGTCACCCAGCGTCTTGCACCAGCAAATTGTTCATTACAGGGCTTCCCCCCCCCCCCTTTTCATTTTTTTTTCTTCTTTTCTTAACTTCCAGGTAGTGACAAAGCCGTAAACATTTAGATGAATCACAGAAACCATAAATGTAATTGAGTGTAAAGCCATTGTTGGGCCTTGCGATAACATCCCCATCAAGTCCCCACTTGTCAGATTCGTAGTCTCGCTGAGGTTCAAATACTGCGAGTTGTCTTTGCTGTGCAAGCAACCGGGGGGAAAGTGTCAACATAATTTTGGGGCAGAAAGCTGCACAAGGCTCTGCAGATGGGCGGTGAGATGCCTGGTGTGAGTAAGTGTTTCCCCTGGCGAGTAAAGGCAGCAGAGTAAGGCCCACAAAGCACACCCAGGAGCCTTTGTTGCAAAGCAGTGGGGCAATGGCCCTCAAAGCCCAGGCACAGGGTAAAACCCACCCTGGTGCTTGTGTGAAACTGTTGGCTGACAAGCACAGTGGTGAACCCGGCTCCTCCCCACTCTCATGCCTGGGCCTGAGCTGCCTGGTCTGGGGGGAAGGCAGAATGCTGTCAGGCCAACAGGTCCACCTGGCGCCAGGAGAAGCACTGGCAGATGCCTACAGATGCGGATGGGAGCAGGGCAGGTGCCTGTCATGCTCCCCTTGTGATGTCCCCCCTGCAGCACAGGGACACTGTACCTGAAGGAGTCCTACAGGAAATATGGGGAGGGACTCCTCTGGGAGCATAGTGAAGGATGAGGGGTAACGGTGTTAAACTGAAGGAAGGTAGATTTAGATTAGATATCAGGAAGAAATTCTTTACTCTGAGGGTGGTGAGACACTGAAACAGGTTGCCCAGAGAAGTTGTGGAGGCCCCATCCCTGGAGGTGTTCAATGCCAGGCTGGATGGAGCCTTGAGCAACCTGGTCTGGTGGGAGGAGGGGGGTTGGAATGAGATAATCTTTAAGGTGCCTTTCAACTCTAACCATTCTATGATGCTATGATACCATGGCCCACTGGTGCATGTTGGTGTTTAACCATCCCTCAAGGACCTTCCAATCGAGCAGTTGCTTGGCTGCCTTTGACCCTATCTGCTCGAAATCCTGCAGCTGTGTATTCCAGAGCAGAGCTTGGCGCTGCTTGGTTAAATTACCTTGCTTGGAAAGAGGATATGCTCCAAAACACAAGTAGAGGATTGGAAACACTGAAGAGGACTGACTGGCCCAGTTTTGGAGGGACTCTGTGCTGTCCTCGCTCCCTGTGGGGACCAGAGGCCATGCGCAGTGGCTGTGCTCCATGCAGGGCAGCAGCTTTTGGAGGTGGCCGCAGTCCCCAGGGTGGTGGGGACTTGAGCCCAGTGGACAGAAAGACTTAATCAGTGAACTCATGGGATTTTTTATCATGAGTCTTGTGATCCTTAATATGTAAGAACCCTGTCCGCTGAAGTTAATGATCTCCAGGAGATTTCAAACTTTCATGTGAGGAAGAACAAGCAAGTGTCCGTCCCTCGCTGTTGCAAAGAGGGATTTGAAGGGATGTGTCCTGTGAACTCTTTGGACTATTCCCTGCTTGTCACTGGTGTCCCGGCCAGATGCTCAGAGCTGCAAAGGCATGCTTGACTGGCTGCCTCATTACAGCAGGCAGAGCTTTGTCCTTTTTATCTGAGCAGCTGGCAAAACAATAAATTAAAAAATAAAGCAAAGTCAGCAAATAGTTTTATTTCCCCATGCATGAGGTTAGAGGAATTGTTCCCCCTTCTCCAGAAAGATTTCCTGACTTGGTAACATTTTTCTCAATCTCCTTTTTCTCTGTGTGTGTGTGGAAAAACAGGATTTGTGGTTCGGCTGGAGGGGGAGCACCTTTTTGTGCCATGCTGTGGCCCAGGAGCTTCATGTGCCTATGCCAACCACAGCGAAAGCCCTGAAATATCCCTCACCAGCATGGGGCAAGGGTGGTTTTGCAGAGAGAGTGCTTTCAACACATCAGGATGAGCCCTGGACTCTGGCCATGAGCGACCCCCCTGCCTGCATGCTCATGGGGAGAGCCATGCTTGCTGGAGACAGCACCGCCTTTAATAGCCACGGCCAGGAGGTGGTCCACCGTGGGATGTCTTTCTGTGCTGGAGGGACCATACTGGAGTCACATCTAGCTTCAGTCCCGGGCGCTGGGTATGGCTCGGGGTGACCGGCAGGGCTTTGGCTGCCGGACGCAGGCAGGGCTGCTCCTGCAGGGCGCCGGGAGCTGATCTGGGGACCCGGGGCCGGCCCGTGATGCACATCCTGCTCACGCATGTGGGCATGAGTCAGAGCCCCAGAGGAAGAGGCCTCACCCAGCGGCAGGCAGAGCGGGGCAGGGAGCTCGGGCTGTGTGCTGATGGAAGAGATCGCTTTTTACTGCTGACAGCCTCCCTCGGCAAAACCCTGGCACCTGTGGTGCGGGAAAGAGGATTTGGAGCTAACCAGGTCTCCCAGTGCATTGTCAGAGGCTCAATGCAAATGGTACAGGATGGGTTTGTAGAAGCTGCTCAGAGCCTGCCCTTCGGCACCTGCGTGCTTCAGAGCTGAAGGAGGTGCTGGGGGTTCCCAGCACACACAGCCCAAGCCTCTGCCTGTCTCCCACAGAGAGAAGGCACAGCAAAGCTGAGCAGATCCACATCCATTCCCCTCTACTGCACTCTGGTGAGACCCCACCTGCAATATTGTGTTCAGCTCTGGGGTCCCCAGCATAAGAAGAACATGGACCTGTTGGAGTGGGTCTGGAGGAGGGCCATGAAGATGATGGGAGAGCTGGAGCATGTCTCCTATGAGGACAGGCTGAGAGAGTTGGGACTGTTCAGTCTGGAGAAGAGAAGGCTCTGGGGAGAACTTATAGCAGCCTTTCAGTACCTAAACGGGGTCTACAGGAAAGATGGGGAGGGACTTTTTATCAGGGATAGGATGAAGGGTAACAGTTTTAAACTGGAAGAGGGTAGATTTAAATTAGATATCAGGAAGAAATTCTTTACTCCGTGGGCAGTGAGACACTGGAACAGATTGCCCGGAGAAGTTGTGGAGGCCCCATCCCTGGAGGGGTTCAAGGCCAGGCTGGATGGAGCCTTGAGCAACCTGGTCTGGTGGGAGGTGTCCCTGCTCATGGCAGGGGGGGTTGAACGAGATGATCTTTAAGGTCCCTTCCAACCCAAAACATTCTATGATTCTGTGCTGGGCAGAGGCCTCCGGAAAAGCAATGGAGTCTTTACCTCTCCTCTTCCCATCAGCCTGACCTCGGTCTTGCTATCTTCAGCACCCGTCAGCTGCTCTTTACTCCGGTGCTAATCTCCCTCGGGTGCTGGGACATCTGAGCAGTGGTGCAGCCAGCCCCCCCGCCGCCTTGCCAGGAAACAGGTGTCCAGATCTTTTGACCCCCGCAAAAGATTGCATTTAATTATTTCTGGAATTTTTCTACACAGTTTTGGAGTGATTCTTCCAGAAATCAGGTTCATCTTTGCTTGGAAGCTGTCGCGTGTCTCAAGCAAAGGTCAGGATGAATCATTCTGGAAAGCACTCCAGCTGCGATGGACTCCCAGCACCGGGTGAGTGGAAGTGTGTCCATGGTTTGGCACTTACACACAAAGCCCCGAACATCCCCAGCGCTTCTCGGAGTCAATGGGATGACTTGCATAGAGTAACAAATGCCGGGTATGACTGTAGGCAGTTCAAAAGCCAGCGGTAGATGGATCACGGTCCCACAGCTGTGGCTTTAAAAGGGTTATTGATTCATTTGGAAACAACTAGCAGGAGTGAATTTGTAACAGACAGGATTATTTAGTCTCACCACATGCCAACAATAGACAAAATACAGTTCAGCACTGAGATTCTTCCAGTGACCATCACATAAAACACCCAACAGGATAACGCACCAATGCGCTGAATAATGTACTTTCCTTAGGTACGTCTGCAGCTGCCGAAGGACGTGTGTAACCCTCAAAAGCAAAGGGAGAAATTCTTCAGTTAAAGACCCAACAGGAAGGAGTTAAGTTGGGCAGCAGTCAACCAAAACAAAAAAAGTATGTGGATAATGATACAGCCATGATCCAGACTCCTACAGAAGTTCAGAGTAAGGAGAAATAAATCACTCTGTGTGTGTGTATACAAAATTCGTGCTCTGAAAACGTGCAAGAACAGCTTCTCATCACATATCTGCTTGCTACGCTGGGCAGCCTAAGTGGGCTGGAGTTTTCCCTCATGAGCTGAGGATGCTCCTGGTGACAGGGCAGGGACACACGGTATGAGTGTGTTAATGGACCCACCTCATATCCCAGCTGCTCCTCCTTTGCTAGGAAAGTGTCAAAAAATGCCAGGGAGTTATAGAGGCAAAGACAACTGAGGATGGGAATGACCAGCACACCCCTGAGTCTTGTCTGCTGTGAGCCCTTGTGGGTCCTACCCCACTGGTGCAAGTTAGAAAGGCTTCACTCAAACCAGATGCCTCTGAGAGAGCAGAGAGCTGCAATTAAACCCTGGCAGCTCCACCACATCTTCTGCAGGGATGAGCCAGCCTCCGTGCATGGGGTATGTGGTCCTGCAGATCCCACATGCAGAAAATCCCCAGCCAGATCGTTAGGGTATATCCAGAAGCTTTGCTTTAACATGAGCTATAATGCAGCTATATTCAGGATATACTCAAAGCTTTTGCTCTGGCATAAGTTATAACGCAACCACTGTAATCTGGGGCAACGTCAGGCTTGGCCTGCCCTGCAGCCCGCTGCATTGCTGTCCCGCTTGCTGTGTGCTGGGTCAAACCTCGAGATCCTAACTCAGTTTTCACCCAGCGGAGCCTGAGGAGCTACCCAGGGAGAATTTCTCCAGTGCATGCAACATTCCTGTGTAAATCAATGGGAACTGTGGAGTCTGGCCTGAAGTCAGGATTTCAGGATTTGACCCAATTTAACCTTGGCATAAATAGTTGCCCAACTCCAATTTTTTTTTTTCTTGTGAGGCTCAACAATTAACTTTCAAAACAGCTTTAAAAAAAAAAAAAAGCGGCTGGGGTTCAGAAGTGCTGTGCTAGCCAGCAGTGTTTTGTTAAAGTTACTTCCACTATTATGGTACTTGTTGGTGTCAGCACTTTGTGCAAAGCAAAGCGCTGCTCTGGGCTCTCCATCCAGGGCAGAGCTGTACGAGCCCGGGGCAGAAGTTGTGACTCTTCCCATATTCAACCCACAGGCGCAGTAGTTCCTTTTGCCAAATTCAGCCGTTGAATTTTTCCTTTTACTTGCTGGAGTGAAATTCAGCCATGTGCAAAAGGCAAGGGCTGCTCATTGCTCAGATCCAACGAGTCCCAGTGTTGAAGGTTTATTGGAGAGGGTCCAGGGGGGACCGAGGGGTGGGACAGGAAGATGGGAAGAAATAGGAGATGTTTACAACCTTGCAGAGGGGTGAACTTTAGGGACTCACACCTTCTCTGTCCCTTCTTGTTTGTATGCAGGGAAAGACTACCACTTCCCAGGCTGTTTTCAGGAATCTCTTTCAAAGAGCTGATGCAGATATAAAGCTCTTTTTTTTACCCCTCACCTTCCGCCCACAACAAACGGCATCATTTCAACCTTCAGGATTTTATTGTTTTAATTACTCCACTGCATCTTGGAGTTTACTGTGCCATCACTTGTTAATATATTTAATAGAGCACAAGGGATGCCAACACCATTGGAGCCTGCTGACATTTTATTTGACCTCAGATCCTGACTTGAAACCCTGCACTGGGCAGTCCCACAGCTCCAGATCCGACCTGGCCAGCAGCTGCCAGGGACAAGTGTCCGGCTGCGGTGGCGGCTGCTGTGATGGGAAGGACGAGCCCAGCCCTGAGAAATTGCTCGCGGCCCCCGCTGCACCCGTTAGGCAAAACCAAATGCATTTTCAGGGAAAACTGGTTTTGTATCCCGTGGGGCAAAGACACGCATCATTTCTTTCGGGTTTAGAATAAAATCTGCAAGATGGCCAGTTGCAGGGTGTTAATTAAGAGTGGGTTTTAATACGTGTTTAAGTACTTTGCTTAGTTTTGGTTCAAAACTCCCCTCCCTTCTACTACAGATGAATCTGGGTAGTGCCTTTGTGCTTCAAAACAGTTCTTGAGATTCAAACTTTGGGTCTGAATTTCTTTTTGCCCCCCAAAACGTCTTCAAAGATTGGCTCCAGTTTTTAACATTTCCAGCTACGAGACATCCCTCTGGGCTCTTCAGCTGTGGCTTCACTTGCAAAGGACCATGAAAATGAGAGAAAAACAGCAATTTTGGCAGTAAAACTAGCCCATGGAGGTTTAAGAGGCGTGGGAACACCCTACCTCAGCTATCTGAGACGTTGTGTTGTGTTGGGGCATGCGATGGCACAGGAGATGCTCAGGAACCCACAGGTGCTTCGAGTGGGGACGTGGATTCTGCCTTGTGGTGTTCGTCAGGCAGGATCATCAATTGTGCTTTTAACATAGACCTGGGCAACCTTTGGCCCATGAAGCAATTTGCCCCTCGTGGCGCTGGACCCCGGGCTGCTGGGGGACACAGGGGAGGATAGGGTGAGACTGGGAGCTGTGGCGGCAGTGGAACGAAGAGTGTGGATGTAGAGGCAAGATGCGGGACCAGAGCAATTGAGGGAGGGGGGGTTGTGGGAGATGCCAGGGTTGGCCTGGCTGCTGGTCATATTCTATAATTGTGTGGGTGATGCCCACCAGCCGCTTTGGTCCCGCTGTCCCTGCCTCAATAAATGACTGCAGCTCAGTCTCTGGGCTTGTTCAGACCAGGGAGGGGAGAAAAGGGGGTGGCAGGGCATGTGTTTGGATGACTCCGAGGTTGCAGCCAGCCTATTGAAACCCAAGAAATGCTCTTTGACTCACTCTCTGGGCTTGCAAACATGATCAGAGATCGGGAGGTTTTCAGTAGTAGCGAAAGTCTCAGATTTGTGTAGGAACTTTTTACTTTTAGCCTTTTTACTTTCCGCCCTGCTGCTGTGCCTGTGACTCAACGGCATCACCGCATGGCAGCGTAACTCCAGGCACACAATCATCCTCCAGATATTACGACTGTCAGGCAAACAGATTGCTCACTCCATCCCATGCTCGGCTGAAAGGATTACAATATAGATTAGGATCAGGATTGCCTTCCTAATGTTCTCAGCCTCAAAACAGGTGTAAGGGGAAAACACGTGAGGGAAATTATTTGCCAGTTGAGAATCTCTCAAGGAGGAATTGTTGGATAAACACTAACTGGAGATTGGGATCAGGCAGCTGCTGAGCTGGGCTTTTCCCACTCGGAGATAGTCTGAGAGCCACGTTACGGGCTACAGGCCCGTGCAAAGCAAAAATGCCATTGCATGCATGCGTGACGGTAATTGCCGGTGCACTCACACGCTGTGTCCTGAGTGACTCTGGTGAAATGGTAATAAAATAATGGAAAAAAAGAACTGAACATACTCCTTTGCCAATGAAGTGGACAACGTATGATGCCCGCTATTGGAGATGGATTAAAGAATGGAGTGAAAAGTGTGACTGCAGAGCGAGATCCCAAGGATTCAGGCATATATACAGCTTTTTGTTCCGGTAATCCTGCATATATTGAGGTTGTTTGAGAACTGCAAATGCAAAGAAGGAGCCACAGATCTGAAGTCAGTACATATTACCGAGACCCTGGCATCTTTGTTACGGAGTATTAACTCCAGCCTGCATGTGTGTTATATCAATTTAGATTCTTTCCTGTAAATACATCTGTGCTGGAAAGCTCAGATTGGATTCAGCATGTATTTCTCGCCTGCTTTTTTCAGCTGGATAGACTTAAGCAAACTGAGATCATGTGACTTGCCAAAACCACCCAGTGAGTCATTGGCTCAGCCCAGATTAGATCTCAGGAGCTTTCTAGCTTTGATCTAGCCACGAGACCACATGGCCTCTTTCTATAGTCTTTGATGAAAGGCTACATAAACACACATAAGGGAGTTTACTAAATTTTTTTGGAGGTTCTGAAAAAAGTTTTGCCCCTGTGGCAAGCAAAATTGGAATGGGCTATAAAAGGGTGCCATACACATATCTGCTAAAGTAAAAAAAGTAACAGGGAGAAAAGTATCTGTCTGAACACCTGAAAGACAAACTGTGCAAACGACAACAGGATGCTGTGGATAATAGTGCCGTGGAAGCTGTACCTGCCATATGGGTCTTTCCACAAGAGCTGGTTACCTTATAAAGAGACGTTGTTGCGTCATCCTTCAGAAAGTATAAACACATTAGGCAATGTTATTCTCTAAAACATCAACACATGAGCTACTTACAATGGACTAAAAAGTCATTGTTGCTTTGAGGATATATTTGTCCCAAGTGATTCATAACAATCTGTGGCACTGAGGCTCTGAAGACTTCTAAAGGATGCCTTCACTTCCAGGCAAGTATCCACGGAAACAAGCCCACAAGTTTGCTTTGTTTGCCTTCTTTTACCTAGGATAACCTTTTAAGCTGCTTTGTAGACAGCCAGGCTTCCCGGCTGAAGCAGATGTCTATTGCCACTGGATGCTCCACTTTTTGCTTTCTGTACCTGCTGCGCTGCTGACCACTGCAACCCCTCCTGGAAGCTGGGCAGCGGTGGCCCTTGGCGGGGCTGGATGAAGACGAGGACATCTCAGTGGCAGTAGCTTCTATAGTACAGTACTAATGTGGTTCCAGAGGCGGCTGCCAAGAATTGCTTGCCCATGCCTGCCTGCGCCAGGAGATGCGTGGAATGACGAAACCGAAGCTAGCGGAGTGCAGGGGCCGTGTCGCCACGACCTGGGGATTTGGAGCAGGACCCAAGAGCAGCTCAGATGCCCTTGTGCTCTCAGGATGGGCAGCTCAATTAGGCAAAGTCCATCTTCTGGCAAGAGAAAGCTCGATCATGACCACCAATGACAGAAGACTGTTTAGACCTGTAAATCATCTTTTTTTTTTTTTTTTTTTTCCCTTTCTTTTTTTTTCCCCCTGCCCTTGCCTCCCCGTCCCTCTGAAATCAGCTCTGACATACAGGGAGACATCCTGTAACATTTTGGATCCTCTGTAGCCCCCATGGCTGCCTGGAATTTAGCTCTCAGTTTTCAGAGGCCCACGTCATTAGGGTAAACCAGCGTGTGTGTGTCTGTGTCAACACATAACAAAACACATTGTACGCACCCTGAGCTCAGGAACTAATACGTGCTCTGGCAGGCAGACAGCTGTACCAGCGAGAGCACAGGGTCACAAGCAAAGGCAATATTGTCTCCTGTGGGACTAATAAAGACAAAAGGCAAAGCAACTGTTTACTGTACTATTGAGGGGGCTGTTTGGGACACTGTACCAGGGAATGCAGCAGCTACTGTCACACGGTTGTTATGCACAGGTAAATGTTCAACCTCAAAAACATACAGAAACTCAAGCCCAAACCATACATAGATGTTCTGGGCACTGAGGCAAGAGCATAACTGAGGCACATCAGAGAAGCTTGTCTGCTGTTCCCGTTCTGTGTTGGTATTAGCTCATCCTACCTTCTTGATTTGAATCAACTGAAGAGCATCCACATCGACTCATGCTTTCTACTGAAATCAGTTGTAGAGGTGCAGAGAGCACTCTGATGTCCTGGGAAACTCAGGACCTCTGTGCTTCTGCTCCAGGACTGGGGTCTGTACAGTTGCCAAGCTCTGAAAGCCTGCACAGCATTTGTGCCCAGTACCATCAGGAAATGTCTTCCTTCTGGTACTGCAAGTAATGAGATGTGATTTATGGAGTGAAGTTCCACTTAATAAAACTGGAAATGAGATACTGATGGGTGGCTGTGAAAAGACCACCTCACTGCGCAAGAGAACAGGGCGTTCAGTCCTCCAGTCACCTCTTCACAGCTCAGAGGAGGAAACCCCACCAGGATTTTAATTCGCTGTTATTTGGGTCACTTCATCAAGCCAACAGCAGTTCCCCAGAGTTGGAAAAAAAAGGGGTTCATTTCTTAAACTTCAGATAGCTCTGGCTAACCCAAAAGAGATCCTCCTTCTGACGGAAATGGAAGGACTAATCACTCAATCTAAAAAATTAGAAGTTGTTTTTGTACTACAGATCATAATCAAATTAGATTTATCTCATGCAAGTAGACTAGAGAACTAATTATCAGCCTATGTATGCAGTGTGCACACACAGAGCTGCGAGCGTAAACACCCATATGTTTCTATACTCAGAAATACACACGAGGTTGAACCCAAAACCCAAGTGGATGTTGTTGCTGCCCTGTGTGGGGAGGAGGATCTCCACATCTGTGGTGCTGGACAATCTCCACTTCATCAATGGCTTTTGATTCTCCAGACATCTGGGCTTGTCCATAAAGATGGTATCTGGGAGGTGGAGGATTTGGCAAAACTTGTGGTGGTGGTGGAACAACAGTTAAGCCATAGAAAAGTGCATGGCCTGGTAAGACTGGAAGAGATTGCATTGAAGATTGGGTTTCTGCCAATGAAACATTAGTAGCCGTGGGGCAAGTTAAGCCCTTGTGGCCTTGTGGTCAAATTTCTAGCTGCAGCCTCTTCAGGAGAAAATCCAAGTGATGCTGGTGCCCTTGCTGAAGTCAGCAGACCTGAAGAACATGTATCATTGTCAGAAGTCCAAGCACACACTGACAAACTTCGTCACTTCTTGGAGACACAGGCTGGTACATCACATTACTTCACTGTGACTGATGGACCTGAGGCCTCTGCAGAGCAGCAGAGAGCACCATCCTGGAGACAAAGATCACTGACTTTTTTTAGTAATGACATGACTGAACGCCTGCTCACCATGTTAAGGGTGGGTTAAACGCCCTCTCTCACTTCGGTGTCATTACAAAACGTTGCCAAGTCTGTTCTTTGGTGTTCCCACTTCATACAAATTATTGCTAACGCGACCATTTTTTTTGTGGTCCCCTTGTGTCCAAGTTTTCAAGGTTGTGCTGTGTTTGTGTGTGCAGGCATGCGTGTGCTCACACACACATATTTAAAGCAATTGTGGCATAGTTGACTGGGAACATAAATGTAAAATGAGATGCGTTAATGAAAATTGGAAATTATCCAAGAAGATTCTACTGGATGTTCAAAAATCCATGACATCATGGAACTGGAAAAGAGACTGTAAGGCAAGAAACAGTCTGTTTTAAAAGAGATGTAGAAAGAGCAATATAACATGAAGAAATTATGCATAAAGCAGGCAAAAGACCCCAGGAAATAGAATGACGATGATTATAAATTACAAGTTAAAACAATGTAAGTGATTGATAAAAGGAAACCAAAGGATTAATAGACTATCAACAGCCAGCGGAGAGAAAGAAATGCAGAAAACATTCAAAAAATCATGTCAGGAACAATGCTGCCTCCTCTCCCAAACCCATCCCCATGGCAGTATAGATCAATTGCTAAATGCAGATGGTAAAATCATAAACAGTGGTGCAGAAAAAAAGGCAGAAATGTTCAATAGCTATTTCTGCTCTGTGTTTGGAAAGGAGCGGGATATTCATCCCATATGATGTTGCGGATGGAGTACAGCATTTACCATCTGGAACAAAGGAGGATGTGAGGCAGCATCTGCTAAAATTAAACATTTTTCACATCATCTGGGCTGGCTATCTTTGCATCTTAAAGAAGCCAGCTAAAATGCTTGGTGAAGTTTTATATTTACAAATCTGGAGAAATTCCAAAGACGTGGGATACTGCTAGGGTAGCTCTGGGATTTAATAGGCATAAAAGGGACAATCTGGGAAGCAATAGGCTGGTTAGTGGGACAGTATGCCTCGACGCAGTCGCCAAAAGTTAATTCAGGCCTCCAACAACAAGGCATTAGAGGCTGAAAATAAAACCAATGCTAATCAGCAGGGTTTCGTGGAAGATAAGTCTTGTCAAAGAAACCTGTTGTCTTTTTCTTCAGACAAGATTAGAGATCTGCTCGACACAGTATTCTTGGCTTTCTCCACCACACGACAATTTGATTAATGAGCTCGCATTGTATGGGATGAATAGGGCACACACTACCTGGATTAAAATTTGGCTGAGTGACAGATATGGAAAAGTAGTTATTAATGAGGAAATAGCAGCAGGCCAGGGATGTTCGAGGGGGTAAAGTCAGCCACATGGAGCTCAGTGTTTCTGTAGCTTCAGTCTGGGTAACTCAAACATTTCCATCCCACAGTAAAGGGTTGGAGAAGCTAATGTTGCACGCTTGTCTTGGCAAGGTCTTCTCTATTTGCGCATCACTAGGATACATCTGAGTGATTATCTCCATTATCCAGGTAGAAGAGCAAGGAGGTAACAGAGACGGGCTGCTATTTTAGGAAGCTGTGAGAAACAGTGGATGACGAGAAACCACCTGATTTCTTAAGGGGCAGTTTGGGCAGGCGATATCAAATTTCTGGCCTGACAAACCCACCAAGTCCATCACGCAGATCAGTAGCAGAGCTGGGAAGAGAGCTCAGCAGTTGCTGGCTCCTGGCCTGACCCAGGATGACTCACTTATCTTACACATGTTGCATCTTTTCCATGCAGGGAGCAGGCATTGACATCAGCAGAGCCCAAAAGAACTTGTCCAGCTGGCCAGCACTGACTGTTTGCTCTCTTCCCAGCACATAAATCAACTTCCACCATCAAATAATTGGAGCAGCACTTCATTTAAAAATAAAAACAGCCTCCTCCGTTACTAGATGTTTGATAGGACAGTAAAGAAACAAGTTCTTGTATGCGAATGTGCTCACCAACTATTTGCTCCAAATTTATCATTTCACTTGCTTTGTTGTCTCTCCCGACAAGTTGACTATTCACAGGTAATGTCAGTTTGCAGGGTACCACACGGGGCGATGTGACAGTTAAACACAGTTGTAGGAAGAAGCTAGGTAAGGTAAACTTTATTGTGTGCATTTTTTTTTGTTTCTACAGCTGGCAGAGCAAAAAGTTTGCTTCTCAAAGTTTGCGAGTACCTCATTCAATGCTGGGGGCTGGCTGCAAGGCTGCAGGTGGAGCCCTGTTCTGTCCTAGGGAGGTTGGAGGAGAAACGAGAAACCCCTCAGGGATGTGCCATTTATGGCAGTGCTTCCCTGTACCCTCCCTCCAAGCTCTGCTTCCTGCCAGGCTTGTGCATGGAAAGGAGAGAGGCAATAGCTCTTCTGAAGATGGGAACAAAATAGTTTTTATAAAAAAAGAAAGAAGTGGGAAATGAGGGAAAATAACTGGGTTGCAAATATTTTATTATCTGTTGGAAAGCAGCAAGATTCATTTTACTTCCTCTGCAGTGTCTCTGCTTGACATAGGAGAGCTGCCAGCTATGACATCTCCCCTAGGATCAACAACCCAGAGATCAGAAATAACCGACAGCTGGACCCATTTGGGCCTTTCCTGAAAAAAAACCAACCCCAAAACTATTATTAAGAAACAAAACACAGGGCAGATGATAGTGTCATACTGGGGATGCTCGGGAAAGGGCAGGGTGCAGAGCTGGGATCCTGTGCCCACCACCCTGAAGAGACTATTTCCCGCCCCTGAGGGAGGCAGGTCCCTCCGAGGCCAGGGCAGTTACCAGTGGTGCTGGGGACAGTGGCAGGAGCGGTGGCAATGGAGATGTGGCTAGAAATGCCCTCTGGGTGCAGGGGTCCCCAGGGGCAGGGGAGCTGTAATTCAGTGCCTTCCTGCACGGCAGCCGAGGTGCCGAGCTTGGAGGGCAACTGGCAAACCTTACCTGGCTGCTGCTCTGTAACAATATGTCCCAGCATTTGTTTTTATCAGTAACAACCTCCCCGTGCTGTAATTACAGCCAATCTCCAGGGAAAATCAGCAGAAACTCTAACCCCTCCAGCGGTACGACTGCAACAAACCCCAGGTATGCAGCTGGCACACCCCACTGCTGCCTCCTGAGGTCCCGGCACAGGACTGAACCCCCGGCCATCTCGTTATAGTGGCAATGACTAGCTTTTACCGGAGACCCCGGCATGCACCCACCCAGATCCCATCAGTGAATGCTGGGAGCACAGTCAGGGCAATAACCAAAAGAGACGTGGAGGGGCTGGGAGAGTTTCCTGGGGACCCTCAGGGCTTGCATGCAGCGGCAGCATCATCAACGTGCCTCTTCCCCTGGTCATTGGAGATACCTCCGTGGAGGTGGGGTGACTGGGCAAGGAGGCTTTGCTGGCAGTGTGCCGGGGACCAGGGCACTTGCTGAGGTGTCCCAATACCCCCATTTGTTCACTCACCACACCCTTGGGTGAGGAAAGCCTTATTGTTCCCGGTTATCTCAAAAGCGCCTGCAACGCCAGCCAGAGTGGCATGAGATGCAGACAAAAGCACTGATGCACAGTGGAAAAAAATAGCCAGGACTCATTTCTAAAAGGTGGAGGTGGAGACCCCCATTCCTTATCAGCTTCCACTGGGATGAAGCTGCAGAATTTGCCCTGGACACAACCAACATGCACTGGGTCTCCTATGCGGTCAGCAGTGAAGGGGCTGCCATCCTTCCACCACTCTTACACCACTGGGGCATCCTGGAAACACCATCTGCCTTCCCAGTGGATTGGGGCAGTTTCAGAGTCTGCCTGACCCTTGACGCCCATGAAGAGGGCCTGGCAACATTTACCCCCTTTCCCAGAAACTACTTGATTTCTTCTGTTTTCAGGGGATGGTTGAATTAAGCCTCTCTTCACCTGGTTGGGGCTCAGCCCTGCCGCTGTTGGATGAGCACTCCCATACTGTCCTTCACAAGTGGATGGCCAATCCTCCCTCCTCACAGGTACCTGTTTGAGTGGGAATTGCCCTTTGATGGAAGCATTGCGCTACAGCCCTGGACACATTACTGCACCCAAAATTAAATTTAAACACAATCACTGTGTGTCTCAGTGCTGGCTCCTGACTGAGATCATTCACTGTGAGAGCGGGTAGGGGGTCCTGACTCCAACATTTTTCCTCTAGGCAGAGCTTAACACTAATTTCAAGAGCACCAGATTCATGGGAGAGTCCTGGAGCAGCGGTATTTCTCTGTCTCCAGCTGGTGCACAGACACCCCAGTATGCTGCATGCTAAGACATCTCCTGCCATATTTGTAAATAATACTAATTACTCCAAGCTCCTTCAGAAGCACTGGAATTACAAGGAATAATGAGTAAACTCCAAAGCTGTCCTTCTCAGGCAGAAGCCTGGGTTAAGCAGCCGGTGTTACTAAGCACAGAAAACTCAGCAGCTGCAGCAGTGCCACAAAGCGCCGAAGACGAAACGCAGCTGCCCCAGTGGGGTAGAGCTGGCAGCCCTCACCCGGGCTCAGGCCTCCCCAAAACTTCTCAGCAGTAGAGGAGGACATCAAAAGGCTCAGTTCTGAGCTCAGCTGAGGAGTAAAGATGAAAAGGCTTTTCCTCATGAAGAAACAGCGGGAAGTGGAGGCTCCTGGGGAGGCTGTGGGATGAGCTGCCCTGGTGCTGATGTCAGCCCCAACTTCACAGCCATCGGAAGGGGCTCATGTGGATGGGGGCTCCGCAGTTGAGCTTTGAGATCAGGAGTTTCGCAGGAGCCCAACATCAACAAAATCCATGAATCGATATGGAGGGTGAAATCTGTCCCTCGTGAGGCTGCGAATAGGCAAGCAGCAGCTAAGGATGTGATGCTGAATGCAGGAGGCTCTGTTTCTGCTAAAACCAGGCTGTGTAATTTTTCCCAATTGAGTGGTGCTGCTTTTTTTCTTTATCATCACAGAGAGAAAAAAAAATCAATAATTTTCAAAGGACATGATAAAGGGCAAAGACCATTTTTTTTTTTTTTTGTATAAAACATATATTTTGCAGTATTAAAAGAAATCTAATGCTTATAGCAAGATATCATCTCATTCATTCACAGGTCAGGCACAATTCAACCTTATTTCTGCCCAAGTTCCAAGATCAATTTAGGTTTGTGCGGCTGAAAACCTGTCACTCACTGCCTCAGCCACATGCCTTAACCACGGGCTCTCCCCGACACTGACACGTCTTCATGCTGTGGTCATCCCTGTGGTGCTGCCCATAGTGTGGAAATAGCTGGGGGAGCTCCACAGGTGAGTTTGGCAGCCTGTGCCAAGCTCTGGCTGAAGGCAGGGAGTCTCACAATGACCCAGTTGCCCTAACATGGACATGACCAGACCATGGTGGCCAGGAACTGCTCCAGGAGATGGGTGTGGAAGAAGAGCACGTCTTCGCCATGAAACAGGGTTCAGCATGGGGCTACTCGAGGTCGCCGAGACCCAGCTGGCACACCACAGGGCACAGTGAGGGTCTGACCGGCTGGAGAAGCCAAGCTGTATTTACACGGTGCTGCCCATGAGCTCCCAAGCCCTGGCTCTTGGCAGCTACAGCCTGATTTGTCTAGACTACATCTGGACTTGACCTGGCTCCTGGCCAGTCCAAATGAATCTCTCAACACCGTGCTTCCTACACATCCAACCCTGGGATTAGCATGGGCAGAAAAAGCTCCCTTCTATCTGCAACAGCCAGTGGAGTAAGTCCCGTAGATATTGATAATATATCCCAGATTTGCTAGAACGCTTATCTCCCAAAACCTTTGAAGTAGACACAACTTGTTTTGCATTTGCAGCTCCTGCAAGGGTCCCTGTCCTAGGCTGGCATTCCTTGGCAATACTGCAACATAAATACTAACAATATCCACTATAAATATATATTTTCTAGCAGCTGAGCCAAAATTGAATGAAGTCCATAGAGAGGCATAGGCAGCCTTCACTGGTTTTACAGTGGAACATTTATTTTTGTTCCGAATAAAAAAAAAAAAAGAAAAGAATTACCATCTAACAAAAAGTTTTCAGGTCATAGTTGACTCTGAGGCTATGTCCATATTAGTATATTAAGCAGCACACATTCCTGGGCCCTGATACACAATCATCCATGCTTTTGAATAGTTAAAATGTTCCATTGTGCAGTGCTGGCCGGTTTTAACTAGCAGGCTTCCAAACAATTCCCAGGCACCGTTGTTTGGGAGTCAACACAGGCTATTCAGCTCTCAACGGGCAGGTTGGATATGGCCACCCTGTTTTGATGGGTAAGGGAATTTAACCGTATGGACATGCTGTTCCATGCCACTTGGCCTCAGGGCCAGAAATGGTCCCAAGCGCATTTATTTTACCGCTATAGACATAGCCTTTGGTTGTGACCACTTATTTAAGTGCGTGTAAACAGGTAATTAGGATTGCACAATTGTTGCTTGGATTAATTGTGTATGCCAGATCTTTAAAAGAGGGTGGGTGCTCAGCATCCAATATGCACCTTTTTTTTTTTTTAAAAAAAAAAAAAAAGCAGTAATTGTGAGTAATAAGCACTTGAAAACCTGTCCCCAGGGGTCTGGGTAAGGCTGGCAGAATTCAATAGCAGTAGTTGACTTTGTTATTTCCATGGTGGTTTGGGTTGGGGTTTTTTGTTTGTTTGTTTTATCTTTATTGCCGTTTCTGAAATTTGTGGCTTATTGTGGCTGGCCAGATGGATGTGAGAGTAAAGAAAATTGGCTACTCAACATTTTTCAGAGAAAATTGCCAAGCTAGAAAGTGGAATCCTTGAGAGTTCAGGAGGAAAAAAAGAGCAGGAATAAAAAAAATGGTTAAAATGGAGGCCTGAGGCTATTGGAGCACTATGAGCTCTGGCTGCTGGAGACCTGGTCCGCAGCACTAGAATCATGGCAGCAGGTGATTGAAACTGATTATTTAAATACTGTTAATTAGCGCTATAACAAAAAAATATTTTTTTTTCACCGAGGATCATAAAAGGATTTTTTTCTATCAGCAAATTACCTCTTTTTCATATTTCTTCAGCTCATTACATTGCCTACTGCTCTTTAATTCACATTAGATTAATAGCAAGGAAGATTTCAAATGCAACTTGATGTGATTTAGCATGTATCTCTTGATCAGCCTGGTTACTTGGGGACTACATTCCTCAAACTCTTTCCTGCTGTACTGGTCATTCAGCACAACCCCAGGAACAGGATAAATCCTGTATTACAGTGAGTTTCTGTCAGACTCATGGCCCTGCTTGTAGTTGCAGACGCTCCAGTTGGGCTTTTGAGTCCTCTTACTGGGAATCACGGTGTTAGTGTCAAATTTCTGAAAGTGTTCTGCAGTTCCAGTTGGCTCTATTTCAGGGGTGTTGATAAGGCTGAGGGTTTACTGATTCAGTTTATCTGTTTGCAAAATGAATATAATGCTAATTAATTAGTCATGAAAAAAAATCTAATTCTGTATCTAGATCCTTTTTTCCTTGTAGGAAAATCCTTGTAGGATTTCAGAACCTCTTAAAAATGTCACAAATAGTTCCCAG
>NW_009647595.1:5056752-5088390 GCF_000708025.1 Charadrius vociferus
TTAACATTCCAGAGCAACAATTTAGGCTAGGAAGTGGAAAGGAAAGCCTTGTTAAATTGAAACTAGAGGGAGATTTCAGATAGGCGGGATGTAAGTACCTCAGCTGTGCTTTGATTAATTATGGCTGCCTACCTGATGTAGTCATAAGCTTGGTCACCTTTTATAAACAGTCATAAGAGGAAAGGAACTATAGAAAGGGAATTTCAGAATCATCCTTTGCAAACATGAATGAGTTAAACACTATCTGATAAGAAGGCAGTGTTTTGGGTTTTATTTTCAAAACATCCCATGTGTAAATGAGTAATGCAACGATCAACCTCTTGAGCAAGTGGCCATGTACATAACAAGCTGTTTACTCAAGATACTTCCATCAAACACAATCAGGTTGCCTAACTAAGTTTGCAAGCAAATGTTACAAGACCCCCATTGCAACAGGTACTGACTGCAAAGGCCTCACACAAAAGTCTAAGAAAGGATTAAAGCTAAATGTGACATGGATAGATAGTGAACATTGACGTACAGAAATGTTATCTCTGGGAAAACAGGGCCGGTGACAGGCAGGCTGCTGGAAAATAAAGCCTGACAGGGAGCCAGCAAGTGTAATACTGGAGGGAAAACCTGCCAGTCAGGGGAAAGGTGAGAGAGGGGAAAGGTTTAGTAGGACTTTTTGCCCTTTTTTTTTGAGACTGATTAGATCCTTCACAGCACAGAGCCTGGAGCAGTTTGATTTGATTTGACTGCTCAAGGCAGTCTGGCCTGGAAGTAGACATGTTCTGCAAGAGTGTGCACAATTTACTTTTAAAACTATATCTGATAAATGAGAGCCATGATATAATGTACCAGTTTATCTCAAGAAAGCCATAAAGCAGAGCAGTAATCAGGAAAAGATTCATAACAAAATGCCAGGATGTAGATATATTATTCTGAAACCAATTACTCTAAAGTACTGGAAGTCTAAGATACCTGCATATTAGAATTCTTGGTCTTTCCGGTTCTGGCACAGGAGCCATCAATTTTTGCCAGTCAGACATTATTCTCCAAGCACTGGCATTTAAAGGTAGGCATTTTGAAAGTGTTATTCAAATTTACCCATACATTAGTAGGTCAATGTCCTCTGTCTTACGCCAGACAGGAGAACCAACTCATAGATTGGAGGCTTGGAGCTGGGACAAGAGTCTCACAGGCCTGGCCAGTCCTGAGGTTCCAGTTCAAAGCTCTGATGCATCTTTTTGCATCATTTCCCTCTAGACTCTTCCATGAAGTAGACATCCCTGGGGCAGTATTAAGATTGGCTATATGTTTAAACTGGGAAACAGAGGAAAGGAGAAGGAAAATGTAGACTTTCCAAACCCTGGAAAACTCTGGAAAATGTATCAAACAAACTGTTTGCAAGCCCAAGAGACAGGCAGCAGTCAACATGGATTTGTTAAAAGCAAGTCACGTAACATGATCTTTCCTTTTATAGTGGGGTAAAAGGTTTAGGGGATGGGGAGAAGGTAAAGGTTTTCCATCTTGATTTTTGTCTTGATGTAGTCCCACGATAGGTAAATGCGCTCTAGAATAAATCACTGTGTAGTAGCTTGCAAAATGGCTTGTAGGTGGAAAGTACATTATTAGTTTAACTATGAGTTAATCACCATCAATATGGAAAACTGTAGCCAGTGGAGTTCTATAAGGGTGTGCCTTGGGTCACCCTCTTCTATAAAAACTTGGATGATGACAAAGCTGCATGTATGCTAGAAGCCACAGTCAGAATTCAAAATGTTTGGGACAAGCTGCAGAAATGGGCTGAAAAAGGAAAAGTTCAGTGGTGCAGGTGCAAAATGTTACATGCGAGGAGAAATAGAGTAACTACACCCATTTGGGACAGGGAACAATTGTTTAGCTGGCAGTTCTCTTTCTAGAAGACTCTAGGGTTGTAGTAGATCACATGCTGAACATGAATCATCTGTGTCATGGGATTGCAAAAAAGGCAGACATTGTATTGGGTTCTGGTAAGAGGAATGCAGCTTGCGAGACAGATGAAGTCATCCTTCTGCTCTACTTATCAGTGGCGAGGCCTTGGCTGGGGTATTATGTTGAGTCTGGGGCACACCAGTAAAGATGTGGGTCAACTGGGAAGAGCCTAGAAGCAGGAAACAGGAATGATCAGAGATCTGGAAAGAGTTACTTTGTCACGCGGAGACTGAAGAGATCGTGGTCAGCTTAAAGAAGGTGGAAGGGGAACACAACAGCATTGTCCAAACGCAAAGAGTACTTAATCTTTTTAAAATGTATAGTTCACTATAAGACTGGCTTAAATTTCATTAGAAAAGAATCAGATTAGTCACTGGAAAACAAAACAACCCTAATGATCAAAGATAATGGAACACTAGAATCCATTGTAGAGCTTGAAGGACAAGCCAGGCAAACATGACAGGAATTACATAGGTACAGTTTATTATTTTTCAAGGATCTTGTTTTGAAATAAGAAGGATCATCTTTAGAGATCCTTCCCCTTCCAATTTACCTGGTGTACCAGACAGCATATTTTAGGTAACACAGTGTCACAGTATCACACCATGGCTGAGGTTGGAAGGGGACTCTAGAGATGTCCTAGTCCAACCTATTGCTCAAAATGGGGGCAAATAGAGATGGTGGCTCAGCACCATATCCAGTCAGGTTTTGAATATCTCCAGGGCTTTAGACTCCACAAAGTCTGTGCAATTTGCTGCATTTCAATTTGTGCCCATTGACTCTTGTGCTGTCACTGGGTGCCACTGAGAAGAGTTTGGCTCCATCTTCTTAACTCCCACCATCAGGTATTTATTCACATGAATAAGATGCCCCTGAGCCTTCTCTTCTCCCGGCTGAACAGTCCCAGTTCTCTCAGCCTCTCCTTCTATGACAAATGCTCCAAACCCTTAAACAAACTCATGACCTTTCTCTGGATTCACTTTAGTATGGCCAGCACACCAAGCACTGGACAAAACACTCCAGATGTATCTCACCAGGCTCGAGTAGAGGGGTAGAATTAACTCCTGATGATGTTCCATCGTCCAGGTCATGAATGAAGATCTTGGAATATTGGCCCCAGTATCGACCCCTGGGGTAGACCACTAATCACTGGCCTCCAGCTGGATTTGTGTCAGTGATCACAACCTTTTAAACCTGGCAATTTAGCCAGTTGTCAGTCCACCTCACTATACATTTATCTAGTCTGTGCTTCATGAGTCCATCTATAAGGATTTTATGGGAGACAGTGTCCGGAGTCTTGCTAAAGTCAAGATAAACAACATCCACTGCTCTCTGTTCATCCACCAAGCTAGGCATCTTATTGTAGAAGTCTATTGGATGGTTAAGCACAATTCCCCCTTCAGAAATCAATGCTGAATACTTCTAGACACCTTCTTGCCCTTAATATATCTGGCAATGTTTTCCAGGGTTATTTGCTCCATCACCTTCCCAGGGACTGAAGTGAGGCTCACTAGGTTGTAGTTCCCCCGTTCCTCCTCTTTGCCCTTGTTGAAGATAGTAGTGATATGTGCTTTCTTCCAGTCCACAGGAACTTTCCCGACTGCCATGACCTTTCAAATGTAACTGAAAGTGGCCTCACAGCGACATTGGCCAGCTCCCTCAGCACTTGTGGGTACATCCCATCAGGTCCCACAGACTTGTGTATGTTTGCTTTGTTTAAATTCCCTAACTTGGTGAGGTGAAGAGGGCATTGAGTACCTTGGCCTTTTCCACGCGCTTTTCACCAGGTCCCATGCCCCACTCAGCACCAGGCCTACATTTTCCCCGGTCTTCCTTTTGCTGCTTATACACCTGCAGAAACCAGTCGTCCAGGTTGTGATCCTGCTTTTTGCCCTGCTCCCTGCTCTCAGGACTCTGTACTCCACCATCTCATGGTCACTGCAGCCAAGACTGCCCCTGACCTTCATAGCAGTCTTTCCTTGTTTGTCCACATGAGATCTGTCACTATATAAAGGTGTGTCAGCGTGTGGGGAAGAGGGAAATTGCCATGTGGGGAAGTTCATGAATCAGAGTCATTTCCTGACTGCAGTCTGAAAAAATAGAGAATTAGTATATAGATCTCCTTATTTTCAGCCCATCTGTCTATCCCACACATCTGCCGCTGCATCTGGACAGGAGATACCTCTGAATTAATTTTTCTCTCTGGCAGGAAAGCACGCAGGGTTGGGCACGTGTCTGCATTAGAATTTTGAGTCCAGTTCGCTACAGTCAATCTCAATCACGTTTCCCAAAATCTATCTGGGCTAAGCAAAGAGAATTACCAGAAACTTCTGCTGGGGCTGTGAGTGGAGGTAAGGTTTCTGGAGAAATGGTGAGGATGGGGATCGGAGAGGACATGAGTAAGGGAGAAAAGGCAAAAAGACAGTAGATAGAAAAAAAAAGCAGGGCAAGAAAACCTTCCTGTATGTAGAACCTTACCCTGGGAGCCAGGCGGCTGATTCAAGTCATACCTCCACCACTGACCTAGAATATACCTTTAGTTAAGTCCTGTCATTTCTTTGAGTTGCTCTTCACCATCCTCCCAGCTGCAGAAGTGCTGAGGGCAGGAGAGGGAAGAGGAAGGGCTTGGCCAAGGAAGATCTATGTATGCCTCCATGCTTCTAAGCCTGCACGTGGCAGCCACGTGTCTCCCATTACATGAGGTTAGCGGTTAAGTGGCTATGTAGCTCTCTTCCCTGTCTGCCTCAACCAGGTGTGTAAGCTTGTCTGTTGCAGGAGCTTTTCCTTATTCTTATAATAAGATTGTGACCCCAGGCCCCAGCAATCTCCTGGCTGAGCACTGGATTTCCACTGCAGAAGGTCAGGTTTGGTCCATCTTCTCTATGCCTGGGAACAGCCTGAGTTCAGTGCGGTGGTGGCCCTTCTTCTTTTCGTGGCTTAGCAGAGAGGGAGGATGTTTAGGAGGCTGGAAATGAATGAGGTGAGTTAGAGGATATGGAGGTGACTTTGTAGGGGAAATACAATAGGTTGGTTTATTTTTCATGTTTCCAGAGAAATATTTTCTTTTCTCCTAAGGCAGATATGAGAGGTTATTCCTCTGTATCGATAGCTGCACTTTACATGAGCTTGTCCAGCATTTGAGATGGCTGCTCTGAGGTGTAGTCACAGGAATGAAAAAAAAAAAAAAAAAAAAAAAGAAGAGATGTTTCCCTTGTTCTGCAAATAAAACATGCAAAATAAAACCTGAATGAGATATAAGGGAGAGGAGGATGGGCAAATTTATCACCCTCCATAGTCAAGTGGCACAGCCCCAAGAAGGGATATGGCTTACACTTGCACAAACAGGCGTTACCTTTTGCCCTTGCTAGAAGTGACTCAGCTGCAAATATCCGCAATTGATTGTTACCCCAGAAAAACAAATGATTCAAACTTTGTCGAAGGGCATGTGCAAGGCACTGCAGTCCAGCAAGAGGACACAAGAGAGATCAGTAGCCTGCTTGCAAAAGAAGTCTTTCTGAAGACCGCAACAGCTTTTGAAGCACACTTTAAGGCACAGAGTAGCACTACAGGCCAGCAAATAAAACCTGGCTCTCCCCAAAGTTAATGAAAGTATTGCCACTAGCTAACTTCCTGGGGAAAAGGCTGGGAGCTGTACTGCAGCCTCCAAACTGGGATTATATACACTGCAGCAGTACTTACTGGCCTTGGCATGTGAATAAACAGCAGGAACAAGCTTCGATGCAATGAGCAATGGAGAAATATTTACCTCCCTGAAAAGTCAATATTTTAGCACAAACACCATTGGGGGAGTTTATGAAGGTATTTTGTTTGTAAGCAAACTTCAAAGCTTTTTATGGGTTAGTTTTTTAGCTACTATTATTTACATTTTTTAATGGCAAAACAATTCCCAGAAGACTGAATGGGATGAGTTTATGGCTCCAGCAAACAGAAGAAGTGACACACAGCACTTCAGTGCCGGCTGTGCAGCAGGGGGAGCGTGCTAGGATGCCGGGCCAAGCCGTTTCCCAAGGAGATGTTCAAAGTGATGTCCTCAGCCTGGGCTTCTGGCCCAGGATGTGGTGTGCAAATACCCTGCAGATTAAAGAGAGTTTCCAGTGCTCCTCACTTCTGAAAACTGTGCAGATTGTCTCAAAATTTAGTACTCTGTTTTTTTTAATCATGTCCAATTCAGTCCTTCAGTGTATTCTTCTAAGAGAATACTTTCTGGTATCTCAAGAGCTACTTTCAGATTCCCAATCCTTCTGTCAAACAAATGGAAGGACTCGAGAGGGGTGAGCTTAGACACAGAAGGAATGAGGCCAGGCCACCCAACTTCTGTAGTGAGTGTCCCTATAGCTGATAGAGACATTACCCTAAATAAGTTCTCATAGCCCCTGAGTTTAAGTAGTAATTCAGCATAATTATCTCTTTCTATTGACAGTTCATGGAGCTGAGGTAACCATTTTCCCAGCTTAGTACCAAAAGCTGAGTGATGAAGTGGCTAACCTGATGCTACTTGGCAAGCCAAAGACTAGAGTCTTATTCCCCAGCCTCCTTTGTGCCTTACTGTGCAGACTCCCTGCTTAGCTCTGTAAAACTTCTCAAAGACAAACATTAAGCGCCTCTTCCTCTGGCTTCTGTACCAAAACCTCTCACTTTAATCTTGAACTGCTGTAAGAAAATGGATCCAGACATGTGCTTTGTACAAAGCCCTGTGGCTCTAAATAGAGAGTTTAAATAAAAGATGAGGTGCAAAACCGAAAGGTCATGGAGAGATCATTAACCAAGCGGAACTGTAGAGTCTGCAGTTTTTCTCCTACCTCACAAATTATTCGTTTCCTGCTTTGAAGACTTTAAGCATAAATGTGATATTAGTGTGGACTTCCTGAGCGCCTCTGTCCCATAGATTCCGGAGATAAAATACACTGTGATTTGCATCACTGTGCTGCAGATGAAAAGAAGAGCTATTTCTCACATGTAACACTTCAGAGCTGCCCTACTTTAAATTGTCCTGATAGGTCTGTCTAAGCAAATCCCAACTGTATAGCTGTCGCCGCTGCTGTTGCTATACCCTGCCCTGTGGATGGCTAACATGACAGAGAAGCCAGGGTTTCCTGGAGTATCTCAGTGGTTAGGAGGCTGGCAGATGACTCAGGCACAGAGGGGTTTAATTTTGGTTCTATTCAGTGACCTTGCATAAATCATTTCCCACCCTCTGAAAGTGCTTTGAAAATGATGGCTGACAAGTGGTATATAAGAGTTTGGTGTTTTAGCAGGGCCTGGTAGTCATTTCAACACAGCCATTTTGTAATCAGAGAGACAATGGTTTATACTGGTGCCAATGTATTTCATTAGGGCCCTCCAGTACTATGCGGTTCCCAGTGGTACAGCTCACTGCTGTGCCGTGAACACCTCAGCTCTCTTTCCCACTGCCCCAAGCTCCCCATGCCTGCGTTACTTGGTGACAGTGATGACTCCAGCTTTAAAGGAAAGCTAATATGGTTGGTGGGCAAACAATTTTTGGTTCCCCTGACAAAGGAAAATGTGCAGCATGGGAGGATGTCAGACAGTTAGAGAAAGGGAATATGAAGATGGATTTCAGGAGAAAGCTTTCTGACAATGAGATTTGAAGCAAGAAGCTCATGCAACAAGGACCCAAACCACATGGAAATTCCAGGCTTGCTTCTGAGTGTTGAATCAGTGGGAACCCTTCTTGGGACCAGAGCGGAAAGGAAGCACTCAGCACTCAGAGGAGTCTTTGCATCTGGGGCAATGGATGCCTCAGTGAATGTCTGCTCCTTGCCTAAGCTTCCCTACTTGCAGAGAAAACCTAGTATATTGTACTTTCTTCAGATACTTCAGGTTTTGATTACTTCTGGATACTTTTGGCCTTTCTATTGCTATGAACTGAGTGTCCATGATTGTATTGTGGAAAAGACAGAGCTCAGACAGGTTGTTACATTGAGAATCTCGTAGGGCACGAGTAAGATTCATACTTTCCTTTCTGTCACTTTATCTCACATGTGGGAGTATTTTCACATTAAGATGTCCAGATGTTTCTTAATCTGTATCCCTCCCTGTCATCCTTACTGTTCTTCTTGGTCTTCTCTTTTTTCTTCTGAAATCCTGAGGCCGTTTGGTTTTTTTTTTTTGTTTCTTTGTTTGTTTTAAAGATTTATTCAGATGAGGGGGCTTGCTTACAGAAGTCCAGTTGTGGGATAGAAGAAACATGACCTCTGGATGGTTGTGCCTGTACAGCTCCATTGCATGAGATCATTAATTACCAACTGAAGGCTGCTCTCTGCTCTAGAAGAAAGGGCAGTTTTCCAGTAGAAAGCCATCTATATGCAAATTGTCATCTCTGTTGTCATTAGAGACCAGATTGAATGGGTAGAGGAGATATGTCTGTGAAGGACATCTCTCTGTTTCAGTATCAGGAGACAGGGAGAGCTGAGTAAGAAGAACATTGACCTGCTGCATCTTTTGTCTCTGTTCTGTGGAGAGTGAGCAAATACTCATTTTGGAGCTAGATTACACCAATGTCCTAACTAACATCATGTTGCATCATGTTGCATCACATTGCTAGAAAGGACAGGAAACACTAGAAAAGACCTTTTTTTCCCCGTGTCTTACCTACCTCTTTCACATCTGAATGCCCTCTGCTGTTGCTCATTGTTTCAGGCAGATTCCTGAGATCCACAGGCTATGCTTTTTACACTGCTGCCTGATCATGCACTCTGAGAGGCTGTGATCTAATCTTGTAAATTGTTCTGAAACACTGCTCATGTAAAAGGTGACATGATGGCCCTAAGAATCTTTTTTCAGTGTTTGCATTTCAACTCTATGCTTGGCCTTGACTGCGTCTCTGTTTGAGTGCTCCTTTTCTTAACACGTAGAGGCCTAACAAGTATCTCAGGGTTACAGGTAAAGGATCTCCCAGTGCGTTGAGTATATGTGCTTAATTGCTATGTTCTTGTTTTTCAACAAAACATATGTGTCTCTTTGCATCCTCTACCATGTAGCCCTGAAGAAACAAACTGTTGGCCCAGTAAGGTATATGTTGTGTTTAACCCACTGGGAGGTAAACACTGCTTTTGCTTGTGTTGCACACCTTGAGCCCTGAAATCCCCTTTCCATGCCAGGGTGAAGAAATAGGAAGAATCCCAGAGTGAGAAAGTGAAGAAATGAGCTGGCAGCCTCAGCAGGACTGCATGAGATTCAAGAAGATGTTGGACCATTGTCACCTACTGTGATAAGGCTTACGTACATATTACTGTACAAGTTGGTGTTGGTACACCACTCATTTTTCAACTCCATTTTGCATGCCTGCCTTGCTCCAAATGCAAAGTTGAGCAGTACTCCTTCAGGCTTGATTTCTATAAAGCAGTTTGTCATTTGGGTTTGCTTTGCTTTGCATGACAAACTTTATGGCAAGAACTTTCTGAAGGCCTTCATCTAGTACAGCTGCGCACACAGATGATATTCCACTCCAGTCCCAGCAAACGGGCATTTTGAGAGAGTACTGTCCAAAAGCCTTGTTTTTCAGTGCACCAAATGCACAAGAGCTCTACAAATTTCAGCTGGATTTCAGATGACTTGAAAAGAAACCAGGAATGAATCTGGTCCAATCCGGAGTGCTGAGACTCAACTTTCATACTAATGTAACTCCATGGATATGTAACAGCACAGGTTCAAGGTAATATGGGAGTGAACAGGAATCCACACAGTTCTTGACAAAGGTGCCCCTGTCCTCATAGCCTGGGCCTGTGGGCTAACCTGTGTGTTCCTCACATTAGGGAGCAGCTCCTGCACCAAACACCACCCATGGGTTCAACGGGTCTAGCAGCAGTTGTAGTTTTTTTGCCAGTATAGGAAAGGAGCTCATCATTTGGACCTACAGATTCTACTCTGAAAGTTTTTTAAGGATAGCTGTGAACACTGAAATAAGTCCTTGTCCCTATCCAGACCCCCAGGTCTCCTCTCTGTCTGTGTTGAGGTTGTGTGGTGGAAGCATAGGGCTTGGACCAGGAAAAGCCCCCAGGCATGCGGGAAAAAGACGCCGTGTGTGAACCTCAGCTCAGTGGATGGGGTCTGGCAGGTCACTTATGTGTGAAAGGGCTAAACCTCATGTGCTTATGTGTGCTCTGAGCCATCCTTCCAGTGGTCCTCATCAGGGTGCTGCTGAGCTGACCCGCACTAGGCTGCGAGTGCAGCAAGAAGCGCAGAGCTGGGCCCAGACAGAAATGGAGAAAGGATCAGATAGAACTGGTAGAAAAATGGGTGGAAAAACATATGTTCTTCCAGCCATGCCTTAACTGCTCAGTTGAAAAGTAAAGAAAAACATCAGTTCGGCAAAATACAAAAAAAAAAAAAAGGTCTCTACAGATTTGTCTCCTTTTTTTCGTTGAGTTTGCACATTTCACTTCTACAGGGGGAATAACAGCTGCAATCTTTCCTCATCACAATTGCAAAGAAATGATCATCCCCTTTTGCTGCATTTCCTAACTCCCCCAGTTCCTCTTTCAGGTTTATGCCTTTTCTGTATGAAGATCTCTTGGCGGCATGGAAATTAATTGAAATGAGTGTGACTAAGAGGGGAAGACCCAGTAATGTCAGGATTTCAGTAGTAGCTCCTGAGTTGCGTAAGTACTATTTTTACAGCGATTGCAGACAATCTCATGAATCATTGCAAACGTACACAGCTAAACACAGGCTGTTTCTTCCCAAAGGCTGGGCCTGAGCGGTTAAAGCTTGTATATCCACGGTGCATGGGTGCTAATAATAAACACTGTGTTTATACAGCCCCGTGAGCTGGTGTCACTCACAAACATGATGGGGCCTGATGTATAGAGGTGGTAGCAAAACCACAGCATTCATTGAAACAAATCTACTGCAAGCAATTAACAATTCCTATAGCCTCCTTGGACTTCCTGCAAAATACCTCACCCCCACAGACCATTAAAAATGTCCCTGCCAGGAGTCTAAAGGCAAAATACACGTACAAATCCTCACCTGCTGTATTACTCCTTTCCTTCCTTTGTCTGTATATTATTTAAGTGTCTTCCCCTTGCCTCCAAGGCCAGCTGTAACCCTTAGAGGCCCTTATTTGAGGCAACTTATGTACTTCACGTACCATTTGTCCAATTTTCCTGTGGAGGCACTTGAACTTTCTTCCGTCTGCATGTCCTGCCTGCTGAAACGGGAACTTCTTCCTGAACTGAGATCGGCTCATTGTTCAGAGCCCATCTGCAGAATTATCAGCCTAGGCTACTTCTTTAGAAAGAATTACAAAAGGAAAAGAGAGAGAAAAAGCTACCCTCTTTACTACATGATAGGCAGTAATCCTTATTAAGTTCCTCTGTAATCTTTATTGCCATTACCGCTTGCTTCCCTCTGCTCTGCAGTCCTTTTTTCCTTCTTTCAATCTGAGCAAGCTGGGAGTTTTACCCTGGTGTGCTTTTCTTTCACACTGACCTTGAGAAGGCATATTTCATTTTGGGAGAGGCAATATTAATCAGTGCGGCTGCATGAGTATCTCTAATGCCTCATGGAGAAGGCTTCCTGCGCTTCCAGTCTTGGCTCCTCTTGGGCCTCTCGGCCCCATGGCCGCATTACATTACCCTTACTTACCGCACCATAGTCTCCGTGCTGTCTGCTCTGCCAGGATGCATCATGGCAATTTGATGACTGCAGTGCATTACAGAGACGGACTCCAGCCAGGGAGTCTAGCTCATGCAGCAAGAAGCAGGCGTGAGGCTAGTAAATGATGGGGACTGGGAAGAACAAATGACATTAGCTGGGACAGATAGGTAAGGAGATGGATGAGAGACTCACTTTCATGCAAAGGCTATGCTCGGTCCCTTCCATATCCCTGTGAGGGTTGTGCAGGCATTAATGGGGTCAGGGAACCATAAAATACAGGGTCAGAAGAGACTGTGTGTCCGTTCCCCAGCTAAAAGGTGGGAATCAGTGACTCAGCGATGAGGGACGGAGGAATGTCATTCTTGCGCCATTTATATGGCTGCCAGGCTGTAGCTCAGAAGATGAGATTGCTTGAAGTCACTTTTACAATGTCTCTGTCCTCCTCCAGGCATTTGTGAAGCATAAGGGTGTATGCTCAGAACATTGCAGATTGAGAACGTGTTTCCATCGAGATGCATATTTACAGTTTGCTGTTGCTCTTAAACCGGATTGGTTTCCTGTTTTTCATCTGGCAGTTCTGGCTTTGAGTGGCCAAGTGCGCTGCTCCTCTTTCACTGCCTGTTTGCTTTTGTGCTGAAGAGCAGTAGGACACACTCTGAAGATCCTTAAATCTAAAGGTTAAAGTAGGTTACAAATTGCTTCTCCTAACCCTATTATTAGGATTAACAAAGAGAGTTACCCATAAATCATGATATTGTTTTTTTTCCTACAGAAGATATATAGCTGTATTTATAGAGTTTAAGAGGTTGTGAAGTCACTGCAAGCGTGCTTTCCCAGCCAGAAGCAAAAGATACTTGAATGTAAATTGGAGGAGTAGGATATTTTATTACTAATAATACATCTATTCGTGAAAACACTGTGCATCAGTGTTGTAAAATATTCTGCTTTTAAGAAGTACATGAATAGCCACAGGGGACACAAAATATTTTTTATCTATGTATGAGGTAAAAATATGATAACAACAATGCAATACAGATAAGCATGTATGCTTACTATAATATGTAACTGTAATAGTTTCAAAGCATTGGATATGCAGTGAATAAAACGTGGGTTTCTGCGTTAGAGGGCTGGGGCTCTGGGACTGTGTGGGCATTGATATGTATTGATACAGTGTCTGATATGATATGTACATCCAATAAAATCTCTCCAGCTGTGAGCCTTCTGCTCCCCTCTGACCTTCTGCACAGTTCCTTGAATCATTTTAATTTCTTTAATTTTGAAGAAATCTCAAGATTTTAAATTGCATGAAAAGGGAGGTTGTAAACCTCGCCTTTCCTCTGTGCCTTGCTGTCTCTGAAAGCTGGGCAATACATTACATAAAGGTCACTGAGAAAAAGGATGGGAAAGTGCTAGTGTTGTTTCCGTGTTTTTAGAGACAAGTGACTCAAATGACCAGTGAACAAGTTTATTGAAATTGCTGCCCTAACGAGTGTCCAAAATACTAAAGATGGTGAAGAGATGAGAAACGGCAGACATTAACAGTAACATGCATAAATATTCAGGGTGTATTCCTACTTGGATCCCTGATAAATTAGCCAGTCAGCTGCTCTTTATCTTAATCTTACCTAATACTAATTATAGCAGCCCAGGCCCTGTAGGACTGGGGATTTGTGGTAGGAGCTACACAAGGACAAAACCGTGGAAACCAAAGACTTAGCAATGTAATTAAACACAATGCGCTCCCATTCCTCCCCCAAAACAGCCCATCGGAGGCTCAGGCTAGGGAGGGCCGTGGGGCTGTGTGAGGCCATGGGACAGTGGCTGAGAGGGGCCGTCCTGCAGACGAAGCTGGGCGCTTATGGGGGGAGGTGGGAGCCTGTGGGCCCTGAGAGGGTCCTGTCAGCCCACAGGGTTTTATGCAGGAGCTGAGCCAGTTCGCTGGGCTTAAAAACTTAAAAATGGTGTCAGGGGGTCACTGCAGAATGGAGGCCACTGGTGCCCGTGCCCGGGGCGAACGGGGCGGGCGCCAGTGGGGAGGGAGAGCCGTCTGGCACAGCAGGTGAATCACCCACGTTTGCCCTTTGTTGTCCCGCCTGGGTGCTGGCCAAGGCACTCAGCCATTTTCTCTGAGGTGATCTGATGAGATCGCAGCGCGAGGAGAGCAGGCCACCTGCCAGGAGCCGGAGATTCCTTTTT
Source organism: Charadrius vociferus (assembly GCF_000708025.1). Taxonomy (NCBI): domain Eukaryota; kingdom Metazoa; phylum Chordata; class Aves; order Charadriiformes; family Charadriidae; genus Charadrius; species Charadrius vociferus. The sequence goes on from NW_009647595.1 coordinate 5,070,547, forward strand.
CTGCAGATGCCAGTCCCGGTCCAGCTCCTGAGGACAGGTGGCTGCTCGGCCCCGGTGGCGGTCTCACCATTCCACAGGTGCCACTGGTGCAGATGCTTGTCCAGTTTTGTGGGCCAAGTGCCGCCAGCCATCTGGGCCCTCACCTCGTGTCTGTGGCCTGTGGTGTCAGCAGTGTCTCACAGGGGACCCTGGCTGGCCCACATCAAGCCCCAAAGCTGAGAAGGGTGCCCCTTGTAGAGTCCCACTGCTGCCATCCGGCCTCTGAACCCAGCAATGCTATCTGCCTTAGCCCTCACTACGCCTCTCCTCCATTGCCTGCCAATGGCTGCAAGTGTCCTGGGGCTCCTGAAGGTGCCCGGTTATACCAACACAGCCAGGGCTGCGGTCACGTCCATCTGTCCCTGGAAATGTTTACCGCTGTCCTTTCTCCCTGCAAATATGCGCGTGGTAACCCGTACTGCAATCCAATTTGCTTCTCTCATCAAGATAGCTGCGCATCCCAGCTCTTATTAATCACGCCGCCTGGGGCTGTTCGCCTAGGTGGCTGCTGTGTGCGCAGAGGGCGAGCTGTTCTCCGCCCCATACCACTCGCACTGATGTCACGCTGGGCTGCTCCAGCACGGGGTGAAACGCCTGCCTTGATGCACTGAAGGACTCCCAGTGCCTGATGAAAGTACCTGGGGATTTGCTGGCTTTGTGCGGCCCTTGTGTGCGGCTCGAGGCAGAGACCCAGGCAGGCTGCCAGTGGTTCTGTCATGATCATGCTGCATGGTCTGCTGAGGAAATTCAGCAAGAAAGCAGAGGTACAAGGCTGCAAACACTGGAGGACACATGCAACCTCGCGAGGTGGAGCCCAGTGCATTGCAATGCAGGTTGGGTGGGAGAATTTGACCTGTATCTTACTCTATTTTTTTACCCCAAGCTACAAACACTTAAAGATGTGAATATTTCATTCCTCTGCAACGAGTGTTACAGACCAGATGCTCCCACCTGTGTACCATGATGCCTTTGGTGGGACAGGTGGGCACCAGGGAGGTCTGTACATCATATTGCACAGTTTGATGTTTTCTCCCTAATACCTCTTGTTGACATAAAAATTCTTTGGGGGCTGTTGAGAAGAGAAACAACTCGACCGTTTGCCTACAAGGCTCACAGTTAAATTCTGTTTGCTGGGGAAGCAAATTCTTCTTGCTGGATGAAATCCACCTCTTCGGCAAGGTGCAAGGGAGCGTCTCACCGTTTTGCTTACCTGGCACCCAGGGGTGAAAGATCTGCTTGGTGAACATAAAAAGAGGCTCTCTAAAATGCTGCTTATTGAGCTGTGGGCCAGAATTTATTCCTCTTAATTTAAGGTGAGTCCGTGGTATTGAAGATGTCAGGGACAATGATACATGGTTAGAAGTTCACAAAGTGAGAAAGAGCATGAGAGACAGTCATTTAGTTTAATGTGTTTAATTTGTGGTATGACAATGTATTTCATTATCCACAGACATAGTCCACATAGGTTAGAAATCCCCTGGGGACAACATAAATCAGGAGAGTGCTTGCTTAAATGTCATCTGTGGGGACATCCACAAAGTGAAGCAACTGGTAATTCCTGGGGAATGCAGCAGAAAGAAAAGTGTAAAGTTCTCAGATTCTGAGTAGTTATTTAGTGTCCCTTCCTGACTGATATCACCACCGTGAAGACAGCAAGGCATGAAGAGGGTTAGTGGAGCAAACTCCAGTGGAAGACAACATTGAAATGCCTTGAGTCAGCACTGAAATGTTCATTTGTCCTTACTGATGTGTGCTGCCAGGACTCTGCTGTGGTGTGCTCTATCATACCACCTCCTACTTGAATGTGAAATAGTAGGTTTCAACAGGCAGCCTCTTTCTTCATGGGACGTTACTCCATTTCAGCGGCTTTATATCACTATGTACTCTGGAATTTCTGAAATGTTCTGGGGGACAAGTGATGACTGCTTGGAGCTGATTATGGATGGGCAGGAAGAGAGCAGCTCTTTATGTTCAACTTTGCTTCTGGTACAATTCTGGGTGTGGGGAAGTAGCAGGATTGCCTTTTTCCTGAAGTGCCCTTAGGAGCATCAAGCAGCAGGTTGCCTTCCCATGACACATACTAAGGCACGTTACAACAGGGTTTGTCGGTTATGTCACATAGTGTGATGTGGTGTGGTAACACAGTGTGACAGCAAGACAAAGTGCAAGACCCTGTGTCAAAGAGTCCGCTTTCAAAACATAGCCTGCTCCTTACCATCCCACGGTGCAAGAAACTTTTCACCCAGATGCCACATGCTCTCTTGTTGGTCTGCCCCTCTGTTAGGATTGTATCTCTAAAGCTTATTTGCCATGGCTGAGCAGGAGCTGAGGAGAGATCAAAAAGGCATAGGGAGAAGACGCTGTGTTTTTGCTACCTCCCCCCTCCTCTCATACACCCGTGTCACTTTAACAATAGAAGTGCATTAACAGCTGTTGGGCATTTCTGAACACTCTGCTGGTCCCAATGTTGTTGGTCCAAATTCACTGGATTTTGACAAGAAACACAGGTCAAAGTCTGATGCTTATGAAAAAATGCTCTTAAGTCCCCCAGGGAGTATAGCACAAGTTATTCTCCCTGTGCTGCTCTGGTGATGGCCTTCAGCTGTGTCCTGGGGGTATTTACCTCTGTGGGCAGGACTGTGGTGTTAATTATAATGCCCCAGGAAATGAGATAATTGTGTAATATGTTAAGGAATAGTACCCCTCAACCCAATAACCACTTTCTATTTTGTCTTGTTACCTTTTCCAGGCACGATCCAGCACTTATGTTTGTGTCTGAAGTACGGTATATAATGATGCCTTGAACCTAATTGTCCTGCCTAACTACATGCGTTTATGTCCACGCATTTAATGGATATAATAGTTTATTTACCTGTTTCTAATGACCTCATTTGTAGTCGGCTCCATCGCTTGCAAAGGTGATGTGTGGAGACAACAGTATCAATATTGCTTCTACTAAACAAACATGGGCAGTGCAGAAAAGTGCTGAGCTGCTCTAGGTAGAAGCACACCTAGGGTCCTCATGATCTAAAAGGATGGAGATAGGCTTGAAAGAATATTAATGTCTAATTGCCAAATTAGATCCTCAAAACGCCTCTCATTTTTTGTTTCTGGGCATTTCCATTTCTGCCAGGAATGTCTCCGTTGCTTCATTACTTCTACATTTGCATGTCTGGATAATTCTGTGCAGAAAGCAAGCCGTGGTTTGCTTCTTCATTAATGAGATTCACAAGGTAGGTGCACTTCCACCTGTCATGATGTGATGGTCCAGGCTGACTCTGAAAAGAACATATGAAACCAAATCCCTCATGTCTGGAGAGGATGAGGGTGTTGGGGAGCACTCAGGGAATGTGGGAGGCAGGGTTCAGATCTGCTTTTGGCTGGTGGTAGAGCACTGGGGTATGGTGCAACTCCATGTCAGTTGGGACTTTGTGAATCATGATGAATGCCTCTGGGTGGTGGGCTTCTGTTTTACATTAGAAGATATTATTTGGAGCAGGGACTGGAGCGTGACTCTCCCAGATGTTGGTACTGGGCTCTTAGTACCCCAGCCATTTAATTATAATTACAATGAATTCACAGAAAGACTTCAGGATTGAAGTCTCACCTCTAGAGAAGAGCAAGCTCAGGCATTAATTGAACTCATCTACTGATTTTCAACAAATTAGAAGGTACATAAAGCTAGCAGGTATCAGATTTTCATCAACAAATTTCTGTCAGTCCCTAATGTTTCTGCTTCCAGGCATGTCTGCTTCTTTTCTGCTTCTGCTTTGAGTAGAGGAGTGTCTACACCCCTACATGACCCACAATCTCTCCTGCTCATATTTGTCACCTAGGGCCTGAGCAAAAAGACATCCCAGAGCACACATACGAAATCAGAACTTCCCCCTAAAAGTTGCATCCGGATATTCCTGTGGTTAAGACACTCAGCCAGAGCTTGGGGTGCACGACCTCTGTCTTTTTCTCCACCAGAGGAGGTCTGAACCCACATCTCCCATGTGGCTGTCCCAACCAGCAGGTTAGAAGGTGTCTCAGAGTAGGACATTCTGCATCCTGCTGCTGTGTATGGTTCCTGCAGCATGGGGTAGGTGTCCACGGGGCCAGGAGGCGAGTCCCACTCCACAAGCAGTGGTCAGGGCACTGCCTGTAAGGAAGCTGAGATTCCTTCACCGCATGAAACCTCCTTCTTTTGAGGAGGATGTGGCCGCATTACCCGGGCTGGGTGTGAGCGCGGAGCGGGGTCCGACACATGGTGGCAGTGCAGAGCCGGCTCCGCCGAAGAGGGAGCCCCTTCCGAAGAAGGCCTTGGCACGCTGCTGTCTCAGGGCTGGAGGAGGTCATCTGGGAAGGATGGACTCTCAGGAAAGCCAAAGTACGAGTGCAAGTGCCCTGATGGTGGCCAGGCTTTCTCAAGCCAACCCTTTGATAAGAGGAACTGGAATGAGACGGTGGCCGAATTCCTGATGCACAGATTAGACTTGATTATTTTCTTCTTTGTAAACATACAGAGGACTATCAGATGTCCTGCTATTGTTTTCCCATCAAACAGAAAAGTATGTGTGACTCCACAGACCCAAAAGCCTCTTGAGAGATGGCAAAGGTGACTGAGGAGATTAATTTTACTTTCCTAGAGCCACTTGTGGGTGGGAGCTTACCCTGCAGTTTTATTTAATTAGGCACAAGGACCTCCAAGTTCTAAAGAGAGGATTTCTCTGGGAAAGCGCTTCTGTGATGTGGGCAATAAATGACCCTTTTGAGAGCAAGTGACAGTGGGCTTCCTGCTATGGGGTTTGGCCTTTTCACGCTAGGGGGACTTGAGAGATGCAGTCAGAAACTGGGACACTTTGCTGCTGCTAGACTTTCTGGGAAGACATAGTTAGGACTATCTAAGTGGCCTGTCATGCTCTCTTTTGTCTGACAAAAGAGATAAGAAAGATCATACATTTGCTGAAGAAGCAATTTCAGAAGGTCTTGATAAAACGTTGGGTAGAGTGGTAGGGTGGTCCAATTCCTAGGTCAGGTTTTGATTAGGGATGTCGGGACGTAGCCACTTCAAATGCTTATATAGAGAAAGGTTTATTTGGGAATACTTCAGCCTTCATGGGGTGGAGGAATAGGGACTGTTTGTTTGTTATTTTTTTCACTATACAGGGCTGAAAATTTTAAAAATTAAATATATTTTAAACCTTCTTCTTTGCCTATTGAGTGGAAAGAGCTCATACTCTAGGAAAACCACCAGGTTCTTTAACCACCAGTTAATCTGAGAAAATAACCAATTAATGACATAACAGGAGGTGGGTTGCTTTTTTCAAATGGGCCTAGTTTCTGCCTGTCATGTAGAAAAATCCAAATCAAAATAGAAAGCTTCTATGCCAGCGTACCTGAGATTCGATGTTATGGTATCAATCCTGTAAGGTGTGGAAATATGAAGGGGAATATAGATCTAAATTCAAGTGCATTAACCCCAGTGGTGTCTATCGTGGGAGAATCCACTGTGACCTTTTCAAATTCTGTGAGACAATGATCTCCCAAGAAACTTCCCCAAAATGCTCCCACCGACTCTTTTCACAGTGGCCACTGAGAAGTTATCAGGTATCTGCTAGGGAAAGTAAGGGTTTATGATGGATTAAATCTGGCAGACTAAAGCTCCAGTCCTCCAAATTGGCTAATCCTCTCCTTTTTACAAGCTGGAAAGGAAAAAATGAAAACCAAAAGAAAAGCATGAACCATATATTTTAAAAACATTGGCAGGGTTTCCTACCAACCGTAGCACTATCTGGTTATCAGTTTTATGGTGGCTTGGATTTGACCTCCATGCAGAGAATTAGCTTCAAGCAGGCACCACTTGAATGGGTGATTTTTAGTCTGCATAATTTTATTATTCCTCTGACTATCGCAATCAAGGACATTAGCATAAAGGGCACACTTTGAAGAGGTTATTACTGAGCACTCATCACTTAAATCCTCAGATCTTTTTCATGTAGCTGTAGAGAGAACACTTTCATGAGCTTGAAGACTTTTTTTCTGGTTGTTTTTCATTTCCAAGGAAACAAATAAGAATGACTTTGAAGACCTGATTAGCATACGAGCTAATTTATGGATTTTTCATAGTCTAGTTCTTTTCAGCCTCTTGCATGGAACTGATCTTTGTTTGGACTGAGACTGTAGGTTTTCGTTAATACAGACAGGATTTTTAAAGTAGCTTAGCACTGGCTGCAGTGTTCTCCTCCAGTTTAATGGGAGTTTTGCTGCTAATTTTGATGAAAACAACAGTGAAGGCTCTTGAAAATCTAATTTTTCCTGCTTGATGAATCCTGTGTGTTCACATAGATTTATTTAAAGCTCTTTTTATGAAAGAACAGACCACGTTCCCTCAACAGTAAGTTAGCACTAAGATATTTGATGACAAAATCTAGGCCAGGATATTCAGGGAAAATGCTTTGTGCTGAGTAGGGGGGAGAGGGAAGGGCTGCGCTGAGGTGATCGGGCAGAGTCCTGAGTCCTTGGTTTCTGCAGGTGAACATAGGCAGAAGTGCCCAAGGGTTGACGTATGGGATGTGTCACAGTCTCTGCTCATGGTGGCACTTCACAGTGTTCTCAGATTTGCCATTCTGTGTTTGACTACACAGCATCTTTGGAAGACAGCTAGGACCAGGTCTTCTATAAAATGCATTTGGAGAAAGCTTGTTGGTGTTGTCTAGGAGGTGGGTAGTGACTATTGCAAATACACTGGTGCAGCATTACTCTGGCACATGGGAGCTTTAAATTCAAGGCCATCTCATTCCTCTTGACTCAGAAATCTCAGAAATCTGAATCCAAGAACTGTAACTGTATGATTTGATGGTTTTCTTTATTTTTTATTGTTGTTGTTGCTTTTTTGTTTTAATGAGAAAAGGTTGGTTTGGGAACTTCACTCCAGGAACAGCTCCTGACTGTCAATCCTGGGACCACATAGGTGTGTTCTTCTGACATGGAATCAGACAGAAATGTCTCATTTAAAACATCTTGCATTCAATTAATTTCTGCTGAACATACAGCTTCACCCATTAAAACCTCGCCTCGTTCCCTGGCAGACTGCCTTGCCTTTGAGAACTTACTACCTCTATGTTCACCAAATGAACATGGGGTTGTCCAACAAAAATTTTGCCCACCCAAATAATTACAAGAATCTCAACCTTAGAAGGCATTTTAGATTTCCCCTTCCCCTTTTTACCTCCTGTTCCTTTTTTGTGGATACTAGCCAAGAAGACAATCAAGGACTCATTAGAGCAGAAAATCTGCACTGCTCTTTGTTCTTTATGTCTTTAGCCTTATCATTTTATTTTGAATGCTGTATGTAGAATATCTAGCAAACTATGCGTATAGCTCAGAGGCTGTGAGAAAAATAATCCTGGTCCTACCACTGACCTACTGGATGGCCTTAAATAATTTGGTCCCCACTTTCTGATCTGCAAAACTGGGAAACTAATTATTTACTGACCTTGCAGGTCTGATGCAAGATGACCCTCTCCACTGTGCTCTATTCAGATAAAGCACTGTGGTCTGACTGGCAGCTTGCTGTCTCATTGCAGCCCTGGGGTACTTTTACCCTCTTTTTCTCCTCTTGCACGTGGACAACTCTGAGGCTCCAACACAGCAACAGCTGCTCCCCCTTATTCTGGTGGCAGCACTTTGCCCCGCTGGCAACGATACTAGCTTTTTCCTTTGGTTTGTCTTAGCAGGCCCAGGAGGGAGAATCTATGTTTGTTTGCCTGGCTAAAGGTAATGAAATGGATCTGAAGTCTGTAAATGCTGAAGACCTCAAAAAATAAGAGAAAAAAGGAGAATAAGTCGCATGATTTTTAAGATGACCAAAATGTGGTACAAAGGAAGCATCCTTCATGGTTTTTGGTTTCCTTAACTATCCTGGTACATTGGAACCACAAACTATAATATGGAGAGTGAAGCAAAGTCAGCCAAACAGAAATTGATGTTATAAATCTGGGACAGGATATGTCTGATTATCCTTTGCAACTTAACTGATATGGTTTGCTCTATTTATGGCTGAGCCTTTCTGTGATCTTACAGGAAATTGCTTCCTGTACACGCCGTTCTTAATAGATTTTTAAATTCATGGTTGCTCTAGGAAAGTGGATTATAATACAACAGATTATGCATTTTTCCTTAGCTTTTAAGGAGCAGCCTTAATGATGGTTATTGTTGATGAGGGCATTATAGAGCATTCGTGTAGCAACCACCTTGAATAGCTTAGTGTTGAAAGCTTTAATTTTCTATTTAATAATAGTGAAACTAGTTAATACTAATTTTATACAATCACTTCCTAAGCTTCTTAGAAAGCATGCAGTCAAGGATTTAGCCTGTGCCATGGGGGAATGCCATACATCATGAGGCTCAAAAAACCCAGAGTTATTAGAGCTATGTGTAATATTTTACATTCCGCCTCAGATCCACTTTGTAAGGCCTCTGATTCACGGGCAATGATGACTTCCCCAGAGATGGCTGCAGTGATTCCTGCCGCCGGCTGTCTGCCCCACCTCTCTCTCGGAAGTTTTCATTCACACTGTGAAGGTGGCTCAGCTGTTTGCGAGGCAGCTGTTTAACCAGCATGGTTCGCAGACCAGTAATATTAACAGAAAAACTGGCACCGGCTTTGGCTCTCCTTAATACAGCAAGCTGTAATTTGCAGTGGTTCAATTACTGCCACACTAGCAGCTGAGCTGTCTTGAAGCAGGGGCAGGGCTCAGAGGTGAAGGTGGGAACCCCTACAGCCATCCGCTGCCATCCCTATTCATCAGCCAGATACCCAGATCTGGGTTGGGGTTTGTAAACACGTGCGGCAGTTTCTACATATATTCAAACAGCTCTTTTCTCAGACTGACTTCCCACCTTGCCCCATGAGACCCTGCAAGGGGGCTATGGTCTCGCTGCGTCCCATGGGGGTTTCCATGGGGAGGAGGCTGTACTGCCTTTGGGACAAGGACCCCCATGGAGCACTGGGGCCTTGGGAGGGGTGAAATACGCCTTCTCATGTAGGGCTGGTGCAGGACCAAAGCCCTACATGTGTCTCGCTGAAACCTGCTTTTGAGGTTTCTGTGGTAACTTCTTCAAAAGCAAATGTCAGAGGGTAATATTCAGTTGGGGATTTCACAATTCACTCTTACCTAAGATGCCCAGCCAAGGGGCAGAGTCAATACCATGTTATTTAACCAGCTTATGTGGGACATACCAGCCTGTTACTGGTTCACAGGAAAGCCTCCCCCTCCCGTAGCCGTCTTGCTGTGGGTGCCAATAATCAACACCCAAGACTGCCTTGCTGTTGAAAATCGCTCACATTTTTTCCCTGCAAGTCACTCATGGGCTGATGATCTTTAGTGAACAGCTTGTGCTTTCTGCCTGTGTTTGGTCTCAACAGCAGGGCAGAGCATCACATTTGCCATCCAGTCAGACAATAACTCAACAGCTGTTTTTAGAAAAAAGGGGGGAAAAAAAGGAGGAATGAAGCCTGATTTTGAGGGCTCCAACAGTTCCTGCTTTTCATTGGGCATGTCCTTTCCCTCTTGTTTCAGATGCCATCGAGGGAGATGTTTGGAGAAGTGTGGCTGATGTTCTAATGGCGTCCTTCAGAGCAAGGACCGAAAATTGTTTTTGTGGGAAGATCAGGCCAGGTTCGTGCTCAGTTGTGGTAACCCCAATGTGGTCAGCCCCAATTACTGCCTTCCATAGAGCCAAGTCTGCGGAGGGGCAGCATCTTCTTCCTATGGACATGCAACCTGTCTGAGCCCTCCACTGTCTCTGAGCAGGGGCAGATCAGAGGAGGGAGGAGAGTGGTGTTCAGGGGTGGGATGCCTAAATCATTGGGATGTGCTGAGAGGGGATGTGCAAGTAGAGAGTGGTGTTTGGCAGAATAAGAGAGTGGGGCTTTTCTGGGGCCGGTTGCTGAGGGTGGTAGAGGCTGCTCTGGTGTCAAGGCTGGGAGGTACGGGTTGTGGAGACGGAGATAGGGGTTGTGGGGATGGAAAGGCTACAGTGGAAGTCTAAATCATGAGAACTGTGAGGTGACAACCACAACACTGAAACAGGACAAGCAGGGGACTTGGAGAGTAAGGCACCGTGTCTCAGGCTGTGTTTAGATTTCCTATGTGGCACCCCAGCTTCTTCCCAAAACCTTGGCTCCTCTTGCCTTTGAAGCAGGATGCACACAAAAGCCTATGAAGAAGTTCCCATCCCTTTTCTTTCCCTTCCCTTCCCGTCCCTTCCCTTCCCTCCCCTTCCCTTCCCTTCTCTTCCCTTCCCTTCCCGTCCCTTCCCTTCCCTCCCCTTCCCTTCCCTTCTCTTCCCTTCCCTTCCCGTCCCTTCCCTTCCCTCCCCTTCCCTTCCCTTCTCTTCCCTTCCCTTCCCGTCCCTTCCCTTCCCTCCCCTTCCCTTCCCTTCTCTTCCCTTCCCTTCCCGTCCCTTCCCTTCCCTCCCCTTCCCTTCCCTTCTCTTCCCTTCCCTTCCCGTCCCTTCCCTTCCCTCCCCTTCCCTTCCCTTCTCTTCCCTTCCCTTCCCCTCCTCTCCTCTCCTCTCCTCTTTCTTTTTTTTTTCCTGCAGGAAGCAGAGCAGTCCTAGTTGCATATTCAGTAGTAATTTACATGGTTTTGGTTAGTTACACAAGATATGGGGAGTTTCTCTTCCCCTAACTTGAATGTCTTGCACAACTAGTCAGCATAGTGTGAATTGTCAGTGTGAATTGTCAGCCCTACAATCAGGACTACCAACTGCAGTTTGCCCTGACAAAGGAGACAGCAGAAACACAGGGGGGTTGAGAACAGGCAACAAATATAATTAAGCACGGACAGACTTCCCTCAGGAAGAAACTGAAAAGAATAGGACTACTTTGTTAGAGAGCAGATGACTAAGAGCTATGCAAATTAATGAATGGGATAGAGAAAGTCGGGGGGTGTTCCTGTTTACCCTCTTGAGCTATAAAAGAACAAGGCAACGGTCAATTAAAGGGGAAGCAAAAAGTATCAGGTGACAAAACCCACTTTGCTTAGGATGGGATTGAATTGCTTTTGAGAAGTCTGTCTCACCACGGAGTGTGGATGGAGCCTCGAGGACTGCACAGCTTGTAGGCACTTAAGCTGATGAATCCCACAGTGTTGTTTTTTTTTAAGGGATACTTATTTAAAGGGAAAATGAGGGTAAAAATAGGAGATGGCATGCATTTGAAAGTGTTAAGAATTCTTTCTCAGACTGCTGTTTTCATGAATGCAGGGTAAAAATTTCCTTTGTGGACAAATATACAATTTTTGAGCATCTTTTTCTGCTGCAGCAGAGTGCATTTTACTGGTTCCAGCAGTCCTCTCCTGCCACTATCTGACAGTTATATGGCCATTTAAGATGACATTGCCCTTTGTGCTAATTTCCTGCTATTAGCCTCCTAGTATTGGATGTCTGATTATTGGCTCCCTTGTTCACAGCAAGTATAAGCGTTTCCATTGCAGGGACTGGGAGCAGAAGCTGTAAGAACACAATGAAAGGCTGATAAGCACTCAAAAGAAAGACTTTCTCTTCCACAAAGAGCTAGCATGAGGGAAAAAAAAAAGAGGCAAAGGATGAAAAAAGAGGGAAAAACATCTAACATGTTAGTTAATACTATAATCATGCTTAGAGTCATAGGTTGCAACTGGAACTATACTGGGTACTTCAGATATATGGGACTGCTCTGTTCCAGTGATCTACAATGGTACCGAAAACTCAACTGAAATGTTGGGTCACTGCAACCAATTCGTCTTAGATGCAGCAGATGATATCAAGGCTCTCTATTACCTGAATCAACTAGAACTTGAATTCTTTGAGTTATTCTCCAGCGTCTTGCACAAACATGATCTGATGCCTAAAGGCTCCAATTAGGAAAGGGAGCACAAAATGAGCTGCTCACCTTATTGAGATGGTGCTCAGCTACCAGAGTAAATATGGGTGAGGTAGAAAAAAACTGATTACTAACTGCATGGGAAGATAAAGGACTTGGCAGAAATGGACTAGTGCCCAAACAAGCCTCAGTAATGAGAGAAGGTAGGTTCTCCTTGCTTGTGCAGTGGTCACATACTGACATATAATCACCACAGGAACTCTCTGTGTGCTTGCAGGGCTCTAGGACAGTTCTTCTGGGACTAGAGGTCATGCCCCAAGTGGCGTCCTGACTCAACAGATACTAAACTGTTTGGATTAATATTTAGAGTCATAAGAATGTGAGAAACTGAGTTATAACAGGGAAGTGTTTGAGAACTGCTGTGTGAAGAGCTTTGCCCTGTAAGATGTTGCATACCTGACATACCTGTCCTAGCAAAGTCAATGAAGACATACCTGTGCACTGAGTTGAGCATGTGCTAAAGTGCTTTGCAGGGTCATTGCAAGCATACGTAGCTGAGTCAAGTCTTGGGGAATTTCTGGTGCTTCCTCTCCCTGCACATTTAAAAATCTTTGGATCTTTGGATGATTCAGTGAAGAAAAATATTATCCAAAAAAGTTCTATATGAAAATACATCTTCTAGTAAACATGAATAACCAATATCGACATTTGCAGTGGTCTGGATGTTTCAGACAGCTTACAAGATTATAAAGCAGGAAACCATGCCATAGCCTGAAACATTCTGACCTTAGTAGGGGGTGAAGAGCCAGGTGGAAATGTCAGGGTTATATTCTCTCCCTACACTTTCAGTGGGGTTATAATGAAAACAATATCTGGCCTAAAGACGCTAAAGACTATATTTTCAGAGTAGCTGCCTGAATTTTGAAATGTGATAAGTGGCTTGACTTCCAGAGACACTGATCCTAACGGTTGTATCTGAAAGGTAGGGCAAGTTTTGTAATTTTTAGGGTCAGATGGGTCAGGCAGATGATGTCATCTGGCTACTTGAAACAGGCCATACCATTTAACTTAGCAATTCTTTCGGCTGAGGGAATTCTTCTCCTTTGTGTAAGCAAACACAGCAGAGCTCAACAATACATGCTAGTTTTTCAGTTCCTTAAAGCCTACGGGTAACAGGACAGATTCTCTTGAGGGTAAGATTAAAATCAAGGAGTTAGTTCTTGCCTGGTATTTCTTTCCTCATTGTATACAGGCAATGCTCAGCTTTAACTTCTATTAACAAGACATTTTTAGTTTCCAGGCTAGGTCCTTCATGTAAACTCTTCCTACCTTTTTATATCCTTTGGCCTCTGTGCCCAGCTCTCTCTGTCCTATCCCTACTGTAAAGCCCACAAAAAGCAAGTCAGCGAAACAGACTGGTGATCTTTGGACTTCGCCGTAATTAAAACCAGAAGAAAGCATACTGGGAAATGGTTGTTAGAAACAGGTAAAGTTGGACTAGAAAGTTCAGTTGGAGTAGAAGACCAAAAGGAAGATTTCTTCAGTCAATATTTTATGAGAAAGTTACTTCTTTTGGGAAGGACAGAGGCTTGTTGAATGATATGCTTATTTTCTACCATTCGTAGGTAAATCACGCTGCTTAATCCTTCAAAAACGCAAGCCATTTTCTGTTTGTTTGCATGCCCATGTTCAACCGAGCAGAACCTTATTTGTTGATCTGACTACTAGAGATTCTAAGGGTTTCTCCTATGTGTCTTATATTATAGTTCCAAAATTTTCACACAATTTGGGGTTCCCTCCATTTTCTAAGAAATATTCTACTTGGATCAGAACGCTTGGCATGAAACTGGAAGGAGTGTCTACTGTGCTGACCAGAGCAAAAATACCTACAGGATTATGAGACTTAATCCTCCTGGTTGCAAAATGAGTGTCCCTTTGATGATTTCTGTTACCTCATGTAGTATATCTGGCACATGGCTCAGAAATCTGACATAACAAACATTTTACTATATACCTGGATTTAGATGCCAGTCCAGATTTTGTCAGCACAAACAGTGCTGACATGCAGATGTATATCCTAAGATTTTCTGGGATATGTCTTTGAATTCTTGAATTCACAGCCATTTCCAATCTTCTACTGTGTGCTTAAAAATCAGGACTTACCAGTAAAAGAAGAAGATGCTGTGTCAAAAGAAGCATGGACAGCAGGTCGAGGGAGGTGATTCTGCCCCTCTACTTCACTCTTGTGAGACCCGACCTGGAATATAGCGTGCAGCTCTGGAGCCCTCAAAATAAGAAGGACACAGACCTGTTGGAACAGGTCCAGAGAAGGGCCATGAAGATGACCAGAGGCTTGGAGCGCCTCTCCTGTGAAGACAGGCTGAGAGAGTTGAGGTTGTTCAGCCTGGAGAAGAGAAGGCTCTGGGGAGACCTTATAGGAGCTTTCCAGTATCTGAAGGGGGCCTAATAGAAAGCGGGAGAGGGACTTTTTACAAGGGTATGTAGTGATAGGATGAGGGGGAATGGCTTCCAACTGGAAGGGAGGAGGTTTAGAATAGATATCAAGAAGAAATTTTTTAGTCTGAGGGGGGTGAGGCACTGGAACAGGTTGCCCAGAGAAGCTATGCATGCCCCATCCCTGGAGGTGTTCAAGGCCGGGCTGGATGGGGCTTTGAGCAACCTGGTCTAGTGGGAGGTGTCCCTGCCCATGGCAAGGGGGTTGGAACTAGATGGTCTTTAAGGTCTCTTCCATGCTAAACTATTCTATGATACTATGATTCTAAGGTGATATTTCATTAGCATAATGTGTTGCAACAGACAGATCTTGTAATAAGACCTCCATCAATGCTGAAAAGTATGTTCAAAGCTGAATCTTTAGATTCACCTTGTGGTTATCTGCCTTGTCACTGCCCTGCTTATGGGTCACAAAAATCTAGTTTATGCCTAAAGTTTCATAAAATCATAGAATACCAGGTTGGAATTTGATTCTTTCTCTCCAGTTGTGCTCATCACATTGCATGAGCAGTGACTCCATAAGGAGTCAAATTAAGGGAACTGTGTTGGGGTTTTTTTTTGTGTGTGGACACTTTAGGTTTATTGTTATAATTTAAAACTTTTGTCCATTAGTAATCTGAATGTCCCACTTGAATTTAACTCTTGAAAACATCAGCCACGCTAAGTACAAAGGCAGGTGTGATGATCTGTACCTCAGATTACTCATACTGATGACCCTGTGTGAAAGCCCTTGAATTAAGCAGTATGAACACAAGCACCAGAATGGGAAAAGAGTCGTGATGGCCTTGATTCCAACTCCAAGGTTTAGTCTCAAGGATGTGTGACTAAGCCATCATTGGGTGTGTGACAGAGGGTACGTGAATGTGTGTTACAGGGAAGACATCTAAGTATGACCCAGTCAATGTTGAATCTTTTGTATTAAGTCGATAGGAAGAAGAAACCGGGTTGAAATTGCTTCTGACTACCCATATAGTGAACCTAAGGTGATAAGAGTTTGACTTTTGGAGAGTGAAGGTGAAGGAATCACACTCATGGGGACTAGCTGCCTGTCATCCAAATCTGGCTCACAGATATAGCAGTGTCAGCACTGTCAGGTTTGCTGAAAGCAAAGATGCTGTATTGCATTCTGAGGATTTTGCTTATCTGGAATATTTCTCAGAGCTGTAGTAACTTATTGCAGCTCACAGTAACAAACTGCTGTTTTCTGAGGAAATCTGAGCTTATGCAATTTACTTCTAACAGAAAGTGTATTCAAGGTTGAGACAGTGCAGACTTCCCATGCACCCAGAAAGCCTCTCTTACAGGCAGCTGAGTGTTAAAAGGTACTTATTAACTTCTCTACTTTTCTGGGCATCTCATGTAAATGGAATGATGAGGGCTTCACAAAATCATCTGTCTTGGCAGTATACAGGCCTCCTTCTTGAAATCCAGCTACTGCTGGCTGCGTTCATACCAGAACTGGAAAATCAAGACATACAAACAAAATGGTAGGAATGATTTCCAGTCTCTTGATATTGCTCCAAAGCTGAAAGAAGTTCCAGCCTGAGGATCATGTTTTAGTGTATCATTAGTAGTTGGCTTCTTTAAATTCCCCTAGGTGGGCAGTTGCATCATTTAAGCATTAAAACTCTCCAGTTTATATCAGGCTTCTTCTAAGCTAAGTAAAAGAGTTCTTGCTAATGAGAAGCAGTCTCTCTCTAGAAGAATTCAGTCAAACAAGAGCGGGGGATGACAGAGCTGGGGGAGGGAAATTAATTCCCATGGAGATGAAGGTCAGGCAGTAAGTCAGTGTCAGAGCCAGGACCAGAACCAAGTTCCTAGCCTACCAGATCAGGCTGCTCTCAGCTTCTTCTGTCATCTGGTAGGGTGGAAAGAGTAGTTTGAAATAGGCTGTTAAATGGAGAAAAGAGGACCTACCTGCTTCACTGACTTTACCAACAGAGGTTCTTGAGAGAGGGGTTTTTCATTAACAGTAGGGGAAAAGGGAAAAATAAAGCATTTACAACATTTTCAGCCCAGTGTTGAGGATGTTACAGTTTCAAGGCATGTGTAAGTAGAAAGCACAAGATACCAGTGCTTGTGTTCACCAGCAAGTTTCTCGCAAAATCAGCTGACTTTGCAGTTTCTGATGGCAAGTGTTGCAATGGTCAGAGGCTCTGTTTCATTTCTCTGTGAAATACCTCTGAGGCCCTTTGGGCTAACTCCTTATGTGATCATAGACATTCTATTGCCTAACTTTCAGGCACCCTGCTGTCTCGTGGCATCCCCAGCCCTGGGTTAGGCACTCAGACTTCCTTCCCATGCAAAGCTGGGGGAGTGTTAAACCTCTAGCACAGGTTTTAGCTCTCATTTTCCTGGTAGGAAAACCCGACAGTTAGGCCCTTAAATGGGGTGCCTTCCTCCAGGACAGTCCTGATATAGACTGTATATGATGAAGGCCTCTTCTGTTGTTAGAACTTGCCAGCACAATCCTTTCCCATTGAGGAGAGGGACACGTCTTCTCACTGTTAGCAAAATATTCAGAGCTAAGTCTGTCATTTGGGAGACAGGACACCCATTTTCTAGTTCTTCCACCTCTTGAATTGTTGGAAAAGGGAACAAATGTAAATATACCCCATTCTAAGGGCACTCACTTAGGTATGACTTAAAATGAGATGGTGATAAACATAAAATTGCCTTCCCACCAGGGGTCTTCTGTATGAGGCCAGGCCCTGAAGTTGTGCCCATGTATAGAGCATACCTAGAATATACCTATTGGTTTGGGACCTTGGAGACAAGTGGGAGAATATCTAGGTTCAATCCTGCCCAGGCAGGATTGGAGCATTAGTTAAGATGCTATCAGAAAGCTTGATAGTGTCAGAAGCAAGAGGTTGCTTCTGGTATGAACTTGATTGCCTGTAGCTCTAGATGTCAGCTGAGCAGGGTTTTTGAAGATCTTAGTGATAGGAAGATGCCTTCTGAAGCCCTGCTAAAAGTAGGCCTTTTTTGAGTCACACCCTCCTTGTCCAGTCTTGCCACCTTGCAAATAATACATACAAGTCTCGTTTAGTACTAGCAAACTCTGAAGGACAAAATGTTAATGTCCTAGTCTGGACATGAATAATTCCCTTCACTAAAATTTAAAAAGATGTAGATTCTTTTTCTACAACATTAGCTAAAGGCTAAAACTGTATTTCAAAGCCTGACTGGCTAATTGTAACATGATGATCTTGTAATGGAGAAAAGTATTTCTGTACATGGCAGAACAACTGCATTTTCTCTACTGAGATCTATTTCTTTTCACAAAACAGAAGTATTCTGGACTGGATAAATGAGAAGTATCCTGAACTTTTTGTTTACTTCAGAAGTGTAAAGTATGCTTATGGGCAAAAACTTCTGACTGCAAGTATTTTGAGGGATCAGGAAAATGCATGAACCCTGTTTTCTTCCTTTTTCAG